>NC_136063.1:535334906-535646758 GCF_964261635.1 Lissotriton helveticus | reverse complement strand
TTCCAAACAACATTATCCAATTTACACATAAAATCAGAACTGTCACGCACATATGAAGGTAACGCAGTAACATATTCCCTCAAAAAGAAATCAACGTATTTTGAGACATTTTCCAATGTACTGCCGATAGAAGACACAATTGGTCTCCCTGGTGGAGACGTGGGATTCTTGTGCACCTTCGGGAGAAGGTACAGTATGGCTAGTTTGGGGTAGTCTCGTTTTAGGAAGCAATATTCCTCCCATGTTAGCAACCCCAATTCTTCCCAATGTTTCAATTTAGTCCAGGTGTCAACAATGCTTTTGTTATATGTGTCTGTGGTTGTAGGTACATAGAAATGTTGGTCTTCCAACTGTCTCAGAGCTTCCTTGACATATAAATCTTTAGGCCAAAGGACAATGTTGCCTCCCTTGTCGGCCGGGCGAATCACAATGTCTGTTTCCTTGGCCAAATTAGTCAAAAAAGTTCTTTGTTCTTTGGACAGATTGCAGCCTCCTTTACTGTTAGAATTTCTTTTTAGCTTGGATAGTGATTGGGTAACAACATCTTGGAAGGTGTCTATATTGTCGTGGGGTAGGATGGGATAGAAAATAGAGCGTGGTTTAAAACCCGTATGTGAGGTTCGATTGGTTGTCATCCCAAGCCCTGTCTCATTAAGACCCTGTTCATCCTCCCCAGTATCAAGTTGTTGTATACTGCGTATCCCTGGTGCGTCTCCCACTGTAAAAATGGGAAAAGTACTGGAGACAGTTGCAGATTCAGATATAGTGGTAATGGGATTTTGTTTGTGCAGATAGTGCCATTTTTTGAGCTTAACTTTCCTCACAAATTTGTACAGGTCTATTCTAGCATCAGCATAATTAAAGATCTCGGAGGGGCAAAATGTTAAACCAAGACATAATGTACATTTTTCGGAGAAGGTTAAATGTCTGCTACTTAAGTTAATAATAGTTTGGTTTACCGTAGCAGGATCCATTACTCCTTGTTTGTTGAGCTCCTTGTTCTTGTTCCCACGGGCTCCTTTACGTTCTTCTTTGTCTTGTTTTTGTTTCCTTCGTTTCCGTCTTTGTTTGCTCCTCCCCTCCCTCTTCCTCTTCCGCGACCTCTTCCCCGAGGTTTTCCTCTCGTCGGTGGGGAAATGGGGACTGGTTTCGATACTTGGCGGCCCTTCCTTAGGACCTTGAACTCGTCTAAAAAATTGGCTCTTCTTGTTGGGATTGGTCTTTCTGAGATTGAACTTATAGTTGACACTGAAAGATCCGTCTCCGAGCCAGTGGATTCTACCGTGGTGTTTTCATTATATGCAGTACCTTCCACTGCTGGCGTCATCTGCGGTGGGAGATCTTCATACAAATAGTCATATTTTGGACTATATGTTAGGATTCTACCTGTTTCGTAATCCAAACAATCTCTATGTAGTTTGCGTTGTTTTCTGATCTTAATATCTTCTTCATGGCGTTCCAATCTAGGTTTGAGGTCCTTCATGAATTTATTTATTAGATCTTGATCAGTGCTTTTGGTTAGTTCTTCCTCTATAGTTTTTATTTCAGTCATGATAACTTCACGGTCCTCCCATGCATATTTGATCAGGATATTCATCATTACTCGTGACCCATTGGCTGAATTTTCTTGCCAATCTAACAACATTTGAGGGTTGAGTGATTCATATGATGGCATAATGTAAATTCGTAGGCCTCTAGGTACCATTTGTTTGTCTACGTAATCCTGAAGTGAGATTGCTTCCCACCATTTCGATGTTTCGTTTTTCTGAAGTTTTTCCAATCTTTTGAGTTTAGTTAATAGCGAGGTGTCAGGAGGAATGTCTTTCTTTAGCGGATTGTTTATACCGGAGCCAGGGGCCCTCGAGAATAGAGCTGCAGCCGCAGCACGGCGTTCTGCTTCCATGTTCAATAAAGGATTTAAAATGTGAGTCCCAATGTACCACTGGTACACATGCGTAGTGCTGTATATTATTTAAGCACCTCTCTGTTGTCGATAAACTCCTGGTTAGTATCCCCCTTCTAACTAGAAGGTTTCTGTTGCCGGTATTTCATTTGTTCTAATTGTCCTCCGTGTGTTGACTTCCGTGATTCAATAACATTGATAGTCGTGTCTTGAAAAATAAATTCAAATGCCAACACGGGTAACTGTGGATATTCGAAGTGTTCAGAAAAAGGGGTCCTTATTAATGGAAAACAAGGTGTGGATTCAATCCTCAGGTTGTTGTGTACTGTTATTTTTCTTCCTCCATACGGAGATCACCATGTACACAGTACCGGGGCAAGCGTCTCCTACAGTGCAGAAGAGAGCAGACGAGCGGGCGCGTCTGTTCCCAAACGAACCCGCCCTCTCCCTCAGCGCACTTCCCCAAAGGGCTAAAGGAGACGTTAACCTACCGGTGTTCTCCAACGATCCTCGACCCCAACGTCACGAATTCCACAGCATATTTCTCGGACCACAGAGTCAAAATGCCGGCCGGCCGATGGACTTCTCCGTTAAATACAACACCAGAAAAGACCCGTTTTTCACGAAGTCCGTGGCCCATTAACAAATGGCGAGTCCAACCGAGCGGGACACTCGGTAATTTATCCACCACCAAAACTCTATACATAGAGAGAAGGACTCGCACTAGGGATAACCAGGGTTTATTCCAGGCAAGGTAACGCGTTTCAACAGTCAAAGCTGTCTTGATCACACAATTTGCCACAAGACACAGAACGTCAATACATAGATATTCGACACAAACAAGGGACTACATGTTTGATAACTAGTGTTGTCGAATTTAGCGGCCATCTTAACACTGTAAAATATATATACCACATTGGGTTAAACTTATATTACATGCATATTAGCATAGAATATGCCCAGAAAAGCTTGGCTATAAGCCTATGTATAATTCTAATGCCTAATATAGGACAAAAAATAAAATTATACATTTTTATATACAATTGCTAGGGGTCACATGACTAGAATTCCAATCGACTTAGTGTCATAAGAAATCAAATATCAAGGAATACTTAAATGAAGGCTATATATGCAAATATCTACTGCAGAGCAGATGATAATGTACATTACTGTATATACATATTTACAAGTATTTTTAACCGTCATTCAACTCAATGTCAAAGAGTTCCCCGAGGTGCTGTGTATATGCGGCGTAGTACCACCATTGCATTTATATACAATTTATACAGTTATATACAACAAACTTCCTGGACATAATCCCATAAATATATAGGTAAAGCAGCCAATCTATGTAACTATTGCGATTTAACTGTGTCAAGAAAAGTGAAAAGTGCAAGTACAATACAAAGTGCAATATTATATCTACAATTATCTGATGGACAAAAAAGAGACTCAGGTGGAGGGATTAACTGTAGATTCCTGAATTTCATTGTAGCCAGTCTCTTCCACCTAGGAAAATCAGATAAAACTAATCAAACAGTGTTGTGATATGTGAAGCTACAGAAAAAATTAATTAAAAATAGAAACATGGAGACAGATACCAAAGTTTATATGCGCCTGAATGAACCTAATCACATATGTGTGCATGGTTTACTCATTTACTCTTTTAAATGGAAGGCTAATTCCTCATCCAGATTATGGCCATTTGGATACTTAGATTCCATATTAATGATCCATTTTGACTCACGTTTGCGAAGAGCGAGAGTTCTATTTCCTCCTCTTACACCTACGTGAACTTGTTCTAGTGCAAAGAAACTGAGTAGATTGCAGTTCGAATGGTGACACAGTTCAAAATGTCTGGCTATCGGGTAATGGGGATCTTTATTGGTGATAGCTCGCATATGTTCCAATACTCTGTTCTTTACTGCCTTAGTGGTGCTACCCACATATTTCATTTTGCACGGGCATGTTAATACATAGACACAGAAAGATGACCCACATGTTAGGAATTGATCGATTTTTTTGGGGGTTGCATAGCCAGGGAGTGTAACAGTTTTAACCATACTGCTGTTGCGGCAGGCTTTACAATGCCCACACGGAAAGAAACCTTTGAGCTGATGTTCATTAGGATCTTTCGTGGGTGTGATATCATTGCGCACAATGATATCTCTTATACTCCTGCCTTTCCTGTAGGTGATTTGTGGTCTACGTGGCATGCTTGGGCCGATGAGAGGATCACTAGTGAGTATCTCCCACTTGTCAGCTAGGATTTTGGATATCTGTTTGGAATTGCTGTTATAGGTAAATACAGCCCGAACTACAGGCTCTTGATCTTTTTTCTCAGATTCCCTTACTGTGTCTGGATTCAGAATAGTAGTGCGGTCTACACTCTTTACTCTATCTTTAGCTTTCTTTAGAACCCATTCCGGATATCCTCTATCCTTGAATCTTGATATCATGGTATCCATTTCTGTCTCAAAATCCACAGGAGAACTACAATTTCTCCTCGCCCTCAGCAGCTCCCCATAAGGGATACTCCACTTGAGAGTATCTGGGTAGCTGCTGAGAGCGTGGAGAAGAGTGTTTCCGGCTGTTGTTTTGCGAAAAAGGCTAGTCTTGAGAATATTCCCTTCAGGAGTTATACGTAAGTCCAAAAATTCGATGGATGTACTGCTAATCTGACTTGTCAATTTGATGTTATAATTATTGGTGTTGAGGATGTTAATAAATTAACACTCTTCTCCACGCTCTCAGCAGCTACCCAGATACTCTCAAGTGGAGTATCCCTTATGGGGAGCTGCTGAGGGCGAGGAGAAATTGTAGTTCTCCTGTGGATTTTGAGACAGAAATGGATACCATGATATCAAGATTCAAGGATAGAGGATATCCGGAATGGGTTCTAAAGAAAGCTAAAGATAGAGTAAAGAGTGTAGACCGCACTACTATTCTGAATCCAGACACAGTAAGGGAATCTGAGAAAAAAGATCAAGAGCCTGTAGTTCGGGCTGTATTTACCTATAACAGCAATTCCAAACAGATATCCAAAATCCTAGCTGACAAGTGGGAGATACTCACTAGTGATCCTCTCATCGGCCCAAGCATGCCACGTAGACCACAAATCACCTACAGGAAAGGCAGGAGTATAAGAGATATCATTGTGCGCAATGATATCACACCCACGAAAGATCCTAATGAACATCAGCTCAAAGGTTTCTTTCCGTGTGGGCATTGTAAAGCCTGCCGCAACAGCAGTATGGTTAAAACTGTTACAATCCCTGGCTATGCAACCCCCAAAAAAATCGATCAATTCCTAACATGTGGGTCATCTTTCTGTGTCTATGTATTAACATGCCCGTGCAAAATGAAATATGTGGGTAGCACCACTAAGGCAGTAAAGAACAGAGTATTGGAACATATGCGAGCTATCACCAATAAAGATCCCCATTACCCGATAGCCAGACATTTTGAACTGTGTCACCATTCGAACTGCAATCTACTCAGTTTCTTTGCACTAGAACAAGTTCACGTAGGTGTAAGAGGAGGAAATAGAACTCTCGCTCTTCGCAAACGTGAGTCAAAATGGATCATTAATATGGAATCTAAGTATCCAAATGGCCATAATCTGGATGAGGAATTAGCCTTCCATTTAAAAGAGTAAATGAGTAAACCATGCACACATATGTGATTAGGTTCATTCAGGCGCATATAAACTTTGGTATCTGTCTCCATGTTTCTATTTTTAATTAATTTTTTCTGTAGCTTCACATATCACAACACTGTTTGATTAGTTTTATCTGATTTTCCTAGGTGGAAGAGACTGGCTACAATGAAATTCAGGAATCTACAGTTAATCCCTCCACCTGAGTCTCTTTTTTGTCCATCAGATAATTGTAGATATAATATTGCACTTTGTATTGTACTTGCACTTTTCACTTTTCTTGACACAGTTAAATCGCAATAGTTACATAGATTGGCTGCTTTACCTATATATTTATGGGATTATGTCCAGGAAGTTTGTTGTATATAACTGTATAAATTGTATATAAATGCAATGGTGGTACTACGCCGCATATACACAGCACCTCGGGGAACTCTTTGACATTGAGTTGAATGACGGTTAAAAATACTTGTAAATATGTATATACAGTAATGTACATTATCATCTGCTCTGCAGTAGATATTTGCATATATAGCCTTCATTTAAGTATTCCTTGATATTTGATTTCTTATGACACTAAGTCGATTGGAATTCTAGTCATGTGACCCCTAGCAATTGTATATAAAAATGTATAATTTTATTTTTTGTCCTATATTAGGCATTAGAATTATACATAGGCTTATAGCCAAGCTTTTCTGGGCATATTCTATGCTAATATGCATGTAATATAAGTTTAACCCAATGTGGTATATATATTTTACAGTGTTAAGATGGCCGCTAAATTCGACAACACTAGTTATCAAACATGTAGTCCCTTGTTTGTGTCGAATATCTATGTATTGACGTTCTGTGTCTTGTGGCAAATTGTGTGATCAAGACAGCTTTGACTGTTGAAACGCGTTACCTTGCCTGGAATAAACCCTGGTTATCCCTAGTGCGAGTCCTTCTCTCTATGTATAGAGTTTTGGTGGTGGATAAATTACCGAGTGTCCCGCTCGGTTGGACTCGCCATTTGTTAATGGGCCACGGACTTCGTGAAAAACGGGTCTTTTCTGGTGTTGTATTTAACGGAGAAGTCCATCGGCCGGCCGGCATTTTGACTCTGTGGTCCGAGAAATATGCTGTGGAATTCGTGACGTTGGGGTCGAGGATCGTTGGAGAACACCGGTAGGTTAACGTCTCCTTTAGCCCTTTGGGGAAGTGCGCTGAGGGAGAGGGCGGGTTCGTTTGGGAACAGACGCGCCCGCTCGTCTGCTCTCTTCTGCACTGTAGGAGACGCTTGCCCCGGTACTGTGTACATGGTGATCTCCGTATGGAGGAAGAAAAATAACAGTACACAACAACCTGAGGATTGAATCCACACCTTGTTTTCCATTAATAAGGACCCCTTTTTCTGAACACTTCGAATATCCACAGTTACCCGTGTTGGCATTTGAATTTATTTTTCAAGACACGACTATCAATGTTATTGAATCACGGAAGTCAACACACGGAGGACAATTAGAACAAATGAAATACCGGCAACAGAAACCTTCTAGTTAGAAGGGGGATACTAACCAGGAGTTTATCGACAACAGAGAGGTGCTTAAATAATATACAGCACTACGCATGTGTACCAGTGGTACATTGGGACTCACATTTTAAATCCTTTATTGAACATGGAAGCAGAACGCCGTGCTGCGGCTGCAGCTCTATTCTCGAGGGCCCCTGGCTCCGGTATAAACAATCCGCTAAAGAAAGACATTCCTCCTGACACCTCGCTATTAACTAAACTCAAAAGATTGGAAAAACTTCAGAAAAACGAAACATCGAAATGGTGGGAAGCAATCTCACTTCAGGATTACGTAGACAAACAAATGGTACCTAGAGGCCTACGAATTTACATTATGCCATCATATGAATCACTCAACCCTCAAATGTTGTTAGATTGGCAAGAAAATTCAGCCAATGGGTCACGAGTAATGATGAATATCCTGATCAAATATGCATGGGAGGACCGTGAAGTTATCATGACTGAAATAAAAACTATAGAGGAAGAACTAACCAAAAGCACTGATCAAGATCTAATAAATAAATTCATGAAGGACCTCAAACCTAGATTGGAACGCCATGAAGAAGATATTAAGATCAGAAAACAACGCAAACTACATAGAGATTGTTTGGATTACGAAACAGGTAGAATCCTAACATATAGTCCAAAATATGACTATTTGTATGAAGATCTCCCACCGCAGATGACGCCAGCAGTGGAAGGTACTGCATATAATGAAAACACCACGGTAGAATCCACTGGCTCGGAGACGGATCTTTCAGTGTCAACTATAAGTTCAATCTCAGAAAGACCAATCCCAACAAGAAGAGCCAATTTTTTAGACGAGTTCAAGGTCCTAAGGAAGGGCCGCCAAGTATCGAAACCAGTCCCCATTTCCCCACCGACGAGAGGAAAACCTCGGGGAAGAGGTCGCGGAAGAGGAAGAGGGAGGGGAGGAGCAAACAAAGACGGAAACAAAGGAAACAAAAACAAGACAAAGAAGAACGTAAAGGAGCCCGTGGGAACAAGAACAAGGAGCTCAACAAACAAGGAGTAATGGATCCTGCTACGGTAAACCAAACTATTATTAACTTAAGTAGCAGACATTTAACCTTCTCCGAAAAATGTACATTATGTCTTGGTTTAACATTTTGCCCCTCCGAGATCTTTAATTATGCTGATGCTAGAATAGACCTGTACAAATTTGTGAGGAAAGTTAAGCTCAAAAAATGGCACTATCTGCACAAACAAAATCCCATTACCACTATATCTGAATCTGCAACTGTCTCCAGTACTTTTCCCATTTTTACAGTGGGAGACGCACCAGGGATACGCAGTATACAACAACTTGATACTGGGGAGGATGAACAGGGTCTTAATGAGACAGGGCTTGGGATGACAACCAATCGAACCTCACATACGGGTTTTAAACCACGCTCTATTTTCTATCCCATCCTACCCCACGACAATATAGACACCTTCCAAGATGTTGTTACCCAATCACTATCCAAGCTAAAAAGAAATTCTAACAGTAAAGGAGGCTGCAATCTGTCCAAAGAACAAAGAACTTTTTTGACTAATTTGGCCAAGGAAACAGACATTGTGATTCGCCCGGCCGACAAGGGAGGCAACATTGTCCTTTGGCCTAAAGATTTATATGTCAAGGAAGCTCTGAGACAGTTGGAAGACCAACATTTCTATGTACCTACAACCACAGACACATATAACAAAAGCATTGTTGACACCTGGACTAAATTGAAACATTGGGAAGAATTGGGGTTGCTAACATGGGAGGAATATTGCTTCCTAAAACGAGACTACCCCAAACTAGCCATACTGTACCTTCTCCCGAAGGTGCACAAGAATCCCACGTCTCCACCAGGGAGACCAATTGTGTCTTCTATCGGCAGTACATTGGAAAATGTCTCAAAATACGTTGATTTCTTTTTGAGGGAATATGTTACTGCGTTACCTTCATATGTGCGTGACAGTTCTGATTTTATGTGTAAATTGGATAATGTTGTTTGGAATGCTAATGACGTACTAATAACATTGGATGTTAATTCATTGTATACTATCATTGACCACGAGGAGGGCATACTAGCTAGTCACCATTATCTGAACCATAGGCCAATACAATTTTTAGAACACACCAAAATGGTGTTAGACATGATGAGGATGTGTCTAATTGGCAACATTTTTATGTTTAATGGTTCATTGTACCAACAGATACGTGGCACTGCCATGGGCACATGTTTTGCCCCTAGCTTCGCCAATCTCTTTCTCGGGAAGTGGGAGGAGGAGATAAAATCTGATCCAGTCATATCCACATATTTTCCGATGGTCAAAGTATGGTTGAGATATATCGACGACCTGTTCATTATTTGGACAGGTGGCGAAGCAAAGGCAGTTGAATTTATTAACATCCTCAACACCAATAATTATAACATCAAATTGACAAGTCAGATTAGCAGTACATCCATCGAATTTTTGGACTTACGTATAACTCCTGAAGGGAATATTCTCAAGACTAGCCTTTTTCGCAAAACAACAGCCGGAAACACTCTTCTCCACGCTCTCAGCAGCTACCCAGATACTCTCAAGTGGAGTATCCCTTATGGGGAGCTGCTGAGGGCGAGGAGAAATTGTAGTTCTCCTGTGGATTTTGAGACAGAAATGGATACCATGATATCAAGATTCAAGGATAGAGGATATCCGGAATGGGTTCTAAAGAAAGCTAAAGATAGAGTAAAGAGTGTAGACCGCACTACTATTCTGAATCCAGACACAGTAAGGGAATCTGAGAAAAAAGATCAAGAGCCTGTAGTTCGGGCTGTATTTACCTATAACAGCAATTCCAAACAGATATCCAAAATCCTAGCTGACAAGTGGGAGATACTCACTAGTGATCCTCTCATCGGCCCAAGCATGCCACGTAGACCACAAATCACCTACAGGAAAGGCAGGAGTATAAGAGATATCATTGTGCGCAATGATATCACACCCACGAAAGATCCTAATGAACATCAGCTCAAAGGTTTCTTTCCGTGTGGGCATTGTAAAGCCTGCCGCAACAGCAGTATGGTTAAAACTGTTACAATCCCTGGCTATGCAACCCCCAAAAAAATCGATCAATTCCTAACATGTGGGTCATCTTTCTGTGTCTATGTATTAACATGCCCGTGCAAAATGAAATATGTGGGTAGCACCACTAAGGCAGTAAAGAACAGAGTATTGGAACATATGCGAGCTATCACCAATAAAGATCCCCATTACCCGATAGCCAGACATTTTGAACTGTGTCACCATTCGAACTGCAATCTACTCAGTTTCTTTGCACTAGAACAAGTTCACGTAGGTGTAAGAGGAGGAAATAGAACTCTCGCTCTTCGCAAACGTGAGTCAAAATGGATCATTAATATGGAATCTAAGTATCCAAATGGCCATAATCTGGATGAGGAATTAGCCTTCCATTTAAAAGAGTAAATGAGTAAACCATGCACACATATGTGATTAGGTTCATTCAGGCGCATATAAACTTTGGTATCTGTCTCCATGTTTCTATTTTTAATTAATTTTTTCTGTAGCTTCACATATCACAACACTGTTTGATTAGTTTTATCTGATTTTCCTAGGTGGAAGAGACTGGCTACAATGAAATTCAGGAATCTACAGTTAATCCCTCCACCTGAGTCTCTTTTTTGTCCATCAGATAATTGTAGATATAATATTGCACTTTGTATTGTACTTGCACTTTTCACTTTTCTTGACACAGTTAAATCGCAATAGTTACATAGATTGGCTGCTTTACCTATATATTTATGGGATTATGTCCAGGAAGTTTGTTGTATATAACTGTATAAATTGTATATAAATGCAATGGTGGTACTACGCCGCATATACACAGCACCTCGGGGAACTCTTTGACATTGAGTTGAATGACGGTTAAAAATACTTGTAAATATGTATATACAGTAATGTACATTATCATCTGCTCTGCAGTAGATATTTGCATATATAGCCTTCATTTAAGTATTCCTTGATATTTGATTTCTTATGACACTAAGTCGATTGGAATTCTAGTCATGTGACCCCTAGCAATTGTATATAAAAATGTATAATTTTATTTTTTGTCCTATATTAGGCATTAGAATTATACATAGGCTTATAGCCAAGCTTTTCTGGGCATATTCTATGCTAATATGCATGTAATATAAGTTTAACCCAATGTGGTATATATATTTTACAGTGTTAAGATGGCCGCTAAATTCGACAACACTAGTTATCAAACATGTAGTCCCTTGTTTGTGTCGAATATCTATGTATTGACGTTCTGTGTCTTGTGGCAAATTGTGTGATCAAGACAGCTTTGACTGTTGAAACGCGTTACCTTGCCTGGAATAAACCCTGGTTATCCCTAGTGCGAGTCCTTCTCTCTATGTATAGAGTTTTGGTGGTGGATATATATATATATATATATATATATATATTTTGTAATAAACTTCTGTGTTGGTTACTCCTCTTTCTCTTTAAGTCTTTGTCTTAAAAAAAATCTTTATTTGGCTAAATTATTTGTATTATTGCTTGCAAACTTATTTTCCTTATTATATATTTTTTCTCGAACCATTGTAGCTTTAATATTGTTTACTTACCCCAGGTTTGGGAAATAGGGTTATACATTGTTTGTTGTAATCTTACTTTTAGAATGTTGGCATTTTTCTGCACTTGCAATTTAGTTCCTTCAGCCTGTTTCTGGGTCATATGACTGGGTATATTTGGCAGTTGGACATTGCTTATTCCTCCAAGACAACAAACGATTGGAGTGATTAAGTGTGCTTGGATGGGCCATCAACATGTAGGATGGGGGTGGAGATGTACACACTTGCAACTTATTAGGCTGTGCTCTATCTTCACACAAAGGAATTGTCACCACTGCAACGTTCATGCAGCCACTTTGAAGTCAGGATAGGATAAGCAGGAAACTGCAAACACTTCAAAGGAATTCTAAAACTACTCCTACTTCAAAGAAGGCACCAAGGTATCAAAATAGGACCCACTGACCCACTCTTCAGTTTACTCTCTGGACCTACAGAAAGACTCTCAGAGGACTGCATTCTGCTGTGGACTGCTGTGGACTCCAAAAGACTTCTTTGCTCCACATGGAAGGGCTGCTTAGCTGCCTGGAGCACTCTCAGAGGCCTGCCCTGCTACTAGAGACTGTTTCACTGCTTGAACCAGGACTAACAGAAGACCTCCAAGGGCTAGATGGCTAGCCTCCTGATGAGAGTTTCAGGGACAGGAAAAGCTCCAACTGTTTTGAACTCACAATTGGACTCAACCTGAGTAAGTCCTAATACCCCAAGTGGAGTCCCTACATTTCTGGACCCTTGGTGGTGTTGCTCATGGTGCTCAAATATGTAAATGTAAATGTACAGGAATTTATATAGCGCAAATCACCGAGCGGTTTCTAAGCGCTTGCTTAGGGGACCCGTCCTGGTATTCCCCTGAGAGATAACCCCGGCAGGGTATCCGCAAGGTGAAAGCCAGGCATCCCGCCGCGAGGGGCCGTTGTGGAGATTAAGCAAGCTATTGCCCAGAGTCGCAGAGTGTGAACCCGTGAATCGAGTAGGCACCGGAGCGAGAATTGTCGAGTCCATGGACATTTTAGGACTCAAGACCCCGCCGAGCCGGGAATTGAACCGCCGAGCCGGGAATTGAACCCTGGTCCCGGGCTGACCTCTGCTTCCAGGTCTGCCTCCTCTAACCAGTGAGCCACACTTCTCCACGTAGCCAACACTCAAAGTATTAAAGATACCATGTTACTCACATCCCGCCACAAATCTTGGAGTTCCAGGCAATCCAAGAACATATGTTCATCATCGCTTTGTGGAGCAGAAGAGGTGGTTACACCTTAAATTTGCGGCGCTTACTGTGGAGTATAGTATGTTGCAAGATACTTACCATAGGGCTGTAAACTGCTCTCCCGTCAAGCTCTTTTCCCACAGTGTTGCAGGCAAATTAAAGTCTCCGTCCAAACTCTCCACTAGGCTCCAATACCATCTAGCCACCTCTTTTCCACTGCAACCTTCAGATTTTAATGAAGATTCTACCTCATTAAACTGTCCCTTACCTAGCCCCTACGTGAGGCTCCAACTCTTTACTTGGAGATATTTGAATCTTGACAGTTGCCCATTAGCTAGCTCCTGGCCCTCCTCCCAGGAAATCAATAATCCATCTACCTAGTTGACCCCATGTTTTTATCCCTGCTTCTTTCAATGGCCAAGCCAAGCAGTCTATTGACCACACCGGAGATCCCGGGGAGTCCCAAACAGGGGCCAATCCACCATAGTAGTTTATATTAGATTCTCTCCTGATCTTATACCAAGTTATTACAAAGCTTTGCAGTGTCTAAACCCGCCCTTTTTTAAAATAGCGTGGGTCTCGACATTTGTGTATAAACTCGTGCTCGCCCCCTTGCACATCAGATAACATGGCTTTAAGCATTTTCCCAATATCAGAGCTATCTAGTTTGCTTAATAGACATTTTCCTCGTTTTAATAAAAAAACTCAAGCATAATAAGACAGATCCGGGAGTCGTAGACCTCCTTTGTCATATTGCCGTCTAAGCTTTTTCCAGGCAATTCTCGTTCCTTTTGATGCCCAGATAAAGCTAATTATCTTTGATTGGGAATTTTTAAGCCAGTCTTCCTTAAAGGCCATTGGGATATTTTGAAACAAAAAAGTAAACTTGGGAAGGATTGCCATTTTTTCAAGATTGACTACCATAAATTGTTAGAGGAAGGTGGGAAGGTAAGAGTTTCCCTACTGTCTTATTAACCTTTTGGAAGTTGATTTCGGGGATTTGTTCCATTTTCTGTACAATTTTGATGCCTATATACCTAATTACTTCCTTTACACAGCGCAATTGCAAGTTAATATTCCACTTCATTACAACCGTTTTGTTTTCATTAGTCTCATAGCCAGGGAGCCGCCCAAACCGTGATGCCAAGTTGTATACTGTTGGTAATGCTGTGTTAAGATCTGAAGTATACACCACTAGATCATCTGCTTAAAGCCATACTTTTTTCTCCCACCCCCGAAATCTAAAAGGAAGTATGCTCTCATGACCCCTTTTCTTTTCAGCTAGTGGTTCAATGTACACATTAAAATGTAGGGGGGACAACGGGCACCCCTGCCTGGTCACCCTATAGATGTTAAAACTATTAGAGATATGTTCATTCACCAAAACCCTGGCTGTAGGATTCTTATATAGGAGAGCTATTGCCCTACAGAAGTTTTCCATCAAGTTAGAAAGACGCAAAATTTCCTGCAGATAAGACCAATTGACCCAGTTGAATGCCTTTGTTGCATCCATGGTAATAACTGCCAGTGGTATTTCGAATGTGGTTGCTATATCAGCTGCTCCAATTAAGTTGTAGGTTAGTTTTTAATTCCCTTACCACGCACCCCACTTAGCCTATCTGCTAGTGATTTCGTAAAGATCTTGTAGTCTGAGTTAAGCAGTGAGATAGGCCTGTAGGAGTCAGTTAGGTGGTTTATCTGTCTTGAGGATCAGAGTGACAATGGCATCATTCCAAGAGAGGGGGATATCCTTCCACATAAAAAAATCTAAGTGAACAGCCTAACCATTACCGGGACTAGAAATCTCTCCAGTTTTTTATACACCTCGATAGGGAGACCATCTGGTCCTGCAGCCTTATATGCTTCCCCTGCTTTAATAACATTTCTAATTTCAGATTCTACAATTGAGCTATTAATTACTTCCCTTTGGAGTTCAGACAACTTGTGGGGAGCTTCTTGACCCGGCCACTCTCCCACTTCCTCCTCTAGCTAAACTTTCGGACTACACTTCCCCAAAATGGCTTAATAGAGCCTCCTCTATACCCTCCCTCGACCTAGCTAGGCATTCTGTCCCATCAAACTTTAGTTCTTTTCTGAAGATTTTTAATTGATCGTTTTTTATCTTCCAGGCAAGTAATTTGCCACAACCTTCTCCATAATTAAAATGGGTCAGTCTGCCATCTCTCCTGCAGTCTTCTTTCCAGAACGCCTACTAACTCCATTTTAAGGGCCTCATGAACATCAACCCCGGACTCCTGTACTATTTCTTTATCCTGTATCTGTTGTTCTAACTACTTAATCTGATCTTCAATATTAGCTATTTCTGCCCTCCTTTGCTTATTTTTATAGGTTTGGATAGATATTATGCTCCCTCTTAAAAAGGC
Organism: Lissotriton helveticus; assembly: GCF_964261635.1. Taxonomy (NCBI): domain Eukaryota; kingdom Metazoa; phylum Chordata; class Amphibia; order Caudata; family Salamandridae; genus Lissotriton; species Lissotriton helveticus. Next base: position 535,631,420 of record NC_136063.1, on the reverse strand, counting down.
CTTGTAAGCATACCATACTATACGGGCACTATCTAAATTATGTTCGAAGAACTGTTGAGATTACAGCCCCAATTCCTCCATCATCTCTTCATCAGACAGTATGGTATGATCAATAGTCCATCTCCTTTGGCTCACTGTGTTTGGTGGAGCCAAAAGTAAGGATATGGCCGAGTGGTCAAACAAATGAGGTCCCACATGACTAGTGTCCCTAACCTGGCCCTTTATAGATTGGTCAATCAAGAAAAAGTCTATTCTCGATTGGCGCCCATATTTTTTATTGTTAAATGTAAAAAAAATTAGAGGCCCCTGTCTTTCCCGCCAAATTTCACAACAGCCAAGATTTTTTATTGAATTTCTATTTAAAGTGCGTGATTTAATATGCGTTGTCGCTCTTCTTTTGGTGGAGCGATCTAGGCTATCATCTAACACCACATTGAAATCGCCTTCCATTATATTAGGGTCCGGGAAGTCCAGAATTCCCATATATAGGTTACCAAATGGGGTAGGATTATCTAAATGTGGGCCGTAATAGCGACCATGGGGTAGATCTGGTTATAACATCTCATTTTGACAATTAACCTTCTACCAGTCTTATCTACTCTGCTTTCTTCAATAATTATCTGAGGATTAATTTTTACAAGAATCGCAACTCCTCTTATAGTGAGTTGATAATCCGTACATATCACTCTCTGAAGCCACCTTCTAGACTTAAAAATCTCAGTCATTTCCTTCCTAGTTAGATGAGTTTCTTGGAGGATTATAATTTGGGCTGGGGCATTTCTTATATACTGCAAGATCTTTGGCCTTCTTTGCTTCACCCTAAGGCCATTAACATTCCAAGATTATACCTCTATACGAGCCTCCCCGGCTGTTACTCATTTTTTATTCCTTACTCTCACCAATCCCTTGTGGCCGGAGTTCCAGAACATTAGATGAGGACAAATATTTGTATGTATTTTTCCCTCTGCTCCCCCACCCGTGCATTCAACTGTGCCCTCCTCTTGATTAATTCAGCAAAATAAGTGGGGTAAAGGCAAGAGGTTTAGGGGTGACCCTAAAGAAAAATTCAAGTCTAATAATGAGAAATATCTTGGTGGACATGGCACATTGTCCTCTCACTTTGAGTCAAGGCAGCTAATCCACTTTGGTTACTGCACTGCATAAAATATTAGTAAATCAGGGCCTCAGTATTTTGAGGTTATTTGTTCATATAACGGGGCGTGGCTTGGCCGTCGCGGTAGAATGGCGGTCCCAGCGTGAGCTCTGCTCCACAGTGGGACTCGGAAGCTGCTTCAGAGCCTCTTTTTCCTCCACTTCATGACCAGAGTGGCGGATACTGCCAGCTGAATATGCGGTGAGTCGCTTGACCACATTTGGACTACCTCCGTGCCTATATTTCATGGCTACAGGTCGCTGTAATTTTTCCTCATTAGAGACGCGGGCAGCAGCCATTATAGGTCACTGCACCCGCGTCTCCTTCTCAGCCTATGACTTTCACTATTCTTATCAATTACTCTACAAACAATTTCGCAATCCTGTTTGCTGTTTAGCCTTTGAAATAATGGTCATGGAAGTGAAAATTATTCAGGTATATAATTATTACAACGTGTGCTTTCACATGCTGTGACAGAAAGCTATACTTCACCAATGAGGCATTTATTTGCTAAACTCCACACTAATTGACCTCTTATGTTTTAACACATTATGTAGAGTGGTGAAGCCGCCTTACAGGTCATGTTGTGTGGTTGCAGTCCGCATTGTGCTTGATTTTGAACACCCCCTAAGCCTTTTTCAGTTTGCGGCAATATTTTACCTACTGGAGATGTGGGTGGTCGCCATTTTTGGTCTCTGAGCTCATGTCTTTTCATTATCTTTTGCCGCTGGATCATTGTCACAATATCTTCAATTACTATGTATATTTTCTTGTTTTTTGGTTGAGATGGAGGATTTGGCTTTGTGCTTCCAGTAACCAATTGACTTTTTCATGAATGCCAACTTATTATATCTTGTGCATGATTTTCCTCATACTCTTGTCAAATGCAGCACCCTTTTGCCCTAACAGTGTTTTTCAGAGGAACTCTACCTGTGCATTTTGAAGGATGCCTTTACTCTTCTATTCACATCCAGTTGCATTGTTATGAGATCGCTATTATTTCCTGTTTTTTCTATGTCACTTATTGTGAATATATCAATTTTACTTCACTCTTTTGGTGAGTTCTTTAGACGTTACAATGGCTAATGATATCCACTCTGCTAGGTCCTCCATATCTGGTACAAAACCAAAGAGACATAAAAATGACCCACCTTCTCCTATTCATTCATCTCAGAATCCGGTTTTGGACTCTATTTTAGATGAAGTCCGTGGTCTTCAACCGTTTATGTCTGTAACAAAGGAAAAGCTTAAACAAATTGAGGAGAGATGGATTGTTATGGAAGGCAAGGTGTTAGAACTAGAACAATATGTTAGGGACCTGCAGGATGTATCTACAAAGATTCCACTACTGGAGCAGGAAATTCATAAACTGAAAATTCACACAGAGGACCTTGAAAATCGAAATCGTAGGAACAACTTACGCCTGCATGATCTTCCGGAAAATATTGAAGGTTCGAATATGGTATTGCTTCTACAGAAATTCCATCCCGAACTCTTGGCTCTTCAATCTTCATCTACTCCCCTCAGCATACAAAGAGCACATCGTCTGGGGCGTTTAAACTCTAATGCTACAAAACCACATGGCATCACCATGCTTTTTCTGGAGTTTACTGAACAAATGCATATTTTGAAGGCTGTAAGACTGAAACGTCGTCTTATTTTGGTCTGGCCATAATATCTTCATTTCTCAGGATATCTCCAATGCAACTAACACACGTCGCAAAGAACTCCTCGCTTTGCGACCGCAGATGAGACATCTTAACATTCAATATGGGATCCTCCATCCTTGTCTCTGCAAGATTACTCATGATGGTTGTTCACGTTCTTTTGATGATCCGGAAAAGCTTAAACTTTATCTTCAAAACCTCAATGGGATGGACACCAATACTGGACGTTTATAGTTTTGTTTTTTTAGGATTGCCACTTTGAATTCATTTTGCATGTTTATTCAACCTTCTCGGATTATTATTTTTTTCTTATATTCCTGAAGTTCTCTTTCTCTCTTCTCCCTTATTCTTGTTTCTGAGGTCTGTTCCGTCTTGCGTCACTATGCTCCTCCTCCTTCAATTTCTTTCCTTCTTACAGATTTGGTTGTTATGCCTTGATCTGTTTTCCTTCTTTCCTCTTCTTTCCTACTTTTCTTGTTATGTCCCAGTTTTAGTTTTGATTTGTAACAAAAAAAGTACCCCTAATAACGTTTCCTATATTAGGGTAGACAAATTGTATGTAAATAACTCTATAGGAAACAGCTTAAAATGTGGACCAAAGAACTTTAAACAGAAATGCACAAACCCAAGGAAAATAATTAAATAGAAATTGATAATTTATTTATACAAAAACTTTTTTTAAGTATCCAACGGTGAAACCATATGTATATGTCTATACATTCATTAAACTGCTGACCATAACATGAATCTTGATCAGTCTCTTATTGGCATCAAAATACATTTAATTGATAAACCGCCAATTATACTATGGTACACTTGAATTCTCAAATAAACATTCTATTACAAAAAGAAAAGAAAAAAACTCATACAAACAGATAACACAAAAATTGAATCATCAAGAAATTTCATGGCTAAATTTAATATACAATCTACTCGCGTTTCGGCTAATCCTTCATCAGGTATCCATGTATTTTTGTTATCTGAAAAAGATCAAATAGAAAACAACGATTTTGTCAAGGAAATTAATTCAACTAAATCTAAGGTAAGTACAAAACTGACAGCTTGGATTGAATTGGAGGCGGAAAGGAGAAGGACGTAATCCACAAAGCAAGGACTCCAAAGACCAGGAGTCCCTGCAACCGGCCAGGTGCGCACGGCCGCGCCCCCTGGGAGACACGCCCCCGCCCACAACTGCTCCAATTAAAACAGTATACGTGGCGCATATCGGGACGCTAGCGGGACGCCGAGCGAAGCCCGAGCAAAGGGCGGGCAGTCTGTGGCAGTCAGGGGCTGTCAAGGCTGGGCTGGGCCACGTCCCTTTCATCTAGTATACTGTGTGATCGTTTCCTTCGAGCTCCTATCAGAGGTAACCAACCCTGCAATGTCTACGAGGTCAGGGAAGTCCCTGAGGAATGAGGGAGGCGGTGCTGCTCCTACCGCGCCAACTATGATCGGCTCTATGGACCGTTTCATCACTAGAGTAGCGCCGGTAATTGAAAAGGAAATAGTGATGACTGAAAGACGCCTTTCTGATGTATATCTTCCCGCTAGGCGTTCTTCCCTAGGGGCTGTGGCTTTGGCAATGTCACCGTCCCCAAATAATGCTGAATGTCTCCCTACAACGAACAATTCCCAGAAGTCCCGCATCTCAATAATAGGGGACACAGTTGACAGGTTGGAGAAACTGGCAGCGTTACTGCCGGGGCAGGAGGACTGTGAGGTTGTGGAGGTCTTTGAGGAGCTCGGGGCTTCGCCCCCAATTGGAATTCAGGCCCTGGCGTCCAGCGTGGTACCTTCACCAAATATCCAGGATATTGTGGACGAAGCGGTTGAGCCCGCAAGACCCTTGGTGTTGCCCACACTTGATAAGGGGAAGAGGGGTGGCCGCCGTCGGAAGGGGAAGTATGTCACCCTTTCCAAACGTTCTAAGAAGCAAGAATGTAGAAGACTGGGGGTAAGATCATATTCCCTTCCAACCCCCACCACAGAGGAAGTACTAACTGAGGGGAACTTGCCAAGCAAATCATTAGATAAGGGGTGTAGCTCGCCAATCTATAGTAGTAATGTGTTGAGCACGACTGTCCCTGACTACACCGATATTATTACCAATAAGCTCACTAGTCTTCTAGCCCCCCTGCTTAGTAAAGTTGAAGGATTGGGCACAAGATTGGACAAGCTAGAGCAGACAACACTCGATAACTTCTGCTCCCTTAAAAATCTGATTAAACTGCAGAATCGAGTGAGTGAGAAAAATATGGTGGGGGAGGTAGGGAATTTACTCCCTGTAGCCCAGGGCCAGACGCTGGTTTCATCTAATGTACTTCTAGTGGGGGGGAAATCAGCTCCTTCCTTAAACCCAGTTCCGTCTGTACCCTTAGCAGGATGTTACCCTAAACCTAAGCAAAATCCCCCTGTTCTTCCCAAATCCCAACCCCAAAAGCTTTTCCAACCTAAGGCAGTAGACAAAGTGGTTCCACCTAAAGCCAACCAAGCAGTGGAGGGGGCACAGAAAGTAAGGGGCACCAGTCCTAGCCCTACACCTATCCCCGACAAGAACAAGACACCCCTTGTGCCACATGTAGTTGGTCCCCAGAGGCAATCACAAAGGAGGCATTCGGCAAACCTTCCCCCGGACTGCCTTCCCTATGTGGCTATCTTGGTAAAAGTTCCCCCATTGAAGGAAAACCAGATAGAAACACACCAGATGTTAAAAAACAAATGTATTCATTGGTTAATATAAAAAAAAACATTACCCCCCGGTGTGGACGGGCTGATACTAGCCGTCCGTAGAGTAAACTGGGTGGGTCAAGGTAAGAAACATTTGGAGGGGGACTGTATTATCATCAACTTCCAGGATCCTAGGGTGGCAGGCTTAATTTCTGCTCAGGCCCAAGAGCGAGCTAGCGAGGGTGTACAAGCAGTGGATCTGTCCTATTTTTACCCCAGGCCTGTGTCTAATTAAAAAAAACTGGGATTGGCTGTAAATCCTCTTTTACAAAGTACGGGTGTTTGCTGGCCAGTGGAACCTTTGTCTCACCCCCAGGTCGGTGGGATTACTCCCAATTGGAATCTGGGGGGGGTGTTGACCTGAGGGAGCTGAGGGGCAGTTAGGGGAGGAAGTGTATAGTGTAACTATTGATCCAAAACAGATGTCCATTTCCTCTTCTCTGGAGGAAATACCGCTATTACCAACTGATATAGCGGGAGCCAGTATGCCCCAAATCTCTAGTTCCTATCTGGGAGTTGACGGTTCATCGGTGGGCTTGCCCCCCTGTCCTGCTCCTGTGAGCAGTGGTGCTGTGTCTGTAGGGGACACTGATCTTAGGGTCGCCAGCTGGAACGTGGCTGGAATTACTAGGAAATTACAACTCCCAGACTGGAATGCCTTGGTAGAGGAATATGCTATATGCATCTTCCAGGAGACCTGGAGCGTGGTTCCTGTGCATAGAGCAGGTTATGCAACCAGCTCTATCCCGGCCATATGCTCGTCCTCTAAGAAAGGACGACCCTTGGGTGGTCTTTTAATTAGGGTGTCAGCGTCCCTAAACTGCAGGTTAGTGGAGTGCCAAACAGGTTGCCCTGACATTCAAAACATCATCCTAAAAGACTCTCGGAACCGAGCAGTGCTGAATATTTTTAATATTTATGCACGTAGTACCAAAGGGGGTAATCATTCACCAACTATCAAAATACTGGAGGGTCTCCTAAAAGCAACTCCCTATAAATCTTGCACTATGGTTGCAGGCGACATTAATTGTACGTACGAGCCGTTGGGCTCAGATGTCTCCTTGCACCAGGAAGAGCTTGATAGTGCTAGGGGGATTCCAGGCCTAGAGATACAACCAATTAGAAGGTGGTCGCAGGTGGCCCTCCAAGTTTACTCACTTTCTATTGAATTTGAGCTACGGGCGGTGAACGGTAGGACTAAATCAGACAAGGAGGGGGCTCACACACATAATAGACCCAACCACACATTGCATATTGACTATATCATGCTCGATGTGGGATTATGGAAAGAGCTAAAAGATATGGTCGTGGTTCCAACCATAGAGAGTGACCATAATCTACTCTCTCTTACATTGGGATGTTGGTGGACACCAGGAAGGGAGGGTGCCCCCACCACTCGTTTGGTGGGACTGGGCGAATCGCAAGTTGCCCCCTGTGGGAGGCGACTAAAGTGGGAAAAACTCTCACTCTCTGAGAAGAGTGTTGAACAGGTTATGCTTGTCCTATCCAAAGCCCAACAAAGGTTAGCTGCAACGCTGGGTGGAGTGGGTGCAGCCTGTGGGGAGTTTCGAATTTTGACAGAGACTCTAACAAGTTTATTTACTGTCCCATCAACTGGTGGGGAGGGAAAACCTAAGCAAACCCATGTAAAGGGATGGTATACCCACACATGTAGAGTGTTAAAAACAAGGCTGGTAGAAGCAGTAAAATCTAATTCCCCATCCAGAGTGAAAGAGGCAAGGAGATTGTACTCTAGGTCAATCTCCGTTGCAAAGAGGGAATGGGAGGAAAGATTTTGGGAGGACCTGCTAGTGGCCAGTAGAAACAAAGACCCAAGAGGGTTCTGGCTACTCGTGGGGAAGCGTAGCAATCCTGATGACTCCCTAAGGACTTGTAATATTCCCTCCCAGAGTTGGGCCAATCATTTTGGGGCACTTTATGCACTAGGAGAAAGGGTTTCATTTGAAACTGTTCCCCTATCACCCTCCCTGGAGTTAGCTAGTTTAGATCTGTTTACCCCTCAGGAGGTTGAGAATGTCATTCAGTGGGTGGCTCCCCGGAAGGCGGCAGGACCAGATGGTCTACCTGGAGACTTGCTGAAGGCTTTTCCTTCAGAGTGGGGGAAAATAATATCGGCAGTTCTTAACGATATTATGAAGGGTGTGCCGGTCCCCGATTCTTGGAAGGGGGCGGTGGTAGTCCCCATTTTCAAAAAGGGTTGCAGGAATAGTCCTGGGAACTATAGACCTATTAGTCTCCTTGACTCTTCACAGAAAGTAGCGGGAAAGGTGCTCCTGGGGCGTATTCTGCATTGGGTTAATGAAAATAGAATACTCTCCGACTACCAAGCGGGGTTTCGCACAGGAACAGGAACCGTGGAACAGGCATTTAGGCTGGCCCTTATCAACTGGAAGGTGGTGGTGCTGGGCAAGGGCAGTCTTTATTTAGCCTTTATTGACTTGAAGACTGCCTTTGACCTAGTACCACAGGGACGGTTGTGGGAGTCTCTATATAATATGGGGATACCTCCCTATATCTTATCCCTGCTTATTAAGTTGCATGAAGGCAATTTTGCCCAGGTACGGTGGGGGAGTAATGGCGAGACAACAGAAAAGATCCCAGTGTTAAGGGGAGTGAGGCAAGGGTGTGTGTTGGCCCCCACCCTGTTTTCGTTGTACGTCAATGGGGTGGTAGATTCTCTCCAGAAGGAACCTGCTGACGCCCCTTGCTTGGGGGGTGTACGAGTGCCGACTCTGCTCTTTGCGGACGACACTCTATTAATTTCGAAAACCCCCCAAGGACTTCAGAAACTACTCAACCGCTTCCAGAACTTTTGTGACGCTCGAGGTCTTGTCATCAATGTAGATAAAACAAAGTTCTTAATTTTACATCCCCCGAGGAAGCTCGGAAGCCCTCCTGTTCTTAATTCCATACCTCTGGAGAGAGTTTCCCAATTCGATTATCTGGGCCTCCGATTAACAGATAGCATGAGCTGGTCCATGCATATAGAAAAAATGCTTCTAAGTCACAAGAGAGTGGGTGGCGCTTTGTTGAGAGAATTTCGGGAGTCACCCAGACACAGAATAGCGCCAGTCCTCGAAATCTATAAAGCAAAAGGTGTTTCAGCGGCCCTTTATGGGGCGGAGCTATGGGGACATGAAAACCTGGACTCCTTGGAAAAAGCTGAGAATAGGTTTCTGAAGGACCTCCTTTGTCTGCCCTCGAGTACACCAACAGTTCCCGTGCTATTAGATACGGGCTGTAAGAGCATAAAAAATCAAGCACGTCTACGCCCGCTCTTACTGTGGTCCCGGATCTGGAGGGTGGAGGAACTGAAATCCTATGCAAATGGTTTAATCGAGATTATGAATATGGCTGGCTGGGCCAAAATCAAATGGCTGAGGGACACCAAGAAACTACTGTATGACCTTAGCCTTGGTGATCATTGGAGTGCAAAAACGTCACCCCAAAAGACGCTTTGAAGAAAATCTACTGGGACTGGGCTGCAGGTCAGCTAATTACGAACTCTTCCCACTGTAATTCCACGAGAACTTTTTTGCTCCTAAAGGACATGACAAGATACGAATCCTATTTTGACCTTATCACTCTACCAGCAGATAGGGCACTGTATTTTAAATTTAGAGTTGGTATTCTCCCAATTGGTGCATTCACATCGAAATGGAAATCTGGTACTCCTTTGTCCCCGTTTTGTGCCCATTGTCACACTAGACCAGAAACGGTGGCTCATATTTTGTTTGAGTGCCCGGACTACTTAAGACCGAGGAAATACTGGCTCAAGCCCATTTTGTCTAACATGGGAACACGTAGTCATCTGGTTGCCCTTCGTATCTTAATGTCAGATACCTCTCCTGTTATTGTTTGTGGTGTCTTTAAATTTTTAAGACAATTTTGGCTGATTCGTTCCAACAGGCTGTCAATTTCTGTTTAATTGTTTTCTTAATTAATTTATTCGGGAGTACACCCGGTTCTTAACCTTTTATGATGTATGTATTGACTAGCTGGATGTCTTGGAATATTTTTATTGTATGTAATTTGCTTTCAAGATACTTGTTTTATCGAATAAAAGCTTACAACACACACACATACATATTATCCAATTTCAGTTTAAAAACAATATACATACTTATTTACATTTCAGTCACCTGTCACCAAAAAGTTACCAAAAGTGGCACAATGAAGACATTTTAAGATAAAAAAACGATAAATGGACAGAGCACTGAACAAAACAAATATTTATTTAGTCTGCTCACGAATGCCCAACTGGCAATAGGAAGAAAAGAAAAAAGACGAAGAAGAAAGCAAGACTTACATAATTAAACATGTGCCTACTTCTTTGTGCATATAGCCAGAAAAGAGAGCGAGAAAACCAAGAAAAGAGCAGAAAACCACCTCCTGATCTAACATGTGTGTAGTGGTAACCCGTCTCTCATAATTTCCTGTGGAGTGATTTCATACCATAAGGTTTTAGAAGCCAAATAAGTACCCTGCAAGTGGAAAACAGCTGCTTTAATGTTCACTCTTGTTTCAACGATTAGCATGAGTGGAGTAGTGAGTGGAGTAGTGTGGCTCACTGGTTAGATTTGATAAGGGGGGGGTTTACCCAATAGAGTCACTAGGGACCTGGGTGCTGTATGATACAGATTAGGGGGTCCCAGTGAAGGTATCATATGTACACAAACAAAACATTAAATCTCACACAACATAAAAAGAAAAATCCACAAACTAATAATTAAGCTCACTGTTGTTTATTCACAATGTGCTGGTTCAGACTTCTTTGTAGCAAATTTATAAATTAAATTTAGTATAGTGCCCCAGGAAAGGGAGGAGTGGGGGATAGTGAATAGGTAGGGAAGGATAGTGCAAGGTAGGTTATTCGTGACACGGTTTAACAATGTACAATTTATTGGACAAACAGTTTGACTGGCTTCAGAGCCCTGAGCCAGTACAATGAATGAGCTACTACTGCGCAATATTTTAAAAGAGAAAAACCATATAAGTGATGCTACTAATTAATAGAAAAATGCTGGTTGCATCGACTGGTGGATGGAAATGGCTGTCGACGTTTCGACCCCATATATGTTGATAGGTTTCAGTCGCAACTTTTAGTGGGGTCTTCATCAGGACAAGATGGGTCCTGGGGAGCACTGTTTCTCTAAAATGAACAAAAACAGTGTATAATATTTACTGTGAAGACGAATTAAAACGCAAGCGCACTGTGGCGTTTGCCATGAATCAATGAGAGAACCATTATTTACCATGGAAAGTTGGGCTCAAGGCTCACAACTTGAATCAGGAGAGCGGGGAGCATTTGTGGGTCCAGTTACAATTATCTGGATCAATGGTCATCAATTGTGTACCAACTCCTGAGGGTTTGCAATTAATGGACAGTTTTCTATTGGAAACGAGAGACATGAAAAACCAAATTAATGCTATGTCCCTTTGTGTAACCTACATCAATGATCTGCCCGAAATCCATTCTATTATGGAATCGTTTCACCAAAGACCACATCAGGATGGGTTATACCCTCAATGACGTGATGTGTAGAGAATTAATCACCAAGCAGAGGAACCATATATATGATTGACGGTTAATAGGGCGGGCTTACATGGTTCTGAATGTTGCCCAAACACAGTAATGTCTCAGAGATGAGACGACTTCCCACATACATACAGATGGATAGAAAAGCGATAGTAGTAACAACTTAGTTAGCGTACCACAATAGGAGGTCTCAAATGGGATACTGGCACTTTCTCATGTTTCGAAATCCGCTCGCATTTCAATCGAATTCTAAATGGACAGATGAACTGTATATTAATTATGGCATATGCTACAGAAGACATTTGGTCTACAGTTATACTCGCAGAATGTAAGAGATTCGATGGAAATTAGGTACATTTCCATCGAATCTCTTACATTCTGCGAGTATAACTGTTCCATCCTCCCGGTATTGAATGAATCTTAGGGTAAGGGATCCCGCCTTGGTATCTAAAAAGGGGAGAAAGGAAACCGAAGAGTTCATTACATCTCAGCCGGCATCGGATTGCGGCTCGATCCCACTAAATCAGATAATTGATAACGTCTCATACGTCGTGAGGAAAAAAATTCTCGTGAAACTGATCGTAGCGTCTCTGTCCGAGGCCTCCCGTCTCCGATACTGATTTGACAAGCAGAGCCCGACCGGTGGTGATTAATCAGGAAGGGGAGCGTGCGTCATGACGTCATCGCATGGACATAGATGACGGACTAAGGAAACCCGGAACTACGGGGAAGGCATTTGGTTGCCATGGACAACAGGAGGCTTCTGCGAGTCTAATTAGGGAGTGAATATGAGATACTATTAAAAGCGTGAAATTAATCATATGGCCGGGAAGCTAACTTAATATGTTACATAAGAAATTTACATAAGACAAATCATATCATAATTCCACCGTTTTCATTAAATACATAGTCCATAAATACATTGAAAACACATTTCAGAACAGCATATGGAAACAGGGATATCTTTTGGTCATGCACCTCCTTCGCAGAGGGGTGTAGGTGACTTAATACTCAACTAGCCACGCACCTCCTTCGCAGAGTGGTGTAGGTGACTGTATGTCGGTGAGCAAGTGCAATCATTTCTCATCGAAAAAATCTATCACAGCATAGATAATCCGTGCATCTCTCACATAGGAGGATGAAGACGGGTTCATACTACAGGTTTACTAAATCAATGAGACAAATGATAAGGAGGGGTGGTTCAGTGTCCTAATCTAGCTAATTGGGCATGGCTGCTTTCAGCCTCATTCAATCCATTGCTAATCGAATCTAGGATAGACATCCATTTGGATTCACGGGTGTTAAGGATCCTTGAAATGTCGCCCCCTCTGGGACCCAGTGTTACCCTTTCAAGGACCACCCATCTTAAAGTTTCGGGGGTATGACCCTGTCTATTACAATGGTCTACCAAAGGGGCACCCAAGACATTACATCTGATCCTACTGCCATGTTGCAATATTCTAGCCTTCACCTTCTGCTGTGTTTGTCGAACATATAGTAGGTTGCAGGGACATTTGATCACATAGATAACATTTTGGGTATTACAATTAGTATGTGATCTCAAGGTGTAATCCCGGCCTTTGTGTGTAAATATCTTAGTCTGAATGGAAGAGGGACAAGCGACACACGAGCCACATCGTGTATGCCCAGTGATCGGAGCAAGGTTCCACATGGATTGGATTGTGGGTGATTTGGGACAGTCAAGGAAGGAACTGACCACTAAATCTCTGATGTTGCGAGCCCTTCTGAAAGAATGCAAAGGTGGAGAGTTCTGCTCTAGGTCCTCTGCCAGTAAATTCCAAGGTTTATTAATTACTTTTTTGATGTCATTACTCCGGGTTGAAAAAGTGGTGACACATATGAGGCGTTCTTGGGCTTCTTTGATTCTAACCCCTGGTTGGAGCAGTATCTCTCGTGGGTTGTACCACGCCCTCTTACATGCTCTCTTGATCAGTCTCGCGGGGTAACCACGATCTGAAAGGCGGTTGGACAGTGCCTGCGATTCTGTGATATAATCATCTTTTTTTTAACAGTTTCTACGAATACGCAGGAACTGTCCTACCGGTAGGTTGTCTCTGGATTGTAGCGTGAACTGAATATCGATACTTTGTTGATTAAGCCAAGGGTGGAATAGTGTCAAATCTTCATGGGTCCCATTCCATATACACAGGACGTCGTCTATGTATCGGACCCAAAGTGCCAATTGGGCACTAAAGGGATTGCTGTCGCTAAAGATGTGCTTGTTCTCAAAATCGTCCATGAACAATATTGCCAAATTTGGGGCACATGTAGCCCCCATAGCCACGCCCTTTGTTTGGAGAAAAAATTCCTCCTGAAATACGAAGAAATTTTTCATCATGGCCAGTCGGAGTAATTCAAGGATGAAACATGTGGGCACTTGAACCGGCGCTGTTCTTTGATCGAGTACCCTCTCCATGACTTTGATGGCTTCCAATTGTGGAATACTTGTATATAGCGATACAATGTCGCAGGTGACTAATAGTTATCGTGTGGGCTCAAAAGGTCTCTGATCTATCAAGTTAATGACTTGGGTGGTATCTCGAAGATATGTTCTGGTTTGGCTAGCTAATGGCTTTAAAAAGAAGCCAATGTACTGACACAGTGGCTCTAACATTGACCCACAACCTGAAACAATCGGTCGTCCAGGTGGCTTAGTCATATTTTTATGTACCTTGGGTAAGGTATAAATTGTGGCCAGGCGTGGATGGCTTTGGTTGAGAAACTTGAATTCTTATTCTGATAAGAAACCTTCGTCCAGTCCTTCCTGGGTAATTCGCAAGATTTCCTGAGCTAAATCCTTCGATGGATCACTATTGATTTTCTTGTAGCTGATACCATCTGAGAGTTGTCTGCGGATCTCTTCTTTATAGTTATTAAGGTCCTGAACCACAATCGCTCCCCCCTTGTCAGCTGGCTTAATTACCACCTCTTTGTTGTTTTTAAGGGAGATCAGTGCCTGTTTTTCGACTTTGCTAAGGTTAGAGGCAGCAGACCCGGGAGCAGAAGTCGGCCGGGACCAGGGTTCAATTCCCGATGCGGCAGGGTTGTGGACTTGGGTCAGCGGACTCGATAATTCTCGCTTCGGTGCTTACTCTAATCAGAGATTCCACTCGGCAACTCTGGGCATTAGCTTGCCTAATCTCCACAATGGCCCCATCAATTCCGGGGATGCCTGGCTCCACCTTGGGGACTCCCAGCAGGGACCATCCCACAGGGAAAGCCAGGACGGGTTCCCCAGAGTTATACAGCGCCAGGAAACCTACTGACGGGTAGCAGTGCGCTTTACAAGCTCAAATACATTTACATTTACAGATAAAAGACATCTAGATAGGAAAAACCTAAATATAGGAAGTGATAAATTACTTAATATCTAGCCCCACGACCTTGGTTAAAAGGCGCTAGAATGGGTATAAAAGAATGATGCTACTCACCATCCTATATAATGTGTAGGGCATCACAGGGACGATAATAGGTTCCACAGCTAGTATGACTCCTGCAGAATAGATAATAGGTATTCTAATTAGAGATGGACTGCCCCAGATGCGATCACAGAAAGTGACCAGGTTTCTGTACTAGCTCTTGATAAGGGGGTGTATGTAGTGAGTCTACCATCCCATACTTCCTGATATAGTGGTTGTAGTTGTAGAAATATAGCAATGGCCCCTCTCCCTAAAATGTGTAACTGAAACCAATACAAAAGATATCATGTGCTTAACTGAGCTATCTGAGTGTCTTACCTTGCAAACCGGCCGTTAACGTGTGCAGTGCTAAGACCAACCTTCACCCCAATGTCGGGTAACCTTGTAGATCTCGGTGCCTAAGGCGGACGTATGCGAGCGAACCAGGGGGCTGGCAGTTAAGGCCAAACTGGTCTGCGTCAGCTGTGTAATGAACGGCTCTGGTAAAAGAAACTCAATGTGAATACCCGACGCCACAATCGCCCCTCGTCACAGGATATCTCTGCGGCAGCGACGGATCAGAAAAAACACTAAAATCCCGGCTGTATTTAAACACATAGAGACGCGATGAACGCCCCTACGTCAGACGCGTCCCGCGTTTATGATGATTTACGTGGTGAAGTACTTTGCCTGCCACGGTGGCTACGTAATCTTAAAGGAGTAGAGCACATCCTAGTAGCAAAAACAGTCTGTACCAACCAGTCATTAAAACCAGTTTTAGTTTGGTTCTTTGATAATTGCTGGTCTTTTAGTAATACGTCACATTTTATTTCACTCTTTATCTTATTTTTTAATAAGTACTGTACTTCTGCTATGTCTTTCCTCTCTCATATTGAACAATGTCTTCTCATTTTCTCCCATGTTCATTTTACAGTTTTGTGTCCCTATTTCCTCATGTATCCCTCAATCCATCGTCATGGTTAATGTGGTCTCTTGGAATGTTCGTGGTCTTGGTCATCCTGTCAAGCGTCAAAAGGTATTGTCTCACTTAGCTAAACTTAATGCCCAGGTTGGTTTTTTTAAGGAAACACATTTCAACGACAAAGAGTCTCTTAAAACTCAAGCGTCATTAGGTCAATTAAATTGTTTTTTCTCCTGCTATTGATCATCATGGTGGAGTTGCTATATGATTTCATAAGTCTACTAATGCACAGATTTTGCCATCAGACTGTGACACCTTAGGTCGCTGGGTAATGGTTGATGTTATAATTAACAAAAAACAAATCACCTTCTTTAATCTTAATGGTCCTGTAAAACCAGAACCAGAAATTTGGCAATCTATACAATTGAAACTGCTATCAATTTCTAATTCACACATTGTGGTTGGTGGTGATTTTAATAACTGGTTGGACCCACTCTCAGATAGATACTCTAATTGTAAAGTTAAACCAGATAAATCTCAAAAATCATTTCAATCGAACATTGCCTCTCGTCCTTTATTTGATACGTGGAAGACTTCTAATCCAGATATTACAGAATGTACTTTCTATTTTCCTGTACATCATACTAGATCACGTATTGATTATATTTAAATGTCCAAATAACTGTTACCTTGCCTTCAAAAATCTGAAATTGGTTCTATTTTTATCTCCGACCATGCTCCTGTTTTAACCACTACTGATCAATCCATCACCACATGCAAACAGGGTCGGTGGCGCTTCAATAATTCTCTCTTAACAGATCGTATGTTTCTATCAGAAGCCAAGCCTTTATTAAGGAATTTGTTGTCCTTAATAAATCAATTGAAACATCAGTACACAATAATTGGGATGCTTTTAAAACCTCCTTTAGAGCTTTCACTATTGCTTAGTCTGCAAAGAAAAAAAACTATTGAATGATAAATATAAAGAAACATTAACTCATCTCAAGACATTAGAACTAATTATTACTCTTCCAAATCCCCATCGTCTCTGCAAGAACTGATTAAAGCTAAATCCACCCTAAACAAAACAGTCACTACAGACGCTTGTAACATCCTTCTCAAGAATAAATCAAAATATCATGGAGGCCAAAACAAGGCAGGGAAAATGTTAGCAAATGATTTAAAAATCAAATCAGAACGTAAAGTTATCGGCCCTATTCACTCAGAATCACCAATGCACTCCTCTCAATGTATTCTGAGATTATTAATACATTCCAATCATATTACAATCTTTTATATACGGAAACTACTAAACTATCTGAGGAAGCCATTACCTCTTTTTTCCAAGATATTCCCAAACCTACAACATCACCAGATCTTTTTAATCAGGTTGAAGAGGACATTTCTCTTCAAGAACTGTCTAATGCTCTTAAACCCTTATGAAAAGCGACTGCCCCGGGCCCTGATGGATTTTCAGTTGAGTTATATATAGCTTTTTCCCCTATTTTTGTCCCTAAATTATTGGAACTGTTTAATTCTTTCATATCCAATTCTAAGGCCTGTGGATCTTTTTTGGAAGCCATCATTATTGTAATCCCAAAACTAGACAAAGATCCCTCCTTTTGCAAATAATTTCGTCCTATATCACTAATCAATTATGATTGCAAGGTTTTTGAAAAAATCTTAGCATCTCGTCCGGAGAAAATTATTCCCATGATTATTAATCCAGATCAAGGTGGTTTTGTTAAAGGAAGCTTGGCTTCTTATAATGCTAGAATGTTTTCCAATATTCTGGCGCTTAGTAAAAAATATCCCTCTCCACGAGCTGCATTATCTTCAGACGCAGAGAAGGCCTTTGACCGTGTTACCTGGGATTTCATGATTCACACATTAAATTGGTTTGGTTTTGGCCCACAAATGTTTTCATATATTAAATTGTTATATGCAAATCCAAAAGCTTGTGTTTTCATGCTACAAACACATGTTTGACTTGTCCAATTTTGCTTGTTGTCCTCAGAAAATTAAATATCTAGGTACTTGGTTCTCCTCTAACATCCCTGATACATTACTCCATAATTTCACTGCCTTAAAACTTAAAATTACAAATGTATTAACTCCCTGGTCTCCTTTATTCTTATCATGGTGGGGCAGACTTGATACAATTAAAATGATGATTGTTCCTCAGATATTGTTTTTACTATTGATGTTGCCATCTAAAATTCCTAAATATTATTTTACTCAGATTAATTCATTATGTATTAAATTTCTTAGGAATAATAAACATGCATGTATTGCTATATCCAAACTAATTTATCACAAATGTGAGGGGGGTGTAAGATTTCCTGATTTCTAATTGTATCATACTGCTTTTCGTCTTCGCCAATCTTATGCTTCGTCTAAAGAGTATCAAGATTTACCTAAACCTTCATGGATTAAAGTTGAATGTTCATTACTAAATGATTTTTCTGTACAAGATATTGCATACATGACCAACTGTACTTTTATTTCTAAATACCCAATTCTGAAACACTCTCAATATCTGTTGCATAATCTTTTGTTTAAAACATTTGACTAGTATCAATCCTTTTCAGCCTCCTCGTTATGGTTTAATAAATACATTACATTTCGACACAAATCTTTCTACTACAAACAATGGAAAGAAAAGGGTATTTTTAATGTCCATCAAATGATTGTTAATAATACGGTTTTAACCTTCACTCAACTACAACAGTCCTGTCACCTATGTGATTCCTGTATCAATAACAATATAACACTTTAGCTCCCGTCCGACAAGAATGTGTACAGAGTTTTCTTACTCACCCAATTCCTACGTCCTTCATACCTGATACCCCCTTACAGCAAATTCCTTCTGGCACTATACCTAGTCCTTCCTTTATATACAAACTTTTATCTACGCCAATTAGCGAACGTAGCAAATCAAGTGTTGAACTTGAATGGGAGCAAGGTTTATCGCAGACATTAGCTGTTTCTCAGTGGGATACGTTTTGGCAAAAACTGTCCAAGACACCCAAAGCTGCTAATATCACACAATCCCTATATTTTGTTTATAATACAGTTCTTATTACTCCCCTTCTGTTACATAAGTTCAATCACTCTGTCTCATCATCTTGTTGGTCATGTCTTACTGATGAAGGCTCTTTATTGCACTTATTGTTTTATTGTCCGAAGGTGCATGTTTTTTGGAAAGCTATATGGTCAAAATGTATCTTGATTATTTCATGTCAGGTTCCATTTAATGTGCACAATATTTTTCTAGGTACTATGTCACCAGATTTTGATCAAATTACTTCTAAATCTATTTTATTTGATTTATTTTTTGCTGTGGAATTTAAAGTTATATTAACTTGCTGGAAAGACAATTCTAAATTATCCTTTAATTCATCTACAGATTAAATCTGATGTATTATGGTTACCTTTTCCTACTTTTTCATCATCATCATCTTAATCCTTACTGTTTACTATTTTATATCTCACATTTCTTCCCTTTCTCTCTTCTTCTTTCTTCCTCTTCTTCTCTTCTTTCTTTCTCTATGTCTATTTCTTCGTGTTCTTTTTCTATTCCTTTTCTTTAAAAGCTACTATTCTTTTATCTTTATATTTTATTAATTTTCATACACACACAGGTTATATTTTTTATAGAAGAAAACTAGTGTGTATATATTTTTCTTATGTATTCCTGTTCTTTCATAGGTACTGGTAAGGAAATTTAAAATAATATAAACGTTCTAACATATTGCACCTCCCCTAAGTTAGATGTTGTCTAATTTTTCGATTGTTCATTACTCATACTTGTATACTTTTTTATATACCAAAGCTGATGACTGTACTTGTTTATTCCTGTGTTCTTTATCTTCAATAAAAATTATTTAACTAAAAAAATGGTTCATATAACAATAAATAGGTTGCAGGATAGTGCATTGTAAGAACCTGGTGATGGACAGCAAGTAGCTCATTCCATAAGTTTGGGGCATGCCTGGAGCAATGGGTGTCGAACATGACCTCCAGGATGGCAAAGAATGAAAAGCAACAAAGATCCTCTGAAACTCAAGGGGAAACAAATTTATGCTTGGCCACAGGCTTCTACCAGCCAGGGCTTTGAAGACTCACTGAGGAAGAATATCTTAATTAGGGGTGGGCAGAACTCGCAGAGTTTCACTCCGCAGAATTCATGACATTACATAAAAACTCTGGGACATTTTCTGAGTGGCGGAATTTGGCATGTTGCGCCGATTTTAATGCTGGAAGCTTGTTCTACACGAATGGCACCAAGCGGTGCACCAGAGGGCACAGCTTCTTTCTGCCACTCAAGTAGATTTCCTACTGCAGCGGCAGATTTCTCAACGTGAACATCATTAACAACGACAGGGGCTGTCCAATACCCCTGAACCAGGGACAGTTAATAGTAACACCTAACAAGAGGTTCAGGTGCACAGATTCAATAGCAACTACAAATTCATACTGGAAAATTCATTTAGGTAAAGAAGGAAAGAAAGAAAGAAGCCTATACTTCAAAGCCAATTACAAAAAATACTCATAATTTATTAAACATATAATTTCAAATAAAACCCATTGCAAGTCAAATCAACCCTCACAGAAAAGTGTTGGCAAAACTAGGACAATCAATTCATATTACCAAACACGTGGCTAACATACAAACATTACATGTACAGAGAGAACAACAAAAACAAATATAATGTGTCCTTCACAGTTTGTGGCCACAGAATGCGTTGACGGCGTTTCGACCGCTGGTTGACTATGCGGTCATTACCAGGACAAACAGTGGTTTGAGCGTTTTCAGTAACTGTATTAAAAAGAAAATTGCAATAACTAACTACATTCGAAAGGGTAGGCTTCTTTAGAGGAAAAAATGGAAAAAGAAGTAGAAAAGAAAGACACCCTTTGTGAAAGGGAAGAAAAAATCAGCAGAAAGCTAACACCACACCAAAAGTGATACTATCTTCCAAAGGATAATAAATTGGTATTCACCAGTATTAAAATCAGACCATTCAAATTTTGAACGGCAGGTGCAGTACGTTAAAAATCTGCAAATCACAAAGAATTTTTTTTTGAGATCACAGTGGTACATAGATCCACTTAACTGGTCATACTAAGTAGCAAAGGGGTATTCTCAACGTGAACGGTAGCAGCCTGTCGCAACCTCCTGTGTTGATAAATCTCACCGAAAATGTTCCAGCTCTGGATTTTCTACTCACCAACGTAACGTAGGTGAGCAGTCCGTGAGATTTTCCAGAACGCTGCGCTCTAAAGAGAGTGCATAGTGGGCAAAACTCTATGAACTCCACCAGAGGAGTGGAGTTTATCGCCCACTCCTAATCTTAATGACAATAGGATTATCCAAATCTGATGGAGAAGAGGTGGGTCTTTAAGGACCGTCTGAATTTGCGAAAATCATTTTACAGTCTTGAATATAGTGGTAGGGAATTCCAAAAGGAGGCACCTTGGACATGAAGAGATTGACCTCTAAATCTCTTCTAGCTAAACAATTGGGTGGTCAACAAACATATGTAAACAAACAGATGATGGTAGACCTGAGGCTTTGTCAGTATGTGATGGATTAACTGTTTTTGAGGTAGGCAGGTGATTGAATATGAATGCCTTATGTAGTAAAAATAGAATTTTGAAGGCTGCTCTTTCATTCACTGTTCATTCCAATTGATGAATCTTAGGCCAATTGTGATACATGCATGTTGTTTCAACCAAAACAACTGATGGGCTGTACAATTTTAAACTCTCTTGAGTTTTGCGAGAAATAAATTAGGGAGGCCTGTGTATAAGCTGTTGCAATAATCCAAGCAGTAGATGACAAAGACAACAATATTGTGATTTTATGGGAGCAGCGATGTAATAGCAGTACCCTTGTTTACAGACATAAATGATAGAATCCCATTTTAGAGAATGTATTTTTTATTTAAATGATATGTTATGGTCAAAGTGTACTTGAAAGTTGTGAGCTTTGTCAGCAGGGGTTACAGCACCTCAGGGCCGGGTGAAGGCAAGTGGTCTAGGAGAAGGAATTCAGTTATTTAATCATAGATATAGAGCTTATAGTTCTAGGGGGAATCCACAAGAGGCAGAAACATATGTTATGGTGGTTACTAGATGTGCACTTCAGCATATTGTTTACATACACTTGAAACCTGACCTTGTAGGAATTTTTGATGTCAACAAGTGGTTAAATGAATGAAAAGCACTTCTGATAAGGTAGTATGCCCTGTATAAGAAATTGGGTTACTGGTTGAGTGAAATGAAACCCTACTCAAGCAGCAACCACATTTATTGTCAGGATAAAGTCACAAGCAAACCGCAAATTAACTGGTAGTTTGGCACAGAGCAATCATGTTTAACTTAGAGGCAATGTGTGAACTAGTTATGCAGCACTTCAAAAAGTAATGAAGTGAAAACACAGCACAAGAAAAATCTGTCACAAAATTAGAAACATAGAGCACATTTTAATAAATAAAACACGTAGATAAGCAATTTTTAAGATTTCAGTAAATATAGTGCCAAAAAGCACAAAGTGCCAATTGTGGTTATGTGGTCATGCCAGAACAGGACACAATTACAAGTTTAGTTCAACTGTGCTGGAGTGTTGGCCGGATATAGGGACCCACTTAAATCCGCGGAACAAGAGTACCTTAAATCCTGGTTGCGCAGCATTGTCTGGTCCCATGTTGAGGATGCATTGTGCTGGGGAGGCAATGCGAGCTCCAGGTCAAGGATGTGTTGTCATTAAGTAGGCCATCCATGAGGGGGCTTGTAATGTGAAGTCATGCATCGAGTTTTTTCCGGCACCAGCAGTTTCGAAAGAAGCTGAGGGGCTTGCAATGAGAAGTCCTGTGTTGTTGTCAAGGCTGCTGTTGAAGAGGGACTAGCAGTGCAAAGGCCTGCATCAAGAATGCATTGTGCTGGTGATCAATCTGTCCCGTGATCCAGTTGTGGATGCTGAGAATTTCTCGGCTTGCCTTGTGGCACTTGATGGATGGATGAAACAGAACTGTCTCCGCCTTAATGGTAACAAGACGGAAGTTCTTGTTGTTGGTCCATGTCCTTCCATCTGGACCTCTGCCTGGTGGCCCACTGAACTGGGTTCTGTCCCGGTTCCAGTGGACACAGTTAAGAATCTTGGCTTTCTTCTGGACTCCAACCTAGCCTATACCAATCATGTGGGTAAGGTTGCGGGAAAATGCTACGGACTCCTGAAGGTCCTAAGGAAAATCCTGGACCTATTGCCCCCGAGCTCCAGAAAAACTATGGTACACGCCTTGGTCACCTCCCAGTTGGATTATGGGAACTCCCTCCTATGTGGACTTAGTAAAAAGGGCCTAACACAGCTCCAACGCGTCCAGAACGCAGCTGCGAGGCTGGTCCTTAACCTCCCTAGGAGAGCCTCGGGTAAACATGCATTGCACTCCCTTCATTGGCTACCAATGAAGGAAAGAATCAAATTTAAAACTATGTGCATCACCCACCGTATAGCTTACAAAAAAGCACCTCCATATCTTCAGGACTTGCTCCCAGTCTATCGTCCTGCACGTCTGTTGAGGTCAATGGGTAGCATGCAATTAGTGGTGCCTCGGATACATAGAGCTAGAATGGGAGGACGCTCATTCAGACACCATGCCAGCAACGACTGGAATAATCTACCCATCGAACTGAGGATGGAGCCGTCTGAAACCAGGTTCAGACAGAGGCTGAAAACCCATCTTTTCCCTAAGTTAAATCCAGTATAGTTCACTCGTGCTCCTGTGTTCACCCTCTGCGAGCCAAGCTGAAGAGATGTAGGTAGGCTCGTCAGCGCGGGGACGCACTGTTCTCTGTGCAACCAAGCGCTTAACAAATGCCATAAACTAAACTAAACAGTGACAGTTCCAATTGGGCAGTAAGGAAGATACAAAGTCATTGCCCTTGGAGAGTCCTCTCAGCAAAGGCGAGGTGTCAGTTCTGTTTGGGCTTGCTTGATCTGCGAAGCAGGGGCGATGCGTCGGAGCTGCTGTATCCATAGGTGGGCTTGCAGCGCACCTTTAGGCCCACTTCAAGGGTCCAGGACTGGGTTGGCATCACTTGTCAGGGTAGGACTCACAGTTGACAGTCCAGGTGCTGAATACAAGAGACAAGCCCTAAGAGTCACTATCTTGGTACTAGGCACAGATTACAGGTTCAGTCCTTCTCTCCCAGGCGAGAGAGCACCAGAGCAGCAAGTCAGCATAGCATGGCAGTGGTTTCTTAGGGCAAAATTTCAGCAGAGTGGCCGTCCTTTCAGCAGCACAGAGGTCTTTCTTCCTGGCAGAGTTTTCCACTGGTCCAGAAGTGTATTGAACAGTTGGTGTCTGAGGTCCAATATTTATACCTGGTGCTTTCTTTGAAGTGGGAGAAGCATCACAAGGATTCCCTTTGAAGTAATGGTACTTCCTACTTAACCTGCCCTGGCTCCACGCTAACTATAGGGGGTATGCACTCCTTTGTGTGAAGGCAGGACACAGCCTATTCAGTTGTAAGTGGGTCTGGGTTGTATGGCTTTACAATGCGTGCTTTTACACCGCGTGCCGTTACAACGCGGTTTTTTCAACGCAAGTCGTTACCACGAATTGCGTTGGAGGGGTGCGGACTTAGGAATTTTTTAATTTACTATTCTAACACCAGCTTACGTATAGTAGGGAAGGTGTTGGATAGTAAATTAAAAAATTCCTTGTCCTGCAGCGCCCTCCAGCGCAAGTCGTGGTAACGACTTGCATTGAAAAAACCGTGTTGTAACGGCACGCGGTGTAACAGCCGCGTCGTAAAGGCTGTTCCCCCTGGGTCCGTGCCCAGCTCCGGCCTCCCATCCCGCCAGTGTTGGCCTATCTATGCATACCTAATTTCTCTATTGTGTGTGGCTATCTAAGAGGAATAGAGGAATTCACAAAGACCAACTGCCAACTACACATAGTCATGTGGCTCAGAGACAGGCTTCATGCAGTAAGGGGAATATTTATGAGCCCCTATGCATTACTCTTGCACTACTCAACATGGTGCAGGAGCGATGCAACTTAAAAATTAGATTTATGAAGCCGCGCAAAACCACCTTGCGCGGCCCTGAATCGCTTCATAAATCTTGAGTAATGCAACGCATCCCTAAACACTACATTGCATCACTCTGTGCCAGAGAGGCATTTCCATTGGTGTTGCATGGATGTCCCACACAACATTCATGGATTTTGATGTATTTCCAATTTTACCAGAAGTAGTAGACCTGGGGATGCACCAAAAGCCTATCTCCTTCCAAGTGAGGAAATATCTTGATTTCTCCACGTTATTTCTCTCTTTCTATGTGTGGCGCATTCTGCAACACACATAAAAAGAGGGAAACGCCTCAGGAGTTTATTTTTGTGCAGAAAGGTTCCCCTTCCTGCATAAAAACACCTTACACCTGGGTGCCTACCAAAAGGTTGCCAGGGCTGGGGAAAAGGTAGGAATGTGCTGTAGTGCCTTCAATATGGAACTTTCTTGTCTTTTCCCTGTCAAGCAGTGCAGCAAGGTGACTTGCTGTGCTGCACTACGTAACCTAGCCGTAAATATTGCTCTAAATGGATAAGGCAGAAAAATGCCAACTTTATAGAAGTTAAAAAAAAATCTATAATTGATGGACAGAATGCAGAACAATGTCATACATTCACCCCAGTACAGAGATCTGGGCCTAAATCCATCGTTTTTTTCTGCTCGCCATTCCAGTTTGGACCCAGCCATATGCAAATCAGTCTTGCCCCTGCGCCTAATGGGAACATTCCAGCCCGAACTGCCAGGCCAGTTCCTCCCTGGACTGAAAACAAGCAACCTAGTACCGGTTTCGGGCTTTCAACACTCATCAGGCAGGATAGCTTGACTCGAGTGGCATGGAGACCACGGGAGAAAGAGCAGGAATAAGATGAATTTGAGAAAGATAGAGACCAGGAATGTAGGAATGAAAAGAGAAATTCAGGGATATAAAAAGATGGATTTAGAGAAAGAGAGCAAAAGGAAAAGAGACTGAGAGAGAGAGACCGGTGACAGTAGGCTTGGGAAATATTGGGGAAAGGATAGAGGAAGGCAAGAGGAGAGACAATGTG
Source organism: Lissotriton helveticus (assembly GCF_964261635.1). NCBI lineage: Eukaryota > Metazoa > Chordata > Amphibia > Caudata > Salamandridae > Lissotriton > Lissotriton helveticus. Next base: position 535,605,848 of record NC_136063.1, on the reverse strand, counting down.
ACAGGGATATTGCATTAACTAAATGGCAGTATCCACAATTAGACATCTTGCAGTTAAACATTTTGATTAAGCATGTTTTTAATAAGAGAAGCAATAATATTAGGAAACAAGGCACTGCACACTAAGGGGCCTATTAGGATGGCGGACGAACCTGCGTCCGTCTGCCACCCTGAGGTGGAGGGACCGTCCGCAGGGGCAGTGGCAGTCCCTCCGGTGCAATTAGGATGTGACCGCCACCCTGGCGGTCACATCCTGTATCTTTAACCTTGCGGCGGGTGCTGCTTGAAGCAGCACCCGCCGCAAGGTTAAAAATGCATGTTTTACATTTACATGCACAAACCGGCAGGCACCGCGCGGTGCCTGCCGCTTTGTGCATGTAAATGCTGGGGGGTACCATAGGTACCTCCCATGTGCACCCCCACCCCCGACACCCTGGGGGCCCACAACGGGCCCCCAAACACCAAAGACCACATGCTTTTCCACGGCGGAAAAGCCGCCGTGGAAAAGCATGTGTCAATGCACATCCTAATTTGGCTGACGGTGTCTTGCAGACACCGCCACCAAATAGCCCTACACACCACGCGGATCAGCGGTGGATGGACTTGCTGTCCGCCGCTGGTCCCACCGCAATCCCACCACCATCCTAATCTGGCAGTGGGTGATGTCTGTGTCCGCGGAGGTGAATCCGCATCCTCCAGGCCGGCGGTGACTTCCGCCGGCCCGGAGGATGCGGATTCACCGCCATCCTAATCGGCCCCTTAATTTGGAAGCCCAGAATCGCTCACTAGACAAAGATTTGTGGTCTAACATGCAGATGTATGAAGGTCTCGGATTTATGTATGTCACAGTCCAGAAATATTGTCTGACGTAAGTATTGTGTCACAAATATCATTTACAAAAATACCATTGCATTGGATGTCGATTTTTTTACACCTAACTTCAAAGGACAATATTTTATAAACAACATTTAGGCCATAATATTTATGTTGAGTGGCATTCTGACACGACATTCTGTGACCACACCCTTCCTGACTGTACAGCTCTAGGTACCCAAACTAGCGCCTTCTTACAAATGAGCACACAAAACATATTGGAAAGGAATGAGACGAGCGCAGCAACACAGCAGCTCATGGCTCCAGATCAATGAAAGCAGAAACATAATCATTCCTCAGAAAGCCTTGTGAAGGAAATTAATGATGGAAATTATTTACTCTTGTACTTTTCAGTACAATAATGCCGGTGGCGCTCTTATTTCCTGCAGATCAGGCGCCTAGTGCAACTTCAAAGAGGTGCAAGAAAATGCTAGTCTCTTATGTATAGTGATGATGAGAAAAGTCCTTTACTTAAAGCAGCAGAGGTTCCAGAAAATACATCTGTGAAGAAGAGAATTATGACCTCGGCCCAAAATTTTTTTTAAAGTGTTTTGTGTGTCTGGGTGTCAGCTATATTGACTGGAAGTGAGAATGAATGCTTATCATAGTGAATTCGTAGTTATTTTACAGCATCTTCATGTTTTAAAGTTATTTTCCTGTCTTAACACCAGCTATAAAGATTAAATGATCACAGAATTTGTTTAAAAGGTGTGTCAGTTTGACCTATTATTTGAAAAGTGTTAGAAATGGAGGTCTCTAGTTGGCAGTGGCTTGCAAACTGTCCAAGTAGGCACCCTTCCTTCTAGTCAGTTTAGGGGATTACACAGCTACCCTTTGCTCACCCCTTGGTTGCTTGGCATGAGCAGTCAGGCCTATCTCAGAGGCAATGTGTAGAGTATTTGCACATAAGCAATCTTTATCTAAACCAAAAAGGCAAAAATCCAACATACATAGGCAAAGATTTTACTTTTAAAAGGTTAAAACAGTTCTGTTTATATAAAACTATGGAGGCGTCACTTTTAGCACAAAGTGCCTGGGATGCCATAGCACAGCTCAGTACGATGCCTCCCTTCTATACAGCATGGTTGTGGGGTGTCTGTAAATGGGTGAATGCGGAGGAGGTGCGGATGCGTCATGATTTCAGGGATGAAAAACTTGAGGATGATTTGACAGCCTGCTCATCTATGTTGTCTGCATTAAGGGAACTGCCGGAGTTGTCCACATCCAAAGGCGCAACTTCATTTTCGGCACCTCTTACTCCAGAGGTGTGACCTCGCAGAGGAAACAGCAGTAGGTGATGACTATGAGATCCAAGGGTAACAAGACCTACTGCAGCATTTTGCTATTTTACTTGTTACACAAGCCTAACACAAAAGCAGGGTGGGGGATTAAATTGTTATGCATGGGCTTTGGAATCACATAGAATGTGAAATGCACAATTCCTCTTTAATTGCCATATTTTTGGTTGAGTTTTATCAATCAATCAATCAGGGTTTGTAAAGTGCAGCTACTCACCCGTGGGGGTCTCAAAGCACTGAGGGGAGGAAGGGGGCTTGCTGAACCGCCCGGGCCCTGGTGTTCAGTCAAATGAGCCATGTCTTGAAATCCCTCTTGAATTGGGTAAGCAACGGGGATTGTTTGAGGTGGAGGGGCAGGGTGCTCCAGGTCTTGGTGGTGAGGTAGGAAAAGGATCTTCCTCCGGTTCTGGTCTTGTGGAGTTTTATGATCTTGCGTAATATTAATGTTAGCTTTAGACCTCATACATGAGGAATTTGTATTGCTGTTGCATTTATTTGTGTTGCCTATATGGGTGTCAGAGGGGACTGCAGAATGTCAGAATGTTGTAGATGAACTTCTTAAGGTATGTACTGTCTATGTGATATCCCTTTATATCGATAAAGTTTGTTGAAAAAAAAAAGCAGAAGCCACCTCTAACGGCCCAGAACTGGAGTTGGCATCACTTGAAAGGTCAGAACTCCCAGTAGAGGAGTTCAGGGGTCTGCAGGCCTTTGATGGCCCTGATACTTCTTAACAGGAGGCAAGCACACACAAGCCCCTCAAGAATCTTCTCAAGCAGGATCTAAAACAAATGTCCAGTCCTTAGTCTCTCCAAGACAGAAGCAGCAACTGCAGACCAAGCCAGCAAAGCAACACAGCAAAGGGGCAGTACTCATCCTAACAACTCTCCAGCTCTTCCTCTCGGCAAAGTCTCCTCCTGATCCAGAAGTGTTCTCATTGTTTGAGATACCAGGTCCAATACTTGAACCTCTTTTGGTCTTTGAAGTAAGCATTCTTCAAAAGATAGTCTTTGTAGTGCACAGATTCTGCCTTGCCCTGATCTGGCTCCGGACATACTACAGGGGGTGGAGACAGCATTGTCAGAGGACAGGCACAGCCCTATTCAGGTGTCATTGACAAGTCCTTGCACCACTCTACCTCAGGAAGGCCCATCAGCCTGGTGAAGGGCAATAAGGACATGCAGGGCACACCTCAGGCCCCTTTGTGTGACTGTCTAGAGTGAATGCACAAACAGCCCAACTGTCAGTCTAAACCTGATGTGGATGGCACTGGCAGGCATAGGCACAGGATGGTAAAGCAAGAAAATCCCCACTTTCTAAATGTGATCGGGTAAAGATACCTACAAGGGATTTTACTTAATAGGCAGTTTCATTCCACTGTAATATTACTGATGAGTATCCTAATCGAGGCATCATAAAATGGAATATCTTAAACATAGATTCCATCAATACCCAGTTTCCCGAGCACACACATAAATCTATTCAGTAAATCAGTCAATATAACACATATTTCTTGAATTTTTTTAGTAAATCAGTCAATATATCACACATTTCTTGTACTTTTCTTGGTCTTTAATTTTCTTTCTTTAGATTAGCCCAGCCAGCTAATACTCCCTGTGCAAATTGTGATTATGGTTGGTTATCCATGATTGACATATTTGGTTTACTGATACGTCCCTAGTAAAGTGCATTGTGTTTGCCCAGGGCTTGTAAATAAAATGCACTAGTGGGCCTGCAGCACTGATTGTGCCACCCACATGAGAAGCCCTACAAACATGTCTCAGACCTGCCACTGCAGTGTCTGTGAGTGTAGTTGTCTGCCATTTTGACCTAGCAAGAACATATGAGGATGAGATGCCATTAACCCCTTCGGCGCTGATGACGAGCTCAGCTCGTCATCAGTTGCGCCGCTCGCACGCTGATGACGAGCTGAGCTCGTCATGTAACTCGGCCTTTTTAAAAAAAGCAGCGTAGCGCGAAAATCGGCGCAGCGTGCATGCGGTTAAAGAACGCGGATTCTAGACGACGATATACAGAGTTATTAAAGGGAACGCAACACATTGCACTTTGAACAGAAAAACTCGCTAAAAAAAATGCGGGGCCTGAGCCGGGTGATGGGGCGATTCAGAGTAAGATTTTTTTTTAAACGAGGGGCCTGAGCCCGGTGATGGGGCGATTCAGAGTAAGTTTTTAAAAAGACGCAGGGCCTAAGCCCGGTGATGGGGCGATTCAGAGTAAGTTTTAAAAATAAATTGCTTTGCAAATTGAAAGCATCACAGACATTCTATTTCATCCCTGGACAACGTCGGGACGGGCTGCTAGTTAAATATACAGCTACTAATCTCTTATTGAACTCATGCCTGGCAAGTACTAGATATCTATTGCACCATCACTTTCCAAACTCATCAGAACTATTGACTGGGCCAAAACTCCATCTCCCTAGTCCACATTCACCTTCTGCAGATATTTTAGATTTGAGTAGTAAGATATGCAGGGCCAGATTTACTCATTTTGTATGCAGTGCAGCAACCAAAATTGATGCACAGCATTGTGTGGGGGGGACATACAGAACAGAGCCATGCCTACTACAAAGGACCTACAGCTGGTGGCATCCCTTCTTCTGCACCAACAGGTTGCCTTGTGCAATGCACAGCGTCGATTCATGATGGAGAGGTAAGTGTATGCTGTCTGGCAACGGGTTTGCACTGTAAGCATTGCTTTCAGTACACATTTCTAAGAGTAGATAAACTAGGAAGAATGCCACTGCCCGCGTCCCACGCAGGGGGACATTGGCAGGGCAGCCACCTTAGTGGCCACTAGTCATAGCCCTCCCCTGTCCAGGGCTTCGAAGGAGGCGCGGCGAGCCTCGTCTACCCCTCCCCGGGGTCTCCATGACGCACGGCCAGGGGAGGGCTTACCAGTAGGGACGGGCCAGTTACTTAAGCTCCGGCAGCCCCTAGCTCTGCCTCTGTTCCTGCTTCTGTTCCTGTCCGCCCGCCTGAGCGCTGCAAAAGGCTATTTTTAAAAGGATGGCATGCACTGTCCAAAGTCGGGATCGATATGTTTCTCCTTGATTACGGATGCACGGGAAGCTGCGAGATGGGTAGGGAGCTCGGAGGTGGGGGGCTCTGTCATCGACCGTAGCCTCCTCCAGAGCTGTGGCGGAGTTACAGGGCAATCTGGAGGCAGACGGGTACAGTAAGGGTACCTCTGCGGCAGACTGGTACAGTAAGGGTACCTCTGCCTGGCACAGTAAGGGTGCCTGAGCCAAGGACCTGGAGCCGCAAGAGGTTCCGGGAAACCGCGACGGCTCCCCGTTAGTCCTTTGGGCGGTCGGGGGGCCTGAACCGACCGGGGGTGTGCCATACCGCTCCGCCCTGAAAGGGGGGACGGGAGTATAAGATAAGGATCTACAAGGTGCTGCACTGTCAGAGCGTCAACTCACCGTGCTGGCTGGCTCATTAGGCAGGCGGGACAGCGAGGGGCTGCCTGCCTTGGATCGCCCGTAAGATAACCCATCAAACGTCATACGCTTGTTGTATGAAAATAAACCTGCAGCAGTTCTTACCCATAAACAATGTGTCCAGTGTAATCATTATATGGGCAAAAGGTGTATGATGTTGGGTGGGAGCGGATGACGGTGTGGGCACTATGCTGGATGTGTGATATGCACTGCAACAAAACATGCAGCGCATTGGTGAGGTTTTTTGCCAAACACATTTCCGCATGTTACCACTTGCTGGAGGTGTTAGTTTTGGATGAAATGCCGGTTTAGGAACATTAGTAGATTAGACATTGCATGAACACATATGGGTATTTACAGTGATGGAGCTCAGTAACACCCCCTCGACGCAAAGCAACCTAGAGCAGAGCAAAGTTGTTGGTGCTCTAATAAAATGGAACCTTTCCAATGCATAACAACTTTTGCACTGGATAATAAATACCTTGAGAAACATTGTGTTATTTTGCATGGTGAAGTGCTGGTTCAAAGCCTTAGTAGATCTGGGGCGCATTATTTTTCTGCTTTTGTGAGACGATAAAGAGAGAATTAGAGAGACATGTATGTTAATTGTGTTTCCTATTGACTTTGCTTCTCCTTACACCTTTACCGAGATCTTTAACTGCCTTAATCCTTTAGGTTCCAATCGTTAAGCCGTTCTTTTATCTGTTTTCTTTATTTCACTTTTGTTAATTGAATTGAAAGTAGGAAAAATAGACAAAAACTCACCAAGTGGGGTTTAGAACTAAAAATATAATAATAATAATAATATATAATATATAATTGTAAAATAATAATTGTCAATAAAAGTGATGTTTTTCAGTGAGGGGTTTTGAGTGAAATCACCCACAAGGGTAAACCGTTTAACCATCCATTTCCTTCCCAAATTTTAAAAATTGTACCTGGTGTTTTGCCATCCACTCCACCATCCTCTACATTTAATAGTCCAAATGGAAAATAAATCTGGTGTAACTGCCAGTAACCAAACCACCTTCTCTTCAATCCTCTGCCTCTCCTCACCAATATATAATATACCTTGGGGCAGATTTGCTAGATTCTCCTTCTCACACAGTGCAGCAACTGCAAATGCGGCACTGCGTGAGAAGGAGAGTAGGAGAGTGTCATATTTACAGAAATATGGCACTCTCCTCCCCTCTCCCTAGGTCTGGTGCAGAAATATGCTGCAATGTGCCACAGTCACATGTTTGCACCATAGAGCAAGGGTGCCTCTGTGAGTCTAGCATGGGTTTTGTATTGCAAGGGAACCCTTCCAGTACAAAATACCATGCTTAGTGTAACTTGAAACCTTTTCTCACTTTGCATGTGTGCTGTACCGTGCAGCACACATGAAAAGTCGGAAAAGAAAGGGGAAATTAAAGCATTTCTTATTCACGGGTCCTAGTTGAAATGGGTGCTATTTTCTCACGCTAAACCCTGTCTACTTTTTAAGTAAAAAGGACTTAGCATCAGAACCTTGGGTGGTTGCATGAGAACGCACATGCGCCACCTATGCTATGCCCCCTTGGTGCTACGTGATGCAAATAAGCGCATAGTGCTACTCGGCGTTACTTTCAAGTCAATAGGTAAAAAAAGATTTAACATTGTTTTGCGTCACTTTTGGACCCCCTTGTTTCCTGTAACCCACAACACCATCATCCACACCACCATTCCCCCTTCCCTCATAAGTCATGATCTTTGCTCTCTATGGAGCAAAATGCAACACACATGCTATTCAGACAGGCTTTCTCAGAGCTGTGTCAATGTAGCATTGGAATTCCACAGTAAGCACCTGGCTGTAGTGAAGTTCACTGAAAAGGGAATGTGAAATAGGTGCTGGGACGCAAGCACCTCTACCTATTACTTCTTAGCAGCCAGAAACAATGCTTGGTTCCTACTGCCCTGATGCAGTAGCTGTGAGCAAACCCCAGCACTGACGCCGGATGACGCAAAGCCTTGCAAAGCGACTCCTCACCTCTAGAGCACAACACATCACACCTGGGTGCCAAATCTACCACAACAGCGTGGCTGCAGTAAGAAATCAATGCATCACCTCCCCACACCGTAAGAAACTGATGCATCACCTCTTCTCCAGTAAAGAAACAACGCATCACCTCCCCATCATGCAGTAAAGAACCAACACATCACCTCCCCTGGAGCAAGGAACCGATGTATCACCTTCCCTGCGTGTAAGGAACTGACGCATCACCTTCCCTGTGGCTGTTTATGCTTGTGATTTTTGACACATACCAGGTACTTTGTGTTGAAAGTTACACATCCATAGTTTGCTATGGGCAGAACTGTTTTTACCTTTTAAAAGTCATACTTTGATAAATGTATGGTGGATTTTTGGAGTTGTGGTCTTTTTTAGTTTAGATAAAGATTTCCTATTTTTCTAAACAGGTGTGGTGTTCATTTGTAGTGTTTTCACTGTGTTACTGTATGTGTGCACAGATGCTTTACACATGCTCGTGACCAGCTACCAAGGAGGTGCAAGGGTTATATAAGGGTGCAACTCCCTAACCCTGACTAAACACAAGGGTCCCTATTTCGACATAGGTGCAAACCATTGCCAACTAGAGACCCCCAGTTCTAACAGGAGCGAAGACAGGGTGTTGTCTGCCATTCCTTCAGTACATGCAATACTGAAAGCACCTTTGACATGGGATTGACCAGCTGGCACAGTTAGAAAAAAACTCCCCTATGTGCACCCCCAGTTCTGTAAAGTCTCTCTGGTAATCTGTATGAATGTGCATTTGGTTGTAGGTGGTGTCAGAATACTGCTACACAAGTTTGCACTGTTCAAAAGTGCATTTCATCCAACCACAAAGAAAAGAATGAGATCTTCTAAAATCCCAAAAATAAGGCAAACTGCTCTTTAACCAATTCTGAATCTTTTTAAGTCACCTCCTGAAATGATCCTTCCATCCATTCATCCATCCAGCCTTGTTGTCTCTATAAACATAAAAAATATATGCGTCTGTCTTTTTAAAACATACAGTCAATCAATACATCAATCAATCAATCAATCGGGATTTATAAAACGCTGCTAATCACCCGATAGGGTAGCCAGGCGCTTGCAGGCCCAGGAGGCTTATTCAAACAGATGGCTCTTGAGCTCAGATCGGAATTCCGAAAGTGAGGTGATGGTCCGTAGGTGAGTGGAAAGGCGGTTCCAGGTCTTTGCTGTGATGTGCGAGAAAGAGCGTCAAACACTTCTGCTTCGATAGATGCGCGGACTATGGGCAAGTGAAAGGGAAGTGGAGCGTAGTCTTCTAGATGTTTGGTGGAATGTAAATATTTAGCTATTGTAACTGTTACTTGAACATAAGGATCTCATTTCATTAAACAAAATACATACAATAGCAACACCATGTTAGCAAAACTCAAAAATTTTGAGGAGGGTATATTTAATTTTTACAATGTTGCTAAAAGATAGCAAATAAGTATTTTCGAAGGTTTATCAGCGAAAGCTCCTACTGAGGAAGCAATCGTTTTTTTTCATAATCTGTACGGGAACTAATGCATGAGGTGTTACTTTTTGCCATGGCAGTGCAGAAGTTGAATGTACCACTGCGTGATTTAGCTTCGAGGCACAGTGCAGCTTTCTTTCCATGTACAGGTTTCCTTTAATGAGTTCATCAGTTTGTAGGCGCTCACGCTGTGAGACCGTAAACCACTAACGGGATGTGTTTTTTTGCTTTCAATAAAGCTACAGTTGTTTCCAAATTATAGGCTATTAATACGCTTAATAATAGTTTTCTATTTCGAAAGTCTTTGCAAGCACATTCATTTTCAATCTTCCCCTTTATAATACATTAATTAAGAAATCATAATGGCCGCAACAGTGAGGCTTTAATCAGAAGCACATTATACGTCCCGCAGATGCTTGGGGTTCTTTCCTTAAACTCTCCTTTGGAATCGGATAATTGCCTCGCTATTATGAGCAATGTTTATGAAGTGCTGAACCAGCTCACCTGCACCTGCGACGGGGCTCAGATACAGCGCCTGTGCCTCAGCGCATCAATACGCAGATGATAATCAAAGCGGCCCTTCAGCGCGCGCGCCACTGTTGAGCCTGCAGTGCCAGCTGTGCCCCTCCTCCGCTCCCCGGAGAGCCCCTCCTCCGCTCATCGTGCCAGGGGTTGGCTGGGATCTCCCAGCCGTGCTCTTCGTTCTTCTAAATGCTTTTTACTCTTCCGTCGCCTTGGCTTAAATGGGGATGTCTGTTTATTCATATTGGTACATAGCATCTGGACAGCATGCCGTACGCCAGCAGTTTGGCGTTGCTGTTCTTTCGTGAATGTTCTAGAATGAGTCCTTACCTCAGGCTTCTCCGTTGGCTGCATTGATAGGAAGGTAAGACATGTCAGCTGTAGTGGTAAGTACCGGTGCCTCTTGCACTGCTGCCGTTGGTCATCCACTTCTTTTCGAGAGCGAACTCTCCAGTGATTGGCTGGCCGAGCCCTCGAGGCTCACTCGAGGAGGTGATATAGCCTTGAACCTCGGTGGAGTAGAGTGAAGTAGTACAATGGCTTCTGTGCCATCGTTTATAAAGGGAACGCGAGATCATCTGCCCATCAGAAAGTTCTATCGGTTAAAAGATGGAAGAACACAACGAAGCTCTGAGCATCTCTTTAGTATCTGACATACACCCCCCACATGTCACCAGTCGCTTATATGCACATAATCAGCAGGTTAATTATTCATTCTATAGTTTTAATGTTATCTCATGGGTAAGCAATCTCGAAGACTGTGGGGTCCTTTCTGGCTCTTGGAAGCAGCTACACTTTCAAGGATAACACGTCTGCTTATAAACAAGCACTGGTAAATTTATTAGGTTTCGCGTATGTGAATAGTAATAAGCTGCTTTTTGTTGTAAGTTCTAGCTTGGGCAGTAGCTGTGCAATATAAGTTATATAAAATATGTTATAATTTTTTTTACTTGTTTATGTACAAAAAGGTAGTACATTGTGCTGTTACTAGTGATATAGTGCGGGTAAGTAATAGCAACATTTTGTAAAATGAAATGAAAGAGGCAAATAATTGAATTAACTGATGTAATTGCAATATTATGTGTTTAGAGGAGTTTTAACAACTTTTGGGACCCGTGCAACTGCACCAGATGCACCATTTAAATCATGCCCTTAGTGCCTGCACATAACTGCATTTATGACTGCCTGTTTAGTAGTAAAATATAGCAATATTTGGTGTTTAGAGGAGTTATTACAATTATTGGCCCTCGCGCCACTCCATCTGCTGCACCATTCAAATCATGACAACAATGCCTGTAAGGTAGCTGCAGTTATGACTGTCAGTTTAGCAGCAAACTAGAGCTTAGGTCCTTGGTGTCACTGCACCCGCTGCACTATTGAAATCATGACCCTAGTGCCTGCAAGGTAACTGCAATTGTGACTGCCTATTTAGCAGTTACATATAGTAATATTTGGTGTGTAGAACAGTTCTGGCAACTTTTGACCCTGATGCCACTGCACTTGCAGTACAATTGAAATCATGGCCCTAGTGCCAGCTGGATATCTGCACTTGTGACTGCATTTTTATTAGTAAAAATCAGTAATATTCTGCGTTTATTGGGGTCGCTAGAGCTGTTAGCCCTGGTGCCACTGCACCTACTGCATCATTTTAACCAAGCCCCTTCTAACTGCAAGATAACTGTAATTGTGTCTGTCTTTATAGTAGAAAAGTATAGCAATATTAGGTGTCTAGAGGAGTTCTGAAAACTTTTGGGCCCGGTGCCACTGCACCTACAGTGGCATTCAACTCATGCTCCTAGTTCCTGAAAGATAGCTACACTTGTGGCTGCATGTTTAGTTGCAAAATATAGCAATAATCAGTGCTTGAGGGGGTGCCTGGAACTTTTGGTCCCGGTGCCACTGCACCTGCTGAACCACTGGAATCATGACCTTAACGCTTGCTAGATAAACGCACTTGTGACTGCCTGTTTAGTTGTAAAATATAGCTTTATTTGGTGTTTAGGTTTAGTGGAGTAATGAAAACTTTTGGCCGGGGTGCCATTGCCCTGGCTGCAACATTTAAATCAAGCCCCTTCTAAATACAAGATAACTGCAATTGTGACTGCCTGTATAGTAGTAAAATGTATAACAATTAGGTATTTAAAGGGGTTCTGAAAACTTTTAGGCCTGGTGCCACTGCACCTGCCTCACCATTCACATCATGACCCTGCTGTTTGCAAGGTAACTGCTCTTGTGACTGTCTGTTCAGTAGTAAAATATAGCAATTTTATGTTTTTTGTGGGTTGCCTAGAGCTTTTAGGCCTCGTGTCACTGCACCTTCTGCACCATTGCAATCATGAACCTATTGTCTGCAAGGTAACTGCACTTGTGACTGCCTGTTTAGTTTCAAATTTTAGCAATAATCTGCTTTTAGTGCGGTCGCTAAAGCTTTTGGCCCTGGTGCCACTGCACCTGTTGCACCATTCAATTGATATGAATAAGGTCTGTGAAGAGGAAGAATAGTTGCCTTTATCTTATCACCCACTTCCGCAAGGTCTTAGTTGCAAGAAGGTAGCACGGGAAATATACATGTTTCGCAATCAGCAGCGCTCAGTGACGGGGTTACTCAAGAAGATGGCTTCCAGCAGTTCTGGTTAAAATACTTAGAATGCGACTTAATACTTTGTTTAGCTTAATCAATTACAGTATTGTGTATTTGTCTTCATAGCGTAAATGATGGGACCTGACAACAATACATTACCATCACTACTTTAGGATTTTCTGGGGAAGGTGGGGTATGCTATTCTTGTTTGGCAGTTCAATATCTAGAAAATTGCCAGTAGCCTATGTATCTATTAGACTACATAACGTCATAGCTTTAGTGCCCCATTTGGGCTGGGCAGATACATTGAAATGTTGATAGTCATAATCAATGCTTGTTTGGACCAATGTTTTGGAGACAAACGTATCAGTACTCGATCAACATGTACCACTGTGTCTGAGCTTCTTAGTTTCCTGCTTTGTATTTTCTTCTGGATTTGCTTGAACAATCCCTTAAACAGTGTTCTTTTTTACCACAATACAGGTAGATATCCATGTCTCATCACTGTCTTTCTCCTTTCATTAAAGGACCTTTAATGCCACCTATCTGCATTGGTTCTATGCCATTCGGTGTTCTGCTCAAATCTACAACCTGGTGCACAAATACTATGCAGTAGAATTTATGCCCTATCATAAAAAGGGAACCAACACTTAAAGCAATATTGGATGAAATGTAGCCACTGGGTTTATAAGGCATTCACGGCCCCTGCCTCTTCTCCTCCATTTTTTGTCCTTGAGACGGAGGGTGATTTTAGGACCTGTATAGACTACATAGATCCAAATTCTGTAACCATTAAAACGTTTTATGCTCTACTATTCATACCCACTGTACTAGATCAGTTTAAAACTGCTGCAATTTTCACAAAGCTTGATATAATTAGAGCGTACCATCTGGTGCATGTGAGAGAAGGTGATGAATGGAAAACCGTCTTACCTAGTTGAGGCAGATGCTTTACAAGCAGCAGGAGGAGGGGTATACTTATAAAGAGATGGTGTTCCTGGTGAGATGAATCCAGTCACCTACTTCTCCAACAAACTAACTCCTGCAGAAATCAATTACTCAGTGGGTGATAGAGAACGCCTAGCAATTATGAAAGCCTTTGAAGAGTGGAGGCACTATCTGTTGGGCAGTTTATACACGGTTACCATATTGATTTATCACTGAAATCGAAAATTCTTGAAATCTGCTAGAGCCTTGTCCACACACCAATTACTTTGAATTCAATTTCTTTATGCCTATGATTTTGTTGTTCAATACCATCCTGAGTGTTGCCCTGGTAAAGCTGACACTCTTTCCCATTTAGGTCATGAGTACGTAGAATAAATCTGTCAACCAACTCCTATATGCCCATTGCAATGTATTCAAGGTGCTTCATTCACAGGCAGGACATTTTTTGCTCAAGTTTTTGTGTAAGGCGTAGGGATATGAGCCAGAGGGAGCGGTCAAGATTGATTGAATTGATTTTCTGGAACTTATTGGTGATTAATTTGCACCGCGTGACCAATGGTCTGACCACGGTTTTGAAGCAGCATCAACACTGCTTTGAAGGATTTGTATGGATTCCATCCCCTTTTATGACCCTTTTTTACTCTCGCCTACACCCCTCAGAGCCTTAAATGCCCCATCGTCCCTGGCGAAACATTGTACCTACCAGGCCTCTCCTTCCTTCAGATAATGTGCCCCTCTGTCCTCACCTTCACTTCTGTCCAGAGGAAGACCCCGTCAGTAAGGACTAGAACCAACCTACATGATTTTAGGGATCGAAACATCGACACATCCTTGATGCCAGTATCACCAACAGTGCATTTTGCACTGTGATGTTCTATTGTACATGGCTATGTAAATGATTGTAAACTATTCACTAAAAAATTTACTATGAATGTGTGGCATTGAATAACATGCCCAACAATATGATTGTGATGCTTTTGAATATTGTCTGTCACTTGCCTCACTACCTCACCTGAGTCACCTTCCTCCCTTCTCTCCACTCAGTTGGGCACAACAACATTTTTATTCAAATGTTTTATGTAAATTGTTTCCTTAACAAACCAGTATCAGGTGCCTAGTGTGATTAAATAACACTTTAGCACAAACACATTTTTCTGTTTTATTGTCTTTTGATATACCTTTGCACTATTTTTTTATGTAATATTACTGGGACCACCACGTTCAATACAAGTTTTTGTGGAACAGAACAAAGTGGACGCTGCAAAAATCATTCACACACAGGAAGATGGATTAATTAATTATATGGTATTCATACAGGGAGTCTTATACTTACCCATTCCAGACCTTCAGCAACAGGCTTTAGTATGGTGCCATTTACACACTTGCTGGGACGTTCACATTAAGCCCCAGCTGGGTTACTGACTCCCTTACCTACTCCACCCTCAAAGAACCCTTTCCATTTGTCTCCCACGTAGGGCAACTATTAATGCCCATGCTCCATAATAAGGGTGTATAATTTACTATGCACCCCTTAGGAGTAGAGAGACATGTCCCATGTGGCCCAAGCTCCTCCACAAAAAATACCTATTGAGTGGCAAAATGGGGATCTTTAAATGATCATGTTATGCTGGTGTCATTTCATGCACTTTGTCTAATCAATATTGTTTTTGTTAATATTTTTGCACTGTTTTATCCGTATATTCACATGGTTGATGTATTCAAACCACACATTTTGTATGTGAATTGTATTGCATCTCAGGCAGGAAATGAATGTCTACAACATGTGTGGAAAAATATGGGTACCCCAGAACCAGGTTCCTAAATCAGGTAAAAAAATCTATTTTATAATTACCATCATTTAGGAACAATACTCGTTAGAGTGGACCTAAGTATGAATAATAAACATCAAGTACATGTCATCTAATATATCTGTGTCAACAAAATATATTTTCATATTGTTTTATTCGAGATTTATAAATATATATAAGAGATACAATAAATACAAAACAGTCAAAGAAAGTTCAAGTAAATTCATCCATAAACGTCAATTATCCATATTGAAAGTCACATTACAGTTTCTTAACATCGTAGTGTTCAGAGAAAAACCATTCAAATATTCGGGTTCTCAAAATGCAAAATTGTCATAGCATAAATTTAAATCTTTAGCATGGCTAATGAAAATCTGTGTCCGAGTTTCGGCTGGGTGCCTTCATCAGGAAGCCATGTATTGTAAAAATGTGACCTTATCTATAATCCTTATAGGTCTGGAATAAACAGTCAAGGGGTACCCTTGTAGTGGAGTAGATCAATCTGCTAGGGTCCCAATGTCTCCTAAAGGGTAAATTCTGATGTAGTTCACAATAGGATGAAAGGTTTGGAGACTTAAATGTATAACACTTCAGTAACCTGTGTTATTCAGGGCCAAACGAGCAGAGGTGCGGACAGCTAATTTTCAAATGTGACGTTGCTCAACAAGCAAGCAGTAAAAATGTGATGCGCTATGTTAGGGTAGACTAATATCATTCATTGACGCATATACCGTGCTGCCGAAGTTCATACGGAGAGATCTATGTAGTGCAAACGATGTATAGTCCAGGACGTTAACATTTTTTGTGTAGTTCTCTATTGCGCTGCCGTACTGCTGACATTCGAGTGGAGGGGACTATCTGGAACAATGAGCCGCCTTCAGGCACCGAGCACGCTGAAACTCCATGCTACAGGAGCAGCATACTCGGCCAGCCATTAAATGATATCCATATATTTAAGAGAGATTTGTTTAATGAATGTCTACAACAAACATGCTTAAATATATTACGAAAAAAATGTAAATCATATAACATGAACATATGAACCTAATGGTCATTGTTTTTCTCCACCTAAAATAAATAGCGGTGAAACGGATGACCAGGTACCCTTCCTTTTTTGTGTACATTAGAATATTCATCTATACCTGGTTTGCTAAGGACGACCCCCCCCCATTGCATACACAGCCCCTGGGGTGTGGCCGTCCCCAGAGCCATTTACGGCTCCAGGAGGAGGGCTGCGCACGCCCATTCGTTGACTAAGGGTCTGCCCCGGAGAGGTGGCAGTTCCTGGCCTGAGAATGACCCAGGAAGAGGCACATGACCACACTCCCATTTGTTAAAAAACATTTTAGTACCGGCGAGATGGTGGTCCCTGGGACCCGTTTGCGGTCTGTGAGGCCCCCCATATCAAAAGTAAAATGCCCTGAGGAGGTGGCACTGGCAGCCCCCAGTGCTGCGGAGGAGGCCATGCAAGACTGCCTGCACTTATTTTATAATTAGCTCTTGGGATGTGTTTGCCTCTGGGGCTGCAAGGGCCTTGCGGGCCCCTGGCAACATTTTACATATGCTTGCCCAGGGAGGTGGCAGTTCCCAGGGCATGGGGGGGTGCAATGCCCCCCCCACCGTTTCTATAAAAACTGCCCCATTACCTGGCACGCCTCAAGGCCTATATTTAGCGTGGGCTTTGTTTTAAAAAAGAATTCTGCGGGAGTCAAGGATCAAGAGCGACTCCCACCGAAAATGTTTTTAAAATAAAAAAAATGCTTTTTGGGTCCTTGGCGATCTCTGTGAGACCCCCCCAAAGAGCTCTATATATTTTTTGCGGGATTCAGCTTAAGCCGAGTCCCAAGGTGGCTGCCAACACTTCCTGGCTGAAATATTGACAGCCAATCAGATTCCAAGACGAGGACTATTGGGTGTGTGGATCATCCTTGTCCCTATATATACAATTTATTTTTCAGTTAATAACTCCCAAACTACTGAACGGATTTACACTAAATCACATTTAGCTTCCTGACAAATGTGGTGTAATTCTGTCTAGCAGTTCAGCCTGTATTTTTGTTTTGATAGCCCCCTTTTTCTCACTCCCGCCTGACAAACCACCCCAAATGTTTTCAGACAGCACCTGAAGTACCAGGCAAAGGGAGAAATGTCATTCATTATAGTCAATTGTTGCTGCAGGAGCCTGAAAAGAAGTCACTTTTGGTATTAACTGGCTGCAAACAAACTCCCCTTTCTGTTTGCAGCCAGTTAATACCAAACTGTGAATATTGTCAGCATAATGAAGAAAGGTAAAACAAAATGGTTTATTTTGAATGATTTTTGTTGCGGTAAACAAAGGAACCGAGAAGATTTGATTTTTTTAATTTTTGCACATCAGTAAAGCTTTATATAAGCTGTTTTGTTCTGTTTTTATGTGAAAAGTGACTTTTATTCAGGCTCCTGCAGCAACAACAGGCTATAATGAATGACATTTCTCCTCAGGGTTACATTTTACAAGCACACGCAATATGATTCTTTACATTCTGTGATTACGTGAGAACTGCTTTATCATTTATGATTTGTTTTGCACTGTTTTTCTTTTTACAGTAGTGTATTACTAGGTCCTGATGAAAGCCAGAAGGGAATATCCCTAGTAAATGGCAGAAACATGTTGACCACCATACCATCTTTCTTTTGACAGTTTTTTTGTCAAACTGTCATACACTTTGTTTTAATATTGACACCATGATTGTCTCCTATTAAAATTATTCCTTGCTGTCATGGTAGTCAATTTTAAATTATACACTTTTGTTTACACATTTTCTCACTGCAATTAAATATCCCACACCATTCTATCCCTCCTTTGTTATTCTATGGTTGGATCCATCGCAGGTGGTCTCGGTGAAGTGGAGAATAACACACTATTTAACAAGTGTGTCTCCCTATCCCTACGAGTTTCCCCGAAAGTCCCAGATGATGATGTTCCGCCATTGGGTGGGCTGATGGGATTCATTTCCTGTACACAGTGACACTTATATAATCTCAGACACATAGTTTCTTTACTTTACAGACCGCTGACAGTCACGTATGTTTGTTACTACATGGTATATGGGGGTGTAGACTGTCCGGTAGGTCTATAAATATGACTTCCCCTTAGACCCTCCTCCAACCATTGTGTTATATATTGGATAATTACTCTACAGACTATGAGGAGCCACCTATGAGAAGAGATAAATGTGTCCTCCCATTCACATCCTTGGGGGAATATCGTTTTTTGCAAATGAATCGTTTTGTATGAGGAAGTTCACCAAGAGAAAGAGGAGGAAGAAATGCAAAAGTAAAGAGACCAGAAGAGGGGGTGGAGACATCCAAAGACACAATGCAGCATGGGAGATCAAAAAGGCAGACAAAGAGAAAATGATAGGCGAGGACTTTTTAACAGCAATTAACCTTTCTTCCCATAGTTTGACCCATGAAGAACAATCTTTGTTAGAACTTGGTCTCACTTTCTGTCCTTCAGTGAACCTGGACTTTTGCAGAACACAAATTGACTTATATCAATATGTACAAAAATTGAAACTCCCAAAATATTTTTCCAGCATTGCAAAAAGAATAGTCCTAGACCTGTTTCTACAATTGCCCAGGTTAGTGATACAACTTATGATGATTTGTATCTAGGAGATATTGAGGGTTTGTCTACCTTAGGGGATGTGGAAGGGGGGAGAGACAAATTGGTCAACAGAGAGGGAGTTTTTAATTTCTCTCAATCTAGAATGGGATAGAACATGGACCAACCCTTTTACACCAAAATCCACATTCAGCCCTACCACTCCACATGACCAAATTGACATCTTCCAAGAAGAGGTACTCCTTGATCTTATAAAGATCTGGCAAGATTTGAGTGACAACTATACCTCTAATCTGAATAAGGGACAGAGAGATGCCCAAGGCACTCTACTGAGGAATTGCAAGGTTATCATTAAACTTTCGAATAAAGGAGGTAATGTGGTACTGTGGGATGTCAACAAATATTGCAAAGAAGCATATAGACTGCAAGACAAAACCGGTAGCCATGAGATTACAATTCGGCCATTGGCAGATACCCTTCATTCCTGACAGAATGGAGGCACAGGGCATTAATCAGTATGGAGGAATGCCAATTCCTCCTTGTAAAGAAACTAGTGGCTCATGGTTTCCATGTTTTACCAAAGGTTTACAAAAACAGAGAGAATCCACCGGGGAGACCCTTCATCTTAGCCGATAGCTAGGCCTGGGCAGTAAATTCCGTTCCGCTTGCGGAATTTGGGTAATTTTGCGTTCCGCGGAGAACGCGCAATTGCCCAAAATTCCGCGATTCGTGGCTTCACGGAATTTTTTGCCTATTCACGCTTCCAAAATGCATGTTCAGGAGATATTTCCCCCGAGCAATCAAGCAGCGTCCGCGAACAGGAAAAAGCATTGCGAACGGGCGGAACAAGCTGTTCCGCGTGTTCGTGGAACTCTGCGTGCTCGCTGAGATTCTTACCGTTTCGCAGAGCTTTGCATAGTGCGACTACACAAATTCCGCCCACCCCTACCGAAAGCAGCCTCCTTCAACAGACCTCAATGTATCTTTTTTTTTTCCTTTTACCTTATATTTTGGCCTCACCATCATATTGCAGAGACCCCATTACATACTGGTCACCATGGATTTGTTGTCTTTAAACATTTGTATTGATCATGACCTGGGGATGCAAGCATATAGATATTTCTTCTGTGATAGAGCAATACACAAGTATAATAACTCCATGATGCTACTAAACATGTTACGTTTCTGTTTGGAGAACAACTTTTTTGTATTCAGTGATGAATCATTCAGTCAATTGATGGGCAGTCGTTTGGCACCAAGTTATGCAGGAATTCTCATGGGAGTGTGTGAGTGGAAGAAAGTAAAATATGGACCAGGTATATCACATTCTAGACCCGATATATTGATGACCTTTTTAATATTTGGGAAGGTCCAATGCAAGAACTACACAATTTTCTGACACACATTGCTCATAATGATCTTAACCTAGCCTTTACACACAAAATTCACACTTCCAGGCTGAAGGGTTGATATTCAGACCCTAGCCCCCCTAGCTTTGCCAGAATTGTGATACTGTGTTTGATTTAACTGTTTTAATTCCCCTGCCCCATTTGCACTCGCACTTTGCTGCCTACCTGCATTCATGCACAATTTTAGATACCGGACGCCACACCAGCTGCCTGCTAGTCAGTTGCCTGCTGTAGGCGCTTCCCTGTCCCCGGTCTGCCACGGCTGGTGCCAATTGTGCGGAGAGACGCGGGCTCCATTTTCCCTTACTTCCGGTTAGGGTTTCTTGCCATTGTTTCACATCCTGTCGGGTTGGCGGTACAGCTGCCTCGCGTCCTCCCCTTCTGCCTATTTAAAGCATGAAGGGGTGCGCAGCGCAGCGGACCTCCGGGCTGAAGCATTGATACTCGGACCCTAGACCCTCCAGCTTTGCCAGAATTGTGATACTGTGTTTTATTTAACTGTTTTAATTCCCCTGCCCCACTTGCACTCGCACTTTGCTGCCTACCTGCATTCTTGCACAATTTTAAATACAGGACCCCACACCAGCTGCCTGCCATTCAGTTGCCTGCTGTCAGCGCTGCCTTGTCCCTGGTCTGCCATGGCTGGTGCTGATTGTGCCAAGGGACGAGGGCTCCATTTTCCCTCTCTTCTAGTTGGGGTTTCTTGCCATTGTTTCACATCTTGTCAGGTTGGCGGTACAGCTGCCTCACGGCCTCCCCTTCTGCCTATTTAACCCCTTGGGCACGGCCGGAATTTTGCTGCGGTGCGGCAACATTCCACACGTGCGCAGATCTGATGGCCCTCGGTCGTCCGATGTACACGAGCACTGCAGCGTTGGATGGCCGGGGGCCGTCCGACGCATGCAAGGGGTTAAAGCAGGAAGGGGTGTTGGCACGCAGCAGAAACGTACAACGGAGCACCGGCGGTGCTCAAAAGGCAAGTCCGTCTGGGCCCATCCACACAGACCACCGCCAGCTGCCAGAACCCCTGCACATTTTTAGACAAACAGGCAGGAACCAAGGGCTAATTATTCAACATGGCGCCTCTGTTCTATTCTAGTTCAGAGTTAAAGACACTAAACATGCCTCTTAACACTCTGCAACTGAAAACATTATCAGGCACGGAGGAATTTTTCACCTGCCCCTTGGCCGGCACTCAGATTACCAAGAATGATTTTAAAATGGCAACCATTACTCATGGAATCGAAATAAGGGATACTTGTGAGATCCCTAAACAATTAATTGGGCTATATCTCAATGCACAGTCGATTCCCAAACTTCCCCTAGAAGTGTGGAATGTTTTAGATCTTGAAAAACCTGACATCTGTTTTATTACCCAAACTTTGATTCACTACCAGGCACCCCCTGATATAACCACAGCATTACCACCGCAATATTATCTAACTAGATTAGATAGAGCTGTTGGAAGAGGGGGGCATAGCAGTGGCCTCAAAGGAAAAAAATGATATTATTATGCTAGACTCCTAGAGTACAGGAATAGCGGAAATACTCAACTCAATGACATGAAACGTGTGGAGGGGCTCTGGTATATCGACCACCAGGTCAGAAAAGCAACTATGTAAACTATTTACTGGAAATAATTGCACCACATGTATTAGCTGCAAATAACTTTATCCTTATAGGAGATTTTAATTACCAATGACCCTGACACAAACCAATTGATAACAATGCTGGAATCACTGGGATTGTCCCTAAAGGTAGTAGGCCCTACTCATCAGGCTGGCGTCACACTGGACCTGTTCTTTACTAACTCAGCCAAACTCACAGTTGAGCAACCACTCCCTTTACTCTGGTCAGACCATAATTTGCTAAAATTCTGCATTCCCATTGATATCTCCAGCAATCACCATCATAATGGGTATACCTCAATAAGACCTTGGCGCAAAGTGACCCCAGAAGCTCTTTCAGCCCATTTTAATTATGAATCTGCATCATACTTAGGAAACGTAGATCAGGCAGCTATGGCTTTTGAAGATGCCATCACACTGTCTTTGAACACAGTGGCTCCCCTGTCAATGGTTGAGGTTAAAGTCAGAGCATCACCATGATTCACATCAGAATAAAAAATTAACAAACTCTCTAGTAAGACGGCAGAACGTCAATGGAGGAACGCTAAAACTAATGAAGACCGAAAGAGATATAAGCAGATCCACCACATCTATTTAAATAGGATTAAACAGGCCAAAAAGCTGTATTTACCTGACAGGATTAATACTGCCATAAACTCAAATGAAGAGCTCTACAAGATTCTGAAGGAGTTTGCCACTCCCCACGTCGAACAGCACACTCTCCCCCCCACGCAAGAATGGGTTGATACAGTGTCTTCCTTCTTTGATGAAAAGGTCAAAATCATATATAGATCTTTCCCTCAAGATAACCTTAAGAACACTGATCTCCACCCAGGCGGAAATAGCAATCCTACTCTGCCATTTCTGACGGCGTTCAAAGCGGTGACCTGTGAACAAGTATAAGTGACTGTATCAAAAATCAAATCAGGTTCCCCAGCAGATCCTCCTCCACCCCGTTTTTTATGAAATTTGCACCCCTGTTAACACTGAATCTTACAGAGATCTTTAACCCCTTGGCCGCGGCGGTAATTCCGCCGCGGCGCTGGGTGGGAGGGGGTCCGCGCAGCGCCGCCATGCTCGTGACGGAACCACTCCGTTACGAGCCACGGGTATGCTGTGCTTGTGACGGAGTGATTTTGTCACCGCACCACCCGCTCAATAAAACGGCCGCGCAGGCACGGAATTGACGCCGCGTAGGCAGGGCGGCCGCGCCGTGACGGAACCACTCCATCACCAGGACAGCGTGTCCGTGGCTGGTGACGGAGTGGTTCCGTCATCAGCACAGAAAGGGTTAACATGTCACCAGATCAAGCCATGGTCCCACCCAGATGGAAAACAGCCCAAGTCAAGCCCATCTTGAAAAAGACAAACTCAGATGACTCTAAACAAGTATCAGTGGCTGTATCAAAAATCAATTCAGGTTCCCCAGCAGATCCTCTTCCACCCCCTTTTTTAATGAAAATTGCACGCCTGTTAACACTGAATCTTACAGAGATCTTTAACATGTCACCAGATCAAGCAATGGTCCCAACCAGATGGAAAACAGCCCAAGTCAAGCTCATCTTGAAAAAGCCAAACTCAGATCCCAGGGTACCAGGCAACTATCGCCCTATCTCGCTACTGCCTTATTTCGGAAAGGTGCTTGAATCTGATAAACAAACAACTTACCGCCCACCTGGAAAACCATGGATTCCTTGATCCATTGCAATCCGGTTTCCAGTCAGCACACAGTACCGAAATGGCAGTCGTAGAGATTGTTGATAATATCAGGCTGGTCCTGGATAAAAGAGAATCAGCTATGCTGGTCCTCTTGGACCTGTTGGCTGCTTTCAACAACATCTTCATCAGCATTTTAGAACAGCGGCTCTGGGAGGTGGAAGTCAGGGAGAAAGCCCTGACTGGTTCAAAAACTTTCTAAAGAACCGTTTAAGCACTGTCCATGTAGATACCCTGGCTTCACGAAGTAAGATCGTCAGCATAGGTGTTCCCCAGGGATCCATCTTAAGCCCTATGCTTTTTAACCTCTACGTAACACCTCTGGCCAGGGTAATCAGGTCCTATTGTTTTGAGGCTGTGTCTTACGCTGATAACACTCAGCTGTTGATCACATTTGGTCCCGACCCTGCAGACACAATGCCCCGATTTAAAAACTGTATAATCTATATTAACAACTGGATGGGCAAAAACAAACTACAGCTCAACGGCAGTAACACGGAGATGATCTTGGTTGGCAGGGCTGAGGAATATTGGTCTGAAAATTGGTCGCCACAGGAATTTGGCTTATGCCCATCTCCAAAATAAGCTGTGCGTAATCTTGGAATACCCATCGATAATACACTATCCATGAAAACCCATGTCATCTTGTATTAGGCACCTGTTACGACATCCTACGGAAATTGGGTAAAATCTTTAAATGGATACCTATCGAAGCCGGGAAACCTCTGTTGCAGGGTTTAATAGTGAGCCCACTGGATTATGGGAATGCTTTGCTGGCTTCCCTAAACAAAGATCTCTTTTACAAACTGCAGAGCCTGCATAACACCACTGTCAGACTTATTTTGTATCTGCCATCCACATCTCCTTCAGCCCCTAGCCTGAGGTCCCTGAAATTGGCTTCCGGTAAGAAAGAGAGGCCATTTTAAAATCTTATGCCCCACCCACAAGACCATACATGGAACCGGGCCATGTTATCAAGCGAAACAGCTTAACCTGTACCAGCCAGGAAGACTATTAAGATCTAGTTCTAAATCTCTTCTTACCTCACTTCGAATCCACACTGCATGAAGTGGGGGACGATGCTTCTCCTTTCTTTCCCCACATCTTTGGAATAAGCTTCCATCCCATCTTCATTCCATCGTCAAACACAAACATTTCCGGAAAGAACTGAAAACGTGGTTATTTGATCTGAAATAATGATGAATAGATATGACCTTCAGCCCACTGGAGTCCCGCAAGCCCCATGAGACCTCAAGGTGATTTGTGCACTTAATACGTTTCTTTGACTTTTTCTTGACATATCTGTCAAGATTGTGGAAGGGGAGATACTTACTAATCTGAACCGAAAAGAGCACTGCTGACAACAGTGTTCTCCAGGCGAACAGTCATCACCCGCATAAAATAAAATGGAGCATCCACTATGGGGAACCGGTCAGAGCCAAACTTTAGCAGTAACCAGGCCTACAAAGAGAAAGAGAAGAGGATGGCCAGCAGGTTCAGGATCAGCGGCTGCCTTTTGAGGGCTGTAAATTCAATGAAGGTTAAAGCAACACAAGACACAAGGGAGACACTACCAAGGAAAAGGAAAGAAGATGGGAAAGATCAGCAGGCAGTCTAAGTGTTTACCACATGTAACAGAGAGAGTACAGCCATCAGAAAGATGTTAGTCAAAAATTGGCACTTAGTCAAAAGTGTCCCAGTAATAGGAAACAAACTGCCTTAATTCCCCTTGATCACATATAGCAAATCTAAATCATTCTGAGAAATGTTAGTATACAATTACACAACTACACATAACAAGAGGAGGGCTGGCTACAGGAGCAACAGCGATTCCTTAAATGCATCATATGCAAGGCCTGCAGAAAGAGCAGCAACACAAAAGCATAAAGGATAGCCATGGGCAAGGCAGCACGAATAAACAAATTAATCACTTCTTTCAGTGATTACTGCTTATATGAGGTACAATGCTCTTGTGGTTATAGGTATTTTGGCAGCACCATCTGTCTTGTAAAGAAACAAATCTTATAATGTGATAGATCGAGGAGGAATCTTGATGTATTCTATCCTGTAGCTAGACATTGGGCCAGAACACATAACCATAATGCTGATCATATACTGTTTTTTGGTATTGATAGGATTGAGAAGAATGTTAGGGGAGGAGACACCTAAAAGAAGTTCCGGGCTTTGGAGTCAAAATATATTATTCTGCTCGGAAGCAAATTCCCTTGTGGCCTCAACAAGGATGAAGAGCTTCATGTAATTAAAGTGATCTTGCTCATTTATCTCCTCTCTCTTCACTGCATACAGTGCAGTCTTTCATGGACCTTATATTTTGCTTTACATGACCCGATAGTGATTTAGAGGCTTATTATTATATCGGTGGCACCGATGACAGACCGTCCGTCCCACTGCCGCATTTTGATGCATGAGAGCAGACCGTCAGTTGTCAGAGGAAAGACAGCCTCCTATGAGTGGATCTAGGATCCCGATGGGGCAGCTTCAGAATCATAATCCTTGAATGGAGGCAGTGCCTTCCCAGCCACCCCCATAGGGATTGCAATGTTCTTTTCCAACAGCCTGTCAGAAACAGCCTTTGGGGGCACCAAACAGGGCCCCGTCTCCCATGGGCCCCTGTAAAGTAGCCCTCGGTGCACATGTGCCAGGCACCACATGGTGCCTGGAACACAGTGCATGGATGTGCACAAAGTGCTCTTTTACACTGCTGATTGTGCTGTGGCCCTTTTCTAAGTGTCAATGTAATGCACTTTTCTGACTGTCAGCATGGTGTTCTCATCCTTATTCAGTGGGTGGACTGCTGACTGCTTGTCGGGCGTTCTCCTGATCGCCATGATCGAGGTTGGCGGTCTGGCCCCCGGGCATCATAATGATGCCCTTAGTTGCTGTGCTGGTTGGATAATATTATATGTTTTTTTTTGTCTTTTTTTCTATTTTTCTGTTCTAGAATGGGTCATCACATATTACCCCATTATGTGATATGTTTAACATGGGCTGTTAAACTTGGTTTTCTAACCATGAATTTAATATTCTTTTATGTTCAAGAAATTGAGAAAGCCACTAGGATACTGAGATGTATTTTTTACATGCATTGTTTTGTTTTAAATGAATATTATCCATTATCTGTTGTTATGTGTAACCCCTGTAATTATGGTTTGGCCACTGGGCCTGCTTTCCTGAGTTCCAATAGGCTTCTATATCACCAGCGATTACCCCTGACTATGAGAAAAATGCACTTGCAGATGCAGGAAATACTTGATTACGATTTGTTTTTATATTTAAATGTTTGGTGTTGATTGATGCTTGCACATGTGCATAATGTATGTATGGATTCACAATGGTGTCCCTAGTGTTTCATTTTATACTGCCCTGGAAGATGATGTCCCAGGGCCATAACTGGCTCAAGGAGGGCCGCCCTTTAAAATAAAGATTATCCCACAAGGATGGGGTCCCCAGGCCCTTTTTAAGACTAAGGGAGGGGTGCTGTGTGCCCCTCACCCCTTAAGTAATAGATTGAGTACCAGGAGATAGGGTCCCCCAGGCTCAAAATAACCTGGGGATGGGAGCCACACACTCCCCTCCCCATAAATATTATACCTGGCTGCTGGGGATTGGATTTCTGAGGCCGTAATAGGCTTGGGGCCTCCTCTCTCATTTCACTTATGTATGGCCTTGGTATGGTGTCCCCAGGGCCTGATGAAGTTTGGGGAACGGGGGCACACAGCCCACCTTCTCCCTAAAAAGAAATACAGCCTTGGGGGATGGGGTCCCCAGGGCCTAATGAGTTTCTGGGAGGGAGGGCCACGTGGCCTCCCTCCCCTTTAAAAAATAATACAGCCCTGGCCTATAACAAGAAATGGCCTCGTGGGCTGCGGTCCTGCAGATATGGTAATAAATATTACTTTATTTTTTTTTATAAACAGAAATTCACTGAAGCAGACAAAGTAGCTACCTGCCACTATGAAACTTTAAAAGAAACTACAACGCTCATTGGATTATGTTATCAGTGAAGTCAACAGTGGTGTCATCAATGATGTAATTTGAGATGTCAACAGTGAAGTCATTAATGATGCCATAGAACATATCATGAGTGAATTTATATGTGAAGTCATAAGCAGTGCATAGCAAATGTACAAGTTATACTTAGCACTGTTAACTATAACTGGTTAATTTCTGTTCTTTTTTGTTCAAGTTTTAATATTGTTGCTGACAAATTCACTCAACTGTAACGTGGCATTAACCTTTGGCTTTTCTGTGAATTTATAAGGGATTTTTTTAATAACAAAAACAGATCTTTTGTCATACTTGATATAAAGTTACTTTAACCTCTTGTTTTTTTCACTGAAAAGGGAGGGAGAGAACGTGGCCAAACGGCTAGGGCGTTCGACCTCGAACCTGGGAAATGGGTTCAAGTCTCCTCAACAATCTGTGATTCTGGGCAAATCACATAATCTCCCAGTGCCTAACAAAAATGAATGTGTCTGTCTGTAGCATAATTGGTGCTCATGTAAAGTGCTCTGATACCTTTGGGTCTAGTTTGTGCTATATAAAACTCAACTCATTAAAAAAAAAGATGATTCCCAGAAAGTATTAATTGCCGTGCTTTTCTTCTCTTAGCTCACACAGTCTAAAGGATAGCTTACTCTACCCTTTACTTCGAACTTTCAATAGAGTAGAATGGAATCTGCTTTCTTTTAAATAGACTGACCAGCACATAGGGTTGCAACATGTTTTACTCACCTCCATTGAAAAACACTGGCCTGGCATGTGGTGGAAACTCTAGCAGCATGCTGAATGGCATATACATGACTGAAGTTGGATGACATTGAAACACTGAGGTGTTTTTATGCACCTAAGAATGGATTTATTAGCCTCTCACTGGGCAAATCATAATGCTAGATTACAGAGAAAATAGTTATATCATTAATGGAAATTCCAATGGTCATGTGTATCTGACTTCATTACTGGAGTGGGAAAAGAAGAGACTCTGGAATGTGGGGTGGATGTGTCAGGTTCCCAGGCTGTGGTTCCAGAATAACACTAATTTGAATAGTATTCTCTTTAATGAAAAAATACATTTTAAGGCCTTTGATTTCATGGTGCTTATGTTGTGTTGTGCAGGTCACATTAGAGGTAGTGGAGGACGGAGTCTGATTGTGTACAGAAAGGGATGGGAACATAGGAACAACAGATTTGTAATACAGGGGGCCTTTGCGATTTTAATTCTCTTTATTTTGTAGGAGGGGGGACATGACTTGGAACAAACTGCATAGAAGCGTCTAAAGATCTGGTAAGACTTCAGCACTTTATTATGTTCTTGAAAAAGGACTGGAGAGGCAAATTGCTTTGCTCAAATTATTTGTATGGTGAACTAAAGCATTATAAAAAGGAGTCTGCAGTGATCTCTTCATCTTCTAGTATTATGCACATTCTACCAGGTAGATGACTATCCATGAAACAGAAAATGCTCCTGTTATTTATACTTGTGAGAAATAACATTTGAATATAATATCACAGTGCTTTGCTTCCTCCCACTTCCATGTGGCAGAGATAGGCTAGGATCCACTTACTGTGCTCAGATGACAGTCAACCTTCTGCCTCAATATGTTCTCCACAGGCCGCAATCGATACAAATCATTGTGGCAAGATGTCCACTATATCTACAGCCATGGATATCATCAGCCCAGTGCTCTATGCTCCTCCACTGGTTACCTTCAGATGGGAGACTTTCCTTTAAGGCCATCTGCATCACCAACCATGTTCTACATGGAATAGGAGGTTTCTACATCCAGATAAAAATGCACGTTTATTGACCTAGATGAAGTCTCTTCTCAAAGACCCAGCTCCAAATTGAAGCACAAATGTAGAAAAGATCATGAATTGGAGGTCTAACATTCTCTGTCAAGAGGGCAACATTTTTAACACCCTCTCTTGCCCCATCAAGAATTTTCATTATCCTCAGGCATGTTGTAATGCCTTTAAGAGATCACATTTTTCCTACATCGTAATCGGATGTTCTCATACTTTAGCTACTGGTTGTGACAAGCCCTCATGTGCATATGTCATATATGTCTGCTGCGTTATGGTACCATATTCCTTCAGTAACAGATATGTAGAATTTCTCCAGTAGTTACCTAAATTTCTCAGTTCATTCTACATAGAGGTGACACCAGCAACTCCATTCTACTCCACACATGAATGCGTGAATATGACTCCAAGGGCACATAAACAGTCCTTCAGGCCCACTTTATTAGCAGTAAGGTTAAGATAATTGTCTTCTTTTTAAAAAAAAATATTTTTATTGATTTTCACCCCATTTTAACCAAGGCACGCACAATAGCCGGTTATGTTACAATCAAAACCAAAGTCATAAAGAGAGACAAACAAAAACAGAATAGACAAATATACAATGTCCCGTTCAGACTAGTTACACACAGAAATTCATATTCCTATCCAGTACTGCATATTTTTAAAAAACAGTCCAGCGATAATAAATAATGATTATGCACCAAAAACGAAACATCACGTACTACTTAATTTACTGTTTTTACACCATTTACATTTGTTGTATCCAATCAGTTACAGGAGCCCATATTTAAAATTCAACGACCCTTTGTTTCCTGCCTTTGGTTTCTATAGATTGACATTTGTAAGTTATAAATAGCTAGCAGTCTAGACCTCCAACTAATGGACGTAGGGGGGTCAGAGCTAATCCATTCACTTGTAATACATAACAGGCCAGGGTCATAGCAATAAACAGAATTGCGTTCATGGACCGCGACCTAGTAAGTCCTACCCCATCGACTCCTACACCCAAAATGACCATATCTGCAGTGATGCTTATTGACGTTCCTAAAATATTGGACAGAAAATGTTCAATCTCTTGTGAGAATTAACCTAGTCCAGGCCATGAAAAAAACATATGGGTCGAGTCTGCAGCCTGTAGTCCACATCTGTTACACTTATCCCGCTTCGACCCCCCCCATTTGGCAATTTTCCCCGGAGTGTAGTATAAATCAAAAATAGACATAAAGTGCTGACACCTAAGTCTGCCAGTCATTGAAATCTGATTCGCCATGTCCTGAGAATCCTCAACATTTACACCACTGTTCCCCAGCTTATTCTCCCACTTTAAGTTCCAAATCCCAATATCATCCGGGAACGTTTCCAATAATGATCGATAGATCTCACCGTTAGAGCATTTTTTCCCTATTCTTTCGATCAGGGGAATTTTTTCCATTGATAACCATACACCTGTCCTAGTCCTCCCCAAAAAGCTATGAACTTGTAAATATTTAAAAAAAATCTTGTTTTAGTAAACCATATTTCCCCTGCAAACTTAAGAAGTATAAACGTTTCCTGTCTTCTAATAAATCTCCCAAAGAGAGAAGTCCCTTTGATCCCCATCTAAATGTAACCTGGTCCCGAAATATTTGCAGTAAAATGGCAGGAGCAGAAAATGGGGTATAGAAATTGACATTTGTACCCACCCTTCTCCTTATTTGTTTCCAGACTGGATAAGTGGCTTTGACCACCTTGAACTTGGTCTTTTTATGATAACTGGGCTCTAAATCTTTACCAAGCAACTGTTCATTCATAGATAGTTGGTCTCCTGGCAAATGGTAACTCGGCCTGAACCAAGCGCCCCGATGTCTCGGAAGTATCATCCGTTTGAACGCCCTTCTCGGCCTCCGATACCCCCAGAGAAATCTAGAGCAGATCTATCCTTGTAAAACAAGAGAGAGAAAACTCGAGGGGGATTGTTCTAAATAGATACAGTATTTTGGGCAAAACCAGCATTTTTAAAACATTGCAACGCCCATGGAGAGAGAGATGCAGATGATAAAGCCGTTCCAGATTACTGTTCACCTTATCGAACACAGGAACACAGGTATAATATTCAGATCGGGAATTCTTTCAACCACGGTGGTAATTTTAATACCCAGATAGGTTGCTTCTGTAACAACTGTCAGATCTAACGGTGGGTTGCTATGAGAATTAAGCATCTGAGTTTTCTCTACGTTCAGTTTATAGCCTGAAAAGCTACCAAACAATTCTGCCAAATTCTTGATTGCTGGAAAAGCCTGAGCGCATCACTGGTAAGAACCACAATATCATCAGTATAAGCTAAAGTTTTATACACAATATTGTTGAATCTGACAAGTTTTTTGTCAGTGCTCAGATTCAATCTTCTAAGAACTAAATCAATATATAATACAAATAGCAGGGGGAGCAGGGGCACCCCTGCCTTGTACCTCTGCTGATGCTAAATGAATTAGACTCCGGGCCTGAGAAGCGTAAAACCGCCTTTGGATGAACATAGAGAGCCTTCGCTGCTTGGACATATTCCGAGCAGAAGCCCTTCCATTGCAAAGTATGCCATAGAAATCGCCAGGAGACCCTGTCAAATGCCTTCTCGGCATCCAACAGGATCACCCCTAGCGAGGATTTGGTTGCCTGTGCCCAATCAAGAAGAGCAATTATCCGTCTCATGTGAACAGCTGTATCCCTTCCCAAAATTAATCCGTGCTGATGTGCAGATACCAACAAAGTTATGACTCTGCCCAGTCGGCAGGCCAAGATTTTTGAGAAAATCTTGCTGTCCGGGTTGATAAGTGAGATCTGCCTGTACGAAGACGTATATAGCTCAGGTTTATCTTTCTACTTAAAAATGATTATAGTAGTTCTACGCCACGACTCAGGGATAGAGCCCTTTTGGGCAAATTGGGATAGCAGCATAACGTCTTGATGAAGTACATGTTGGAATGTCCCAAAAAATTCCAGAGGAATACCATCCGGTCCCTCTGCTTTTCCCAGCACCAATGATATTATCAACCCCTCTACTTCTTCCCATGTGGTTGGTGCTGCTAACATCTCATTCTGATCACTAGTAACCTTAGTTGTCTCCAATTCGGAGCAAAATTCATGCATTTGAGCGTTGCCACCAAAGGCCTCTCCCTTAGCATATAACTGATGATAATATCTGTTAAACACTTTCAGAGTTGCACCCGAAGAAACCTGTACCTGGTCAAGGTGATCCTTAATCCTATGGATCTGATTAGCAGCTTCCCTCTAATGTAATCGCTTGGCTAATATCCTACCAGAATTTTCTCTAATTTTATATATTTCGGTCTTGAACTGAGCATATTTCGCGGCTATATCCTCACTAAATGCTGATGGTTTTTTATTTTCATAATAGCAATGGCCTTTAAAGACTCTTCAATACTGAGACTCCTTGTTATATTGACCATAAATTCCATTTCTAATAATCTCAACTGCTCAATCCAGCTCTTTATCTCGAAACGTTTTCTCCTCTGATTGACTATAGAATAGCTAATAGTCTCCCCTTGTACCCTAGCCTTAAAGGCATCCCGGACCATTGCATCTGCAGCTGTATTTCTATTAATTAAAAAAAAACTCTTTAATCCAGTTGCTCATGTGAGTACAGTACATTTGATCCAGCAACAACTTTTTTTCGAAGGTCCAGGTCTTATGATTACACTTTCTGCTGATTGGTAACTCTAATATTACCGGATTATGGTCTGAAGTAACTCTAGGTATAATCTGAATCTTAGCAGTCTCGACAATTTGTGTGGAGACAAAGAAATAATCCAAAAGTACAAATTTTTTAAGAGGAGCTGAATAAGAAGTTGGTCCTGGATCGTTACTTTTATGCCTATGCCACACATCGACCAGCCCAAATTCTCTAGATAACCCTTGAGTGGCTTTAAAGACTTTATTTTCTTTCCTCTAGATAGGGTACTGCTAGTAATATCAAAGTCGCTATCTAAATGCAAATTAAAATCGCGACACTGAATTAGAGGCTGTGGCCACAATGCTAATTCAACACTTAGATAATGCAGCACTTCTGGATCATCCAAATTAGAACCATAGATAGAACAAATTGTCATAGGGACGTTGTTGATTGTAATTACCAGAATAGCCCAGCGCCCTAAGATATCCTCTCTCACCCGTTTACATACCCCCAGATTGTGTTTTACCAGAATGGCTACCCCTCTAGTCGCTGTACCTTGCTTTGTGCAAGCCAGCATTTCTAAGCCCAAGTCCCGCAACCACCCACGATTATTCCAGGCTATATGGGTCTCCTGTAAATATAACAGACCAACTTGCATGATCTATAAAACTTTGGCTGTCACACCTCTCTTTCTTCTATCGTTTAACCCACAAATATTCCATGAACATATTTGAATTCTACCAGTCATTATCATACCAAAATTATTCCAGCTCTAATCTCACCTACCCAAATCCATAGCTACATTTCATAACGGCTAAACAAATATTATTTTTCTCATAGACAGAAGTACCACAACCATAACTGACCGGCAGTGCCACCCATTTCCCCTCCCCGCTCCCCCACCCCAGACCCCTCCACCCAAATGCGACATAAGGACTAGGTCCTCTGTGATTGAAAGCGGATAGTGACACCCCCCTGGACCCCCTCCAACAGGCCAAAAGTAATAGGAGCACGAGCAGAAAGAGAAAAAAAATGTACAAAAGGATCTTAGCAGAGGCATTAGCATTGGCGCCTTACATATATAATACTAAGTCCGCATACTTTTTACCCCAGCAAGAATAATTCAAACAATAGTTCAGATTCAGTTCAATTTTGTCCCAATCCCAATCCTTGCATCAAAAAGAATTTAAAAACTCTTTCGCTAGGATCTCTGAGAATTTCTTTTTGTCGAACCCTTATAAATAGTTTTCAGTTTGGCCGGGTTTAACAAAAATATCCGTGCCCCTTTCGCCTGAAGTAAGGGAATCAGTTGCTGCAAATGTCACCTTCTCTTGACTGTGGCCTGACAAAAATCAATTTGAACAAAGAATTCGCACCCCTTTCCCTTTCTCTTCCTATCTGGTCTTGCCAAATCTTAGATTGCCTTTCGTAATAAAGAATGGTTGTGGCAGATCAGAATTGCTCTAGGTCTTTCACTTGACCCCCATCTTTTTTCCGCTGATTGAATGGGAATCTATGGGCTCTTAACACTTCAACTTTCCAGTTCCAGTGCTGTATGGGAGGAGGCAAGATGGTGGCCGTTCGTTCGGCCGAGTAAGCTGGATACTGATGCTCTCCTGGGCTAATCTCCCCCTTCAGCCGTATAATGCGGTCTTATGCGGCGCAGAAACACATGGATCATGGGGAATTTGCACTATGCTCTGGCGGTGCAGGTCCCGGCGTTTCAATACTTTACAGCCTTTACTACCTGCAAAACAGCTGTATAGTGGCTTACTGCGCTGGCAGAACATAACCTGGCGTGCTGAGTCAATGCCGCCGAAAATGTATTCAAGGGTGCTAAGACCCTGGAGGCTCCCGCGGGGGCGGTCTCTGGTGCCAGGGGTGCCGGGAGTCCGGTGAAGAGTAGCAATGACAGCTGAGGCAAAGGTGGACGCCGGCAACTGGAGAACCCTTCTCCGTCTTCAGTCAGGAAAAGCGGAGCCATTACCCGCAGCCAGCTCACAGTTCCAGCGTTATTCAGGGTTCAGTCTAGTAAAGGGGAAAGCGCAATGATGGCTTCAGAGCCTTGTGGTGCTTCGGCTAAGAGTTGCAACAATATTGTGGCAGAAACTGGGAACAATGACACAGCAGACTGATTGCAGCCGGGGATACAAGGTACTGTTTTTGACTCTGTTGCTCTCACTACTGTGGCTGCTCCCACTACGGTGAATGGGGGGAGTAGGGGGGCTTATGAATGACAACACTTTGCTCTGCGGATAACATTAGTGCAACTCTCCCAACGGTAATGGTGGTTGAGATGGAGAGACCCGAATTCCAAGGGGATAAAATATCTGAGGAGGGGATTAAAGAAACCATGTTGGATGCAGCCCTTTAAGGACTGGCCATGCACAAGAAATTAGCAGTAATTCCTTGGAGAGGTGGTCAGAAGGTACTTGGGGTACTCAAAATGTGGATAAATCAACTTCAGGACAAGCTAGGGAAAAGGATTCTAGGGACAAGTTTTACTCTATGTCTGACCCCTCTAACTCTTCAGGGGATGAACAGAGGACAGGAGTGATATGAGCAGTCTCCACTTGGATGGCGAAGAGACAGGTGATGAGGCTTCACCGAATAATGGGACTGTTCGGAAACAAGGGGCACAGTCTGAATCTTTGGCAGATGCAGCTTTGGGCCAAGTTGGCTCATTTGTCTGGGACTATTTGTTTTCCCCAAACTTGGGTGACGAAGAAAGGCACGGGGACGTACTTAAAGAGGCAGCTGGTCTAAGCATGGTGCAGCAAGGCGAAATCACTATATATCAAAGCATAATGGCGCATCGAGAGGAGACCAGGGCTGAAGGGCTACAGACTCAGGGTGCAGTACGAAAATTACAGAATGCTGTACGTAAGGTCGCCAAGACCTGCTCGGAGTTTGCAACAAGATTTGGGGAAGTGGAAGTGCTAATATCAGTTTTGGAAGATGAGTTAGTCCAGCAGATTATCATGACAGAGTCTTTGAAGGCTCAGAAGGATGACACAGCCTGGAAGGTGGCAGAATTGAAACATCACTCCAGAAGAAGCAATTTGCAGATTCTGAGAGTGCCCGATGGTCTTGAGGCCAATGAGGCTTGACAATTTGTTGTAGAACTTTTTTTGAAAAGGCTTTAGGTAATTGTCAATGACGATGGACATCTGCAATGCATTTGCAGTCATTTTTCATTTCATGATTTTAGAAAATGCCTCGAGAGCTTTCTATTCAATGTCAAGGTATCCTGGTTAAACGCCCACAAGAAGGCAGAATTAACTATCATTAGGTAATTTTCAAATGTAACCATTGTATAACCTTATGAATACATTCTATAGACCCAAGCTATAAAGCCCAGGTCAGAAACCAGTCAGTGTTTTTGCAGACTGGCTGGTTTGTGACGTGGGCTTCATTATGTTGTGCTAATCATATACTGTTAGAAATGGCACCATTGGCGTGGGTCTCCCTTCTATTTTTTGCTGTTGCCTATGATGCTTTTGCTGGTTTTAGATGCTTTTTGGTGCTGTGCCAC
Source organism: Lissotriton helveticus (assembly GCF_964261635.1). Taxonomy (NCBI): domain Eukaryota; kingdom Metazoa; phylum Chordata; class Amphibia; order Caudata; family Salamandridae; genus Lissotriton; species Lissotriton helveticus. The sequence goes on along the minus strand of NC_136063.1, from coordinate 535,569,465 downwards.
TGCTGTCGACTGCCACAGTGCAAGTGCTCCCTATGGCAAATTGATGTATGGATTAGTGACTCCATGATTGGCTTGATTGGTTTACTTGTCAGACCTTAGTACAGTGCACTGCGTTTGCCCAGGACTTGTAAATCCAATACTGCTGGTGGGCTTGTGCCACCCACTGGAGCAGCTTGTAAAGTGTGTCACAGGTCTGCCATTGCAGAGCCTGTGGGCAGTCTGGTACTGGCATGTTGACTGGGCAAGTGCACCCACTTGCCAGTCCCTAAACCTTCCCTTTTATACTTATTAGTCACTCCTTTGGTAGGCCAAAGAGCAGGGTACATTCTAGGTAAAAGGTAGGACATGCCCTGATGTGTGTGGCATGTTCTAATAGTGAATTACAGCCATTTTCGTTTTTCACTATTGCAAGGCAACCTGTTCCCCATAGGCCAGAATGGGCAATTAGATTATTACATTTTCTAATCCTAACTGACTCAGGGAACTAGGTAGAAATTCGAGTTTAGTATGCCTGAACTCAGAATGATAAAATACATCTTTCAATGAAGTTGGTTTCAACATACTATGTTTGAAAATGTCACTTTTAGAAAGTAGGTATTTTCTTACCTAACTATCCAAGCCTGCCTCTACTAGGTTGTGTATTTCTTGTCTGAAGTTTGAGTGACAGGGGCCGGGGGATCCCAGGAGACATGGTGAGTCAGCACAGTGCTGAATAGAGAGATCTGCATGCAAATGGGAGGGAGGAGTTGCACCTGGGACCTGAATAGGGCTGTGCCTTTCCTCCACAATGCTGGCTCCACCTCATGTGGTGTGTCTGATGTCCCTGGTCTACACTCTGAAAGGAAGAGAAGGAGTCCTGTAAACAAAGTGCTCCAGGATTGACCAGAACTGGTTTGGGTTAGGTTCAGACAGTCTCTGCCTTCAGAGACAAAGGATGTTGTGGTATAAATATTGGGACCCAGACCCAAGTATTTCAAACCACTTTTAGGAATCAAGACAAACCTTTGCTGAGGAAGAAGAACCAGGAAGCTGAAGGAGGAGACTACCCCTGTGCTGTGTGTTTGGAGATTGGCCTGCAGTGGTTGCTTCATTTGCCAAAGAGAGGAGAAAAGGACTGAGTGTGCTTTCTATCAACTTGAAGAAGAATCTCCAAGGGCTTGAACTAGAGCTTGCCTCCTGCCTGAAATCTCAGGGATACAAGACTTCATCCACCAGCTCCCCCCTGAATTCCCTTGCTGGGAATAGAAGTGCCTGCTCTTGGTCTGGGCCTTCTAGGCGACTGTGTGTCGCTGGGAGCGCGACACAACAATGAGAAGTGTGTCGCTGCCACAGCCGCTGTCAACGCATCGCCGAGGAAGCGAGCCGTCGCTGCCGCTGTCATCATCGCATTGCTGAAGCGCGGCGCATCACCGGAGAAGCGGGACGCTGCCACAGAGGACATCGTGGCATCGCCAGAGAAGCGCATCGCAGGGCCTGACACGGCTCCAAAGATCATCAAGTCGCTGCACGGCCGTCGGGCGTGCACGCATCACACCAACGTTGTCGCATCGCAACCGAGACACCATTTTGTCGCATCGCACCGGAAAGCAGTAAGAAACCGACGCATCAACTCCGAACACAGTAAGGAAGCAAGCATCATCTCCCCTGCACCTCAGTAAGGAACTGATGCATCGACACCCCTGCGTGTAAGGATCAAACGCATCAACTTACCTGTGACCCTTTTGTTTTCCTTGCGTTACGTATTTAAGGTACATTGAGACTAAAATGTTGCAGAGAGAAATGAGCTATTTTACAACATTTATAGTCTATTTTTGAGTACAGTATCGTGGATTTTGTTAGTTTGGTCTTGTGTTAAGTCTATATAAAAATACTATCTTTGTAACACAACCTGTGTGGTGTCCATCTGTAGTGTTGTCACTGTATTACTGTATGTGTTCACAAATGCTTTACACGCTGCCTCTGAGATAAGCCTGCCTGCTCTTGTCAAGCTACCAAGGGGGTGAGCAGGGGTTATTTTAGGAATGTAGCCCCTTACTCTAACTAGACACAAGGGTCCCTATTTGTCACAGGTACCTACCTATGCCAACTAGAGATCCCCAAAGCTGACATATAAAAATCTATCAAATATCAAAATACACATTCACAGCAATTCGTACACTCTTCTGCCTCACTCATTTTCAAGACAGGAGGCATGGTGCAACCCCTTGTGAATGCCTGTGAGGACAATGATAGAAGCCTGCGAGGCCCAGAAGACCACTGACCTTCCGTTCACATGCTCTGGATGTAAAGCAGTCAGTGCTGATTCTCCTCCATGGAATGACATTGAGCAATCCCCTCAACCACTATATTTTCCCCTTGAAGGGATCTGCCATGATTCACAAATTGGAAGTTGCCCCTTGTAACCATGTCAAGTGCTGGTAGCAGATGAATGGTTGGCAAACATGAATGTAATTACTAATAAACGCTAGCTTTCATTGTGAGTGACAGGTAGGAGAATTTTTTATTCTCCATTTCACTTTTCACAATAACATGTGCAGTAGTTTGAGTAAGGTCCTGAAGAAAGCCTTTTTGTAATTGGCTGAAACATGTCGACCGCATTACCAGTGCGCTCATACATCTTTTGAGGGCGCCCTTGCACTTTTTTATCCATTGATACCAAAGGATACAGAATAAACAAATTTTTCCTTTTGGCAATCAATTTTAAATCACTTATTATTACACTGCACAGTCACGGCATTACACTATGCTTTATTCACAGACCTATTTTATATATCTGTGAGCTCCTCCTATATGACAACAAGGAGGTGCAGAAGAGTTTCCAACATGATGAGAAATATCACCCAGGTGACTGATGGGAATCTACTTCTCTGAATGACATTTATCTCATTTAGCTTTACCTCTTGTTTGGTGCAATTTTGGTCTTAACTGTGGAACACTTTATCTTAGACCTGCGGATTTGTGGTTTTCGTCATATATGGATAGGGGATTTATCCGCGTTTGTCTATAAATATCCCTTGGACCCTCTTCTCTTTATCTGGTATTTTATTAAGCATACACCTCACCAGCTGACCAGACCACCAACTGACAAGTATGGAATGCAGCTTGGCTAAGAATAATGCACATAGAACATCACAAGTATTCTGGAAAGACGGGGAGGAAAGGAAACAAAGGAAGGGCTAAAGATAGGGAACCATTTCCTTGTAATTTTTCCAAGAATGCGGGTGACGGTCTCCGAAGGTCCATGATCACACCGCACGCTGTGAGTTGCTGATGGAGAGGTGTCACTAACCTTTGAATGCTTGAAGACTGCTCTGCTGTCGGCTCGATGCTTGTAGTCCGGTCAACTTCCAACTCGTCACCAAATTGATGTAAGTATATTGATGTATGACACAGGAGCCTCTAGATAGTAAATGGACGATTTATTGGCAGAGCATAGGTTAAACGTACACCTCGCCAGCTGACCAGACCACCAACTGACAAGTCTGGAATGCAGCTTGGCTAAGAATAATGCACATAGAACATCACATGTATTCTGGAAGGATGGGGAGGAAAGGACACAAAGGAAGGGATAAAGATAGGGAACAATGTTAAGAGAAATACATATTTATAACATGGTGCCACTACCACAAGCGGCGGGTTGGAGAGCCAACTTGTAATTAGGACAGCAGAGAAACTTCTCTGTACCGTATTATGGCAGCTGCTTTCCCCCAATTGATGCCTTGGTGGTCGGCGAATGGCTAGCGGTGGCTGTGGTGCACCAACGATGTTTATTTCTGAAATCCGCCAATATCATAAAATGGTGGGTGGACGATTAGTCGCAGGCGGTGAATTCGACACTGACACGACCGTGGCTGTAAGACCACCAAACTCGTAATCAGGCATAAGTCAAAGAATACTAACCAAATGTGTTTGATTTGATCCATTCTAGCTCTCCTCTACAGAGTTCAAACTCCTGTGTTTGACAATGAACCACTTCTTCAGTACCAGCATTTACCATCAGGGTATTAGATCCAACGCAAAATTTGACTCAAATGACATCAAATTGGTTTCATTGTCCTGGATTCTATAGACACTGAACTCACACTTAATGTTTATAAATTCATTGTCTGTGCTCATCACCACCGACTTTCATCTGCTCTTTTCCTCTTGAATCTGTAAACTCCATTCAACATTGCCAGTCGCACAATCCTATTTCCGCTCTGAATCTAGACTGTTGAGTCGATTCTTGCCCTCGCCTATCCCTGAAAGGCATTTACCCGTGCCTTGTTCAGAACCCATTCTTTCTCACTTTATGTTAAATCCCTCTCTGCCATTAGCTCATCCTTTACTTTCTCAAACAGATCATATATACAGTTAATCCCCTTACCATTGCTCACTCTTGAGCACCCACTACCTGACAGCAGGCCAGCTATAGAAGACCCTGCATTATCTCATTATCAACTTATGTAATAAGGACATCTACATCTTCCTTTGGTTTGCTTATTGACCCTTACCTGTTAATGTATCCTTACATTCCACTGCCCTTACTTGTGTAGAGTAGACGATTCGGCACATTAGCATAATACCATACATCTTTTATTCCCAGATATCGAATCGGTTATTTACAAGCTAATTATGAACACACTGTATTATTATAGTAGCCTGCTTGTTAATCCACATAAATATTTCTATAACCTCTAAAAGTAATCCAATTTGCTATGCTTTTCTAACAGTGTCCGGTGTCACTAACACAGACTCCACTTCAGATAACAGACAGACTGGTTAACTTCCAGCTAGAGGATCAACCGAAGCTCCTCATTTTCATCCACAAGGTAATCCGTGGTTTTATACTCAGCCTTTACATGGCTTACACTGCTTACACGATGTGCAGTTATTCTCTTACCCAGTCATTACACTAAGCCACCACCCACATTCATCAGTGACAAAGCTCATTTGCACTGCTTTTGGCCTATTCCCAACATTGCAATTGCAACCGTTGCAATTGGACACTTCATTTCTCCCTGCCTCCAGAAGGGCTGTGAACTACCTTCACAAACTTGAGCCCCTAAAAAGCCCATGAAATAATAATGCATGTCTTACCTACTTCTGAAAATGTTCCCACTTGATGCATTCTTGATACCCCCCTTTTCATTTATGGGTAACCTCGGTTGCAAACATGTTTTTATACCCCCTGTCTATTTCCTATATCATTAACGTATCTTCTCTCATCCACCACCCACCCGTTCTTCACATAATTATTTATATGACAACCAGAAGTACATTTCATATGCACCATTCATTATCTGGTTGCTTTGTAAATTGCCTCTCTTGAAACTGGTATTTACTAGTCACATAAATATAAAAAAATAAATGAATATCAAGAATAACGAGATGGAACAAGCTTACCTCTGGCACATTCTTCATCTTTCCAGGGGTATTTTACTCCAGCCTTTAGCTGCCTGTAATAACGTCAGTAATTACAGTGAGGCGCCACAGTAATATCTATCATTTTTTGCATATATTGAAATAGAAAACATGTGTTAATCCGATTTTACATTTTTATTCTGCTGCTCCATTTCGAGCAACTCTTCCATGAAGGTGTAGCACTTTACTTCATCCTTTCACTGTGATAAAAGCATTAGCCATCATAAACATTTAAGAGCTCATAATTATGATTAAAGCAAAAGCGTGTATATAAGAATTGAAATATGTGAGTCGTTTTGATTTTAAATAATCCTAATCAAATGGTAGTTAAATTTATTAGTATTTTACGGCTATCATTTGTCTCCTTTCAATATAATAATACCATTAAAAGGAACACAACTTTTACTTGGGTACAACTGTTTAAAATGTTTATCCACAGCTTCATCTGCTGCTGAAGCAAAAAGGCTTTTTAATTCTTTTTGATTGTGGACCTATGATGAATGTGCAGGGTCAAATAAGTCGTATTCACAAATGGGTAGGATGATAATTGTCCAAGTTCATTTACAGTAATTGCTGTTTAATTATGCTGATTGATTTTTCATGTATTGATTTTGGAGGAAGCGGAAGAACTGTAATGATTTGTGCTGTTAAAAGTCTAATGTGTGAGTGTAATGCGTTTTAAATGCTTACAAACTACTTCTCTTTTTCACTTTCTGAATATGCCCTCATGTGTCAACACCTGACTAAATAAACCCTGGTACTCGTTTATCCACCAATTTAACTCCAAATTAAATTCATGTTTGGTATATTTTAAACATGCACACCTACGTTTTACATTGTTGAGGAAAACACAATTTACACGATTATAATGTCTGTTATTCCATGTAATTAATGTCAGGACATCTGCCTCTTTTTTTTACATTATGCACTCATCCAACATTATGCATTCATCCAACTCTCTTATTTGTAATCTGTCAATCCATTTCTGTTTTTGTATTCTGCCTATCCGTTTCTCTTTGTTTAGTCTTTTAAAATATTAATTTTTTCATTGTTTACAATCTTAGAGATACCCAGGAGTGACACTACACTCGTTGCCTGAAACTGGCACCATAGTCAAACCCTGCAATCGGTCCGCCGAGATTTGGTTAGATTTTTTTGTAAGTTTGATTTATTTCTACTTAACTTGCGCCCTTGACGACCACCTAGTTCAACCTTTGTGGGCAGTTAGGAGCATATTTACTAAAGGTTCACGCAAAGCAGGACAACAAGCACAGCAGCTGTGTTGCATTGCGTGATCAGGAGAGACCTGAACAGTGACATATCTACTAAGGTATGGTGCTCCTCAACTCTCTGCCCTGGTGCTCTTGAGGCTGCCTACTGATAACGGGCCTCATTTATGAGGCCCTATCAGCACTTTTGCGCCCCCGGAACGTCACTTTGCCACCGCATATTTAAAGGCCTCATAAAGCCCCTTTACGTGGCTTTTCATGGCCTCATAAATATGTGCCCCTTTCACTCATAGAACTGAGTGAAAGGGGCATTCCATGGGTGTTGCTGTGGGTGTTCCCATGCAACACCCATGGAACCTGACACATTCCCAGATTTACGAGGCATCGTAAAGCTGGGAATGAGTCAGAACCGAATGCCACCCCCTGGGTGGCGTTAGGGAGGTGCACCGGAGTGATATTAAAACATTTCTACTCATCCTTTAATTTTTCTATATGTGCTGCATTTGGCAGCACACATAGAAAAAGGAAAGCACCTGAATGATTTGATTTTGTGCAGGAGGGCTCCCTTCCTGCACAAAATAAATCATCCCGGCAACGCAGGCACCCTTGCACCATGGTGCAAAGGTGCCTGCGTTGGCGCACGGCAGTCCATTGTGCGCTGGTGCAGGGAAAAAGGACAGGAGAGTGCCATATCACATAGATTCAGAGCATTCCTGCCCTTTCCTTTTGCTGTAGTCAGTACAGCAGGGAGGCCTGCTGTACTGCCCTATGTCAAAAGGAAAGGTGGATAAAAGAGAGCGCCCATGCTCCAGCCACGGACCGACTACCACAACGAAATAAAATGCAAGACTGTACAAGTAGCCCATTATGTGGCTTTCTAATCCTATGTAAGGACTTATATTGCCTTGCAATGGCCTGTTACACACAAGGACAACACTACTTGTTAATAAAACAGGACATTAGTTCCTGGCGATACCTACATGTAACTGTGCTGTTTTGTTGTACTCCAGTGCCTAAAGGTGTCATGTTTTTTGTAATATCTTAAAGTGACAGGATAGTTTTTAAGCCCGATTCCACCCTGCTATAGAGCTACACAAACTATAACACAGATATGCAACAGTATATATAAAAACATTTCCTGCATGAATATATAATATTTGTTCCTTGGCACAGTTTATAATCTGCAAAACAAAGACTTGTTCGGCACAAGATGACACCCCATTTTGCTTATTAGCCTGTCATCAATAGACTGAACCATTATCTCACATTCAACACCACAATGAACCCTTTTAAGGTATTCGTTTGAGCATGGAAAATTACAGGTTCACCTTGTTCTTAAAACTTCTTCATTTTTTAAGGGCTGAATACAAAAATGTTTTAGAAAATCGTTTCCATTTAGATAAAACATATATCATCACGTTCTAGTCTGTCTTTTCACAGCTTTCTTTACAATAGCTCTCCATTGTTCACATTTTTCTTTGACCAAATACGTTTACATTGTAACATATATTTTAATTTTTGGTGGTATTTCTTCACCCTCAATCAGAGGGAAATTCTGTTTAGTTTACAAAGGTCCAAAACTAAAACTTCCACCAAACACAGGTGTGTGTTTTCCCCAGGAAAAAAAATATTTGCTTCTCAAAGTAAAACACAGAGTACCCATGTAACATGGAGCGTAAAGTCCCCATATAGTATATTCTAAGACAGAGAGGAAGGAAAACATTTAAAGCTTATTGTTTGACACATTGTAAAGATGCATTGGAGCCTTGAAGAGTGTGAGGGTGTAACCCATTACATAATATATATTATGAAGATATATATATTGTTAACACACACACAGACACACAGATATATGTATGTAAACAGCAATATGTTATTAACATTTCCAGATATTGATGCCCACAGGCCAATAATGGAACACACTTGTGGAGGACCTTTTGTTAGCCTCCCACAATATGAATCTGCTCATTGTTGGATAACCTCTCAATACATGTTTGTGTGTAAGAAAATGGGTTTTTCGTTAGGGGTGATGTGAGTCCAACTCAACTAATAAGTCCCAAAATTCTATAAGGCCATACACATAGTTGTAGTAATGTAAACCTGGGCTCGCTCAAAACCTAGTCACTATTGCACAGAGGAAAGAGGCGTAGGTTAGAAAGATTAGCACAATATTTAGCAACACTAAAGCAGTCAAAGAGAAAAAGACACGACAATTAAAATCATAAAAACATTTTCTACAAATTAATAAAAATGTAATAAAAAATGTACACCTTTTGTTAGCCTCCCACAATATGAATCTGCTCATTGTTGGATAACCTCTCAATACATGTTTGTGTGTAAGATAATGGGTTTTTAGTTAGGGGTGATGTAAGTTTAACTCAACTAATAAGTCCCAAAATCCTATAAGGCCATACACATAGTTGTAGTAATGTAAACCTGGGCTCGCTCAAAACCTAGTGACTATTGCACAGACGAAAGAGGCGTAGGTTAGAAAGATTAGCACAATATTTAGCAACACTAAAGCAGTCAAAGAGAAAAAGACACAACAATTAAAATCATAAAAACACTTTCTACAAATTAATAAAAATGTAATAAAAAATGTACACCAAAGAAAATAAAATCCAACAATGGGAAACAGAGATATACATTTTTGAAGTTTTATGGCAAAAAAGAACAAAGAAAAGGTAACGCACCAATCAAAAATCACTGTTCACAGTTGACCGAGACCTATGTGTAATTGTAGACTCATCCCAATGAAGTGGAGGTCAGATACACTATGCGGATTGTCCTGGTCAATGTTTTTTTACCTTCTGACTTGGGGCCTGATCAAGAGTTTAGAGAATGGAACATTGCCCTTCTATCATGGATCATCCATCAGGCGGATTTATCCATTCTTTGTATTTATGTTTAGTTGGCGGTTATCCATCCTCTGTATTTAAGTTTTCCCTGATGGACCGTCATTGACCATGATCATGAAGGAGGACAGTCTGTCAGGTGTTTCTCAGTCCCCCATTGTCAGCCCCCTGTCCACCGTTGATGGATATCACTCCAGCAACATTGGTATTCTGGATATTTTTCAGAGTTGTCCAAATAAGAGTAGGATGGAGGGACCCTCACGACGGAGGATAGCAATGGCAGACACATTTTCCAACATCAGATGCACCAGTCAGCAGTGACAGACAGGTCCATGGACACATATTTGAACAGAATATACTCACAAACAACACATACACTTCCTGGTACAAAGATACTTCTCTAACAACATACATCATTTACTAATCACAGCAAGAACCACCAGCAACAGACATACATCTTCACTTTTTAAAAGAAATATCTGGAAGAATGTAACCCAGATAATCTGAAAATGAGTTAACTAAAATGGTGAATTTGTTAATTAGGAGTTTGCCCCAGATGTTTGGAGCACTGGTCCGGACAACAACCATGAGCTGGAGAAGGGAAATGTGGGCCAGTTTCTTAGATAATGTAAGTGCTGTCTCCAAACCCGTACACTCACAGGAGGACATCTGCAAGTGGTGGAATGACCTGCTTAGGAAAGTCTAGTCTCACACTTTCATGGAAGATCATGAGGCCCTCATCATCATGCCCTGGGAAGAGTAGGCATTATCCATACTCCACACTGTTGGCATTGTGGAAATTGAAGGCAGGGTGGAGACTGATAGGTACACGCATGAGCTAAATCACAACAACTAATTTGTCCTCTTTGCACTCTCAAACCCTAATGCAAATGCTCATCATTATATGCAAGATATTGACACTATGCTATTGGACGTTCAAAACACATTTTGAAAACCAACACTTTGAGTATAGGTAAAAATAAAAAATCTGAATGGGAATTAGTGGATCAGTAGCTTGACTTCTAGATATGACTACGGAGAATTTAAAAAAAAACGTCAGTTTTGTTACAGTCATTTACAAGGAGGCAAAGATGCTTACGAAGAGTTCACGCCTGAAGTCAATGCCTTCATCCTTATCACTGTCAACTTGCTGATGCACATCACCAGCATCAATCTGGGGTTCCGGCAGGTAATCATCATCAGAGATGAACAGAATGGTCCTCCACAGAGCTATTTTGTGAAGCATAAAACATAACATAGCAATCTTGCAGACCTTGCCTGTCCAGGTACCCAAACTGGATCTTGTGTTGTCCAAACTTTCGCTCCACAAGACCCCTTATTCACAAATGGGCCTAATTCAAACTGACGTCCCCTGGCATTGTTGGGTTTGTTAGAGGTTTTAAAGACCACATGCAATTTGGATTATTGGAGTCTCCTGAATGTTTGGAACGGCACAACTTTTCAACAACAAACAATATGCGCATAATCTTTGATTCTTACCAACAAGTCATGTCCTCCTTAGTGTAATGTCTGACATCTCTTCTGGCTTGCAGATATTGGTTGCACTAGTGAGCCATGGGTAGAATCAGTAAATCTTGCAAGTGCACTGGTGATGTAGAGCTGCAGTATGAAAATCTCTTACACATTAATGGAATGAAAATATTTCCTATTTTTGTACGCTTGCTCTCGCTCATGAGGTTGCACCAATGCAATGTGGGTTCTATCTATGATACAAACACATCCCAATTCATAGAACTGGATATTGTTCAGTTCATCACTATCTATTGGAAAATGGATACAGTCATTCATATGTTTGAGCAGGTCTTGGTTGAAGACGAATTAAAACATTGGCTGGAAAATCCAATTGGATTTGCTACTTGTTTATGGAAGGAACAAGTAGCAAGTAACACAGAAATGTAATACTGCCATAATCTTTACAATAGATGAGATGGAAGTCTGATTTCTGATGTCCAGCAAATGTTTGGGTTGAAATATAATATTTCAAAAATGGTAATAATTTCTCTACAGTGTATTCTATAATAGATATATTGTAAGTTAGTACAATGTCGGAAAACTCATTAAAAAGGTGATTGTTACAAAATATTCTGGGTGAAAATCACATACTTTCACTTAAAAAAATATCTCCATCATATTTCAAAATGTTAAAAATAATGTATAGACTGTCAGAATATTGTATATTCTTTTTAATTTGCACCCAAATTCTTGAAATATCCATCAAGGCTGACCTGTAATACACAGTAAATGGAGTATATCTATCGCTTGTAATGTGGAAGTTCTAGTTGTTATTGACAAAACAATGTCACAGATAATGGTCTTTGGTGGATGCCTGACATATCTCTCATGGGCGATGGACTGCTAAATGCAGTCTGTGCCAACTTTTGCAGTCTCCATGGTCCCCCATCGGTTCTAATGGTCCTTGGTTGATAGAATCTTCTGTACCTTGTGTAAGCATTTATTGACTAATATTTGCTCAGATTGGCATACAGTTTGTCAAGCCCAATAGGTCACTTGCCTCCTAACTGCAGTGGTCCTTCTGAACAGTTGCTGTTCATTTACTTCTACTAGTACACATCATGGCTGAACGAGAAGGTGAGAGGGTACAAAACCTCATTCCTTGAAGAAAGGGCCCTGAACAACTACGGCCACCTATGGGCCAGTAGAGGGTCAGCTAAGCTGTATTCATGACAAGCACTTGCCTTTTTATTTACTTAATGAATGAGATTATTTTGAGTGACTTTACATCCAACCCTAATGTATAAAATGTTACATCACCAAAACAAATTATTCATAACGCTATAACCTTGCACATTTTTATTTACAGAGAAACTACAAGTAAACCACTTTTAAATTACCTAGTGGGTCCATAAATGGAGTTTGATTACTATATTTTAATATTTACAACTAAAAAATATGAAAAATCTAGTACGCTGTTTAACCGTTCGACTTTTACTAGAAAAATTCAATGCCGGACCAAAAATGCATGAATAATAAATTTAACTTCATAAATATATGCCTAAAACCTTACTATGGGTCTGATTAATATTTGGTCGTGTAACACTAATGGCTAAACATATTGCTTTTGATCACATGCTTGCATCCACCACACTCTAAATCAGGCCCTTAGTCTTTCCATGGAAGTCAAAGTTCTCTAGTGGGAGAGGGTTGAAAGTTCTAATAAATAAAGTCCTGTAAATTCTGAGTTGTAGTTGAATGATGTCCCACTGATGCTTCGAGCAGGGAAAATTCAACTTTTGTGACTACCAAAGTCCTCTTGTGTGCACTTTTGCACCGTCAAGATTGATACCTTCTGGCTTTGTCTCTCTTTTAAGTTCAAAATCTTCTGGTGGGTCAAGCCTGAAGCTTTATCTGAAAGAAGTCGTTCTGAATCTGGACTCCTTTGCCACAAGGTCCTGCTGAAGCTGCAGATGTTTTGAAACTCCACATATGTCCAAACTCCAAACTTTTCAGACTTTCTAGGGCAATTCCTCTATGCCCCTTTAAGGCTACCAAAACTTCAGGGACAACAAGTAGGGATCAGGACAGTCTCCAACAGAGCAGTCCAACAAGTCCAGTCCTATTCCAGTTATTACTGGTCCACTGCTGACCCCCATAAAATGACCTCCTGCAGCTTGTTGTCCCTGTAGACACACAGGAGGTCCGCAAACTGATCCTTGAGGTCCATTTCGTAGTCCTGGTTGCACAATGGAACAGACCTAGCTCTCTCCACACAGATTACAGACAGCACGACCAGTCGACTTGTGTTCTGCCATAGGTCCAGAATGTGTTCTGAGGGCCTGGGAGAAATGCGACTTTTGTTGATTTCACTATCCAGTGGGTGAAGATGACTCCTGTGCATTCCCTGAGTGGTGTGGAGATGACTCCTGTGCACTCCCTGACCAATGGTCAACATGGTCCTATGGGGGATCATTCCAAATTTTGCAGCCCATCCTATTTGCCTTATTGGAAATTATTCCACAGTGCACCATTCTCAGTAAAATCCTAGATGGCAAAGTTGTTATACCCTGGAGGGAGTTTTTGGCGCACTCTGGGGTATGTTGAAGGTAATGAACAGGCTCATCCCACTCAACCACACCAAACTGGTTTTAAGTTAAGCTCCTTCCTCCACTGAGGCTAAAGCAAAGTGGTTAAAGTACATTTTGAAATCCAAAGACCCCTCTTCTCAAGGCTTCCTGAATCACTCAGCTATAACAGTACAGGTCATCTCCAAACCCTTTAAAGTTAGTGAAATTCCTGGATAGTCCTTAACTTCCATGCTTGGGTTAAGCTGGGACACATTACTCCCTTCAGTATTCCTGCCAGGCCCATGCCATTGTTTCTGCTCAGAAAGCATTATTTCACACCTCAACAGAGCAACACTGACAGGCCATCTGCAGACAGACCAATCTTAATTAGCATGCAAGGGCTTTAGTTAGAGAAAGTATAACTTGTTAAAATGTAATTTTCTTGTAGATTTATCAAACATCCAACTTTATCATTCAATTGGATTTTAGTAAACTTTATAAACAGTTATTAAATCATCTCTGTAACCAATTCCAAACCAAAGGTACAGGAATAATACATCCATTGTACAGTAGCTCTTTCTTTTCAGAAGCAGCTGATTCTATAAAGGTGACAGTGAAAAGAGCGTTTGGAGGCTGGGCATTGTAGAAACATGCCAACATTAAATTCTAACAGGTTCCACTTTTAAATACCAGGTATTCTACCTTGTGGGTTACACGGTTTACTTAGTGGTGACTTAAGTAATATTTAAAGGCAGGTTTTCCCTAATGTCAAAAGTTTTATTTTGACAGTTCTGCCTCTGGGACTCATTCTGCATTTATAGGCCTGAAGACATGTTTTACTTGTTAGTTTAGAACATGGTACAATTGGTGCTGCAGTCCACCTGTGACACTTTATGCTTTATGCCATTGGTACATTTGCTAACATTATCTTCTATGGCTTTACAGAAAAGTTAAACTTACCAATTGGGGATTAGCCAATTTTACCTTTTTTAAGGTTTCAGTGCCCATACACTGGGGAATGGACAGCAATACTCCAATGCAAACCGTTAAAAAACAGCAGCATCATTCCATAAAAATGGATGTGACCATGCAAAAGAAGCACTTTCTCACATTCTGGTAGTAGGATATATTTATAGTTGGTGTTTGGAAATCCTACTCATTTTAGAAAAAGATGTTAAAAGAGCTGAGAAGCAGTGACAAAGGACTAAGATCAAACAAGATTAAATTAAGTATAGGAAGCTGGCGGATCTAGATCCCTTTGAAGCTGTCTTGGTGGTTAAATAGCTAATTGAAACAAGTAGAAAGTATAATGAATTGACTCAAATCACTCATGAATAGGGGCGGATTTGGAGAGAACAATAGGTATAGATGTAGTGAATTGTTATAATAATGCCCCATGTGAAGTGCTTGCAGGAGTGCTGGGGTCCATATCCCATCATCAGAACTTACCTGTACTCCTGAGGCGGAAAGCCGGGAGGGCCATTTTTAAAATTTGTCATTTCACAGATCTTTTTAAAAGCACTGCACTTCGCCGTTTCTGACAGGACACAGCTCAGTCCTAGTCTGCACGCGCCGCTGATCACTAGCTGACGCGAGGGAAAGACTTGTATTTCCCGACGCCATTACCGGCGAGCCACGAAGACACGCCCCCTCGGAGGCCACGCCCCCCTGCTTGGGTATAAATAGACGCCGACTGCTAGCGCCTGACAGAACTTACCTGTACTCCTGAGGCGGAAAGCCGGGAGGGCCATTTTTAAAATTTGTCATTTCACAGATCTTTTTAAAAGCACTGCACTTCGCCGTTTCTGACAGGACACAGCTCAGTCCTAGTCTGCACGCGCCGCTGATCACTAGCTGACGCGAGGGAAAGACTTGTATTTCCCGACGCCATTACCGGCGAGCCACGAAGACACGCCCCCTCGGAGGCCACGCCCCCCTGCTTGGGTATAAATAGACGCCGACTGCTAGCGCCTGACAGAACTTACCTGTACTCCTGAGGCGGAAAGCCGGGAGGGCCATTTTTAAAATTTGTCATTTCACAGATCTTTTTAAAAGCACTGCACTTCGCCGTTTCTGACAGGACACAGCTCAGTCCTAGTCTGCACGCGCCGCTGATCACTAGCTGACGCGAGGGAAAGACTTGTATTTCCCGACGCCATTACCGGCGAGCCACGAAGACACGCCCCCTCGGAGGCCACGCCCCCCTGCTTGGGTATAAATAGACGCCGACTGCTAGCGCCTGACAGAACTTACCTGTACTCCTGAGGCGGAAAGCCGGGAGGGCCATTTTTAAAATTTGTCATTTCACAGATCTTTTTAAAAGCACTGCACTTCGCCGTTTCTGACAGGACACAGCTCAGTCCTAGTCTGCACGCGCCGCTGATCACTAGCTGACGCGAGGGAAAGACTTGTATTTCCCGACGCCATTACCGGCGAGCCACGAAGACACGCCCCCTCGGAGGCCACGCCTATCCCTCTTACCCTCTGCATAAAAACATGTGTGCTCCACGGACGCGCAGCGGACGGGCGCAGCGGGCGCGCCGTCAGCGCGCCGAAGGCGCGCCAAAGGCAAGCCCGTCTGGGCCCGTCCGGGCCCGACCGGACCCAGGCCCAGGGATTATGCCGGATGCCTCACATGAACGTCGGGTGTATTCTAGGGAAATGCTTCAAACTCTGCAACCTGCGAAATCTCTGCCCTGCTACCATACGTACACGGAAGGTAAACCTTTCTCTCACTGTGCTCGATGTAACCCAATTAACCATTGCCCAGCTAAACCTAGGCTTAAGATGGGACTCCTTAACTGCCGTTCCCTCCCTAAGCACGCAGACGAAATCAACTTATTAATACTAAATCAGGAGTTGGATACACTGTTTCTTACTGAAACGTGGTTATCTGACTACTCTGATGCGGACATCGTCACTGCCCTCCCCCCGGGTTATCTGTGTCAAACTTTTCATAGACCCAGAGGGAGAGGTGGGGGATTGGCTCTAATCCATAGACAACAATTCATCTGTAGAACCTCTGAGGCTCACATTGATGACTGCGAGGGATGCAAATTCTCTATTCAAACCTCCCCGGCCCACACCTTGTCGGGACTCTTGATATATCGCCCCCCAGGTACCCCTGGGAAATTTCTTAATGCCATTACTGAAGCGGTTGCACAACTAGCCTCTTCTGCTTCTGACTTTCTTATAGTAGGCGATCTAAATTTGCATTTCATGGACCCCACCGATCGAATAGCGGTCGAGCTCCTTCAAGACCTGTCGTCTTTTAATATTCATTTGATTAATAATGAGCCTACCCACGATAAAGGACACCTGCTAGACCCAGTTCTCACCAATGTCGCTAATATCACCACAGGTCCACCTCTGACTTTACCTTGGACCGACCACTTCCTAGTCCCGATCTCCTGGGATGTCCCCATTAAGATCCCTCAAACTAGGAAATCTCAAGTCACTGATAGACGGTGGCACAAACTTGTTTCTACAGAATGGGCTACCACTCTTTCAAACTCCATTCCTGTGTTTTCCTCTGACCTCAATATGGCTAATGAACAGTTTAACACCTGGATTATTTCCTCACTTGACAAATTAATCCCTAAAAAGGTCACTCTTAAACACACCAAAAGAGCGCCCTGTGCTCCATGGTATACCGCAGAACTCAAAGCTATGCGCCAGGAGTGCAAGAGGGCCGAACGCATATGGCGGAAAGATAAATCTATTACAAACAAAGGAGCGTATTCCACCTCCCTTGCAACTTATAAATTATCCATCCGCAAGGAAAAAACCATATTCTTTCAGCAAAGAATAGAAAAAGCACTATGCTCGAGCAAAGAATCTTATGCCATTCTGAAAGAGCTATTGAAACCCCCAGCTCCTGAGCCAACAAGCCCTCCAGACCCCACTGTGGATCTGAAAAAATGCCAACAGTTGGCTAACTTCTTTCAAGAAAAGATCCAAAAAATCCTTGCCTCAATCCCCCCCGCCAGCCCATGCGAAGATAGCGGTCTTACGAACACCCAGACACTCAGTTGCCTCCCCTCTTGGGGCCAAGTAACCACCGAAGATGTGGAAAATACTCTAAAATCCATCAAAAGTGGATCTCCCAGAGACCCTGTCCCGCTTCGGACCCTGAAAGAAGTAACCCCCATCATTGTTCCCCCTCTTACCCACCTGATCAATGTTTCTCTCCAACAGGGCATTGTTCCCCTGAACTGGAAGGCTGCAGCTGTGAAGGCTCTACTGAAGAAGCCCTCCCTTGATCCCGAAAACCTGGCCAATTTTAGGCCAATCTCCCTTCTCCCTGGGATAAGCAAGATTGCCGAAAAATTGGTTAATAAAAAACTGTCTCAGTTCCTGGAAGACAATAACAAATTAAAAAACTCTCAGACAGGTTTCCGGCCAGGGCAGGGCACCGACATCGCCCTCCTGGCGGCGGTAGAGGAGGCCAGGACACTCTTAGACGAGGGAGGATCAGTGGCAGTGATCCTCCTCGACCTGAGTGCGGCCTTCGATACCGTCAATCACCAACTCCTCATTAAACGGCTCGAAAGAGTCGGTGTGGTAGGCTCTGCCCTATCCTGGCTCACATCCTTCTTGGACCAGCGTACTTTTCAGATCTGGGAAAACAACACCTGCTCCTCCGAAACTCCCCTCCAATGTGGTGTGCCTCAGGGCTCCTCCCTGAGCCCCACATTATTTAACATCTACATGTCCCCATTGGAGGAGGTTATCACCCCGTTCGGAGTGAGCGTCGTCAGCTATGCTGACGACACACAATTAGTGGTATCACTATCCCATCCCAATCGAAAACCAGCAGATTTACTTAACTGCCTTACGCAGGTTCAAAACTGGATGAACAGCTCAGCCTTGAAACTAAACGGAACAAAGACAGATGTCCTTCTTCTTGGTCAAAAAGGAATCATTCTCCCCCCAGATATCTGGCCTGATTGTTTGGGTCCTATTCCAGAACCAAAACAAGAAGTAAAAAGCTTAGGTGTGTGGCTAGATACTACTTTGTCTTTTTCCACACAAGCAAAAAAAGTAGCCGGGACATGCTTCGGCTTGCTGAAATCAGTGAGAAAGATCCTGCCCCTTTTGCCACCCAATTCCCAAAAACTGCTTATACAAGGCCTGATAATTTCTAGGCTTGACTTCAGCAATGTGATATATCTGGGCGCCACGGAAGCAACACTGAATAAACTTCAGAGAATCCAAAACATAGCCGCCCGGATTCTCACTAAAACCCCTGCCAGAGACTCGGCCAAACCAGCATTGAAACTCCTCCACTGGCTTCCTATAAGGGAGAGAGTTAAATTTAAAGCCTTGTGTCTAGCCCACAAATTATTACAAAATCAAGGCCCTCCCATTCTTAGAAAATTTATCAAACCTTACAAATCCTGCAGATCCCTCAGATCGGACACGGAGAATTTCATCAGCGCTCCTAGAGTCAGGAGGGTACGCACAGGTGGAAGGCGGTTTACAGTCCAGACCGCAAGCCTCTGGAATGCACTCCCGCACGACCTGAGAACTGAACCACACTACCTCCGCTTCAGGAAGCAGCTGAAGACTTTTCTTTTTCCCTAATGATCCCTTCCTATCCGAACCACTGTATCCCCGTCCCATTCCTCACTCCCCTTCCGTCTGGCCCCCCCATGTCAGGTTCAGGGTAGGGTTCTTAGCGCTGGGATACCTACGGGTGACTACGCGCTCTAGAAGAGTTTTTAATAATAATAATAATAATAATAATAATAATAATAATAATAATCATATTACAAAAATTCAGGTGGCATCCGCTAAAGATTTGTTAATAATTTGGGGCGGAGACTTTAACATCAATTTATGCCACCATTGGGACACTGGTGTCTGTGGTCTGGGCTATAATAAAGAAATTAGCTGCCCTCACTTTAATCATTCTGGACCTGGAGATATTATAAATGATATCATGTTTACTGGAGATATGGGCTTTGCAAATAACTTATGCAGTACCCCGGTTTCCTTCAGCCTAACGTTTAATGGACGAGGGCTGTCTTCTACAATAGATTTTATCCTAATTTTGTCCAGACATGCCTCTAGAGCCACACATTTCCAAACCCTGACATCTCCCTTAGCGATCATTTCCCACAGAGTATTGGAGTTAAGGTTGATTGTAGATTAGTTAAAGGGAAGGTTTCATCCACTCACCTTGCTAACGATGTTACACTGGTTAAACAAAATGGCTATGCGCTGAATTGGAAAAAAATCGATCCGGAGTCATTTATGAGAAAGGTGACCTCTAACTGTAGTGAAGCCATTAAAAATGTTTAGGAGATGACCATCCCACCTCGGAAATGGTGGAGGGTTTTTCTGAAATAGTAGACTTCATTGGTTAAACACTTCACGTAAACTCAAAGAAGAAAACCTTTCAAAATAAAGGATGGTTTGATTCTAGTTGCTCGAAAGCCCACTCCAAACTCAAACTTGCACTGCATAGACAGGTTAAAAATTTTGAAGAAATAAAAGAAGCCAGAAGGGCTTATAGATGGACCTTAAAAGGAAGGAACATGTTTTTGAAGGAGGAGGCATGGAATGTCCTGAGAGCTGCATCAGAATTGAAAAATTCTTCAGCGTTCTGGAAAGCGGTTAATGCTCCCTTTTTAGCTGATCCAGGGAGGGCAACTATAGCGATAGCGGATTCTAAGAGCGAATGGGTTGATCACTTTTCTAAATTATACTCTGCACCCTGTCCTGAACCCAGTAGTAATGATTTGGCGGGGTTAGGGTGGAATACTAGACTGTAAATTACCATTCACACCTTAAATTAGATCTTAATGAAATTGAGGAGGCTATCGCAATGAACAATAGTGGTGAAGCCCCTGGCCCTGATGGCTTCCCCGTGGACCTTTTCTAACATAATATTACTTTTTGGGGACCAATTCTAACAAAAGTTAATAATGCCTGTATCTCGACCAGCCTTATTCCCACCTGGAGTGAATCGATTCTGGTTCCGATTTCTAAAAAGCGTGATAGGCACAATCCACTGTGCTATCGGCATTTCTCGCTTTTAGACTCCACGGTCAAAATAATTGGAAGAGTACTCCTTTTTAGATTGCAGGACTGGGTAGATAATTATTCTATTGTTAGTAATATACAATATGGGTTCCGCAAGGGCTTGGGCACTATTGATCAGTCCCTAAATGTAGAATTAACTATTGCCAAATATACTAAGGCGAAAAGTTGCCCTCTCTACCTGGCCTTTGTGGATTTGTCCGCGGCCTTCGACTGTGCCATCGATAAAAAACTCTGGCCAATTTTGAAGAGGTTGGGCATGGAACCATCTCTGGTCTCATTAATGAGACAATTTTATATTGGGGCCAGGGTCCGATTCGGGGCAGTTGGTGAGTGCACAGATCCCTTTACTGTTGGAAGAGGAGTAAGGCAGGGCTCTGCCCTGGCACCCTTTCTTTTTACTTTGTATATTAATAATTTGTACCGGGTTCTGAGGGAACTCTTACTGTGGTCATGTATGCGGATGACGCGGTGCCTATGGCCCGCACCCCGAAAAGCCTCCAGAAGGGATTATCTAGTTTTGGGAATTTTATGTCCAACTTGGGCCTTACAGTAAACGCATCCAAAACATTCATTTTAAAATGCGGCCCGGAGAGCAAAAAGTGTTGCACGTTCTTCTTAGAAAAGAATCGTCTGGAGTGCGCTAATACTTTTTCATACTTGGGGGTCTTATTTGATCGTACTGGCACATGGACACAGGCTGTTAATTTAAGGATACTGTTATTCTCAAAGTCACTAGCAGCCCTGGTTAATTTTAGTAAGAACTACTTCAAATTTACACGGCTAAATGTGTCGCAATAGCGACCTATGGAGCGGGTATTTCGGGACATGTAGATGTGACATCTCTAGAGAGGGCCGAAAACAGATTTCTTAGATACCTGCTTGCCGTCCCGGTTAGTGTCTCTACTTTCAATTGCCACTCGGAGTTAGGTATATCTTATATAGCGGATGTCATTGGCATCCAACCAATTCTCCTCTGGCATCTTATCTGGACTTCAGAGAAGACTGTTTTAAATCGACAAATGATTCTTGATTGCCGTGGGTTAGAAGGGGTATCACATATAAGTTGGCTCAGGTATGTCAAGGAATTATTTTGTAAATTAGGACATCAAGAATATTTTGATAACCCCAATACCTTGACTAACGTAAATAGGAAAGTTTTCAAACTGAGCTGTTTGCAGTATCTAGAAAACATTAGATTAAATACAGAGATATTAAAAATCTCTGTTCTCGCACATCAAAACATCCTGACTACTTTTAAGATGCAGTCGTATTTAACTTTAGTATCCTCCGATTTTGAAAGATTTCTATTAACACGTTTCAGGATGAGCATTGTCCACAGGTCGTTTAGTTTTCCAGCAATTAACGATTGGTCTAGGCAGCTGTCTGCCTATGCGACGATTTGTCAGCACAATCCACCATGCATGTTTTATTCTTCTGTAAATTTTATACAGTCCAGAGGAAAAGGTGGATTCTCCCGCTGCTTAGAACACTAGGCCTGTGACAATGACGTCCTGCATTCATAGCCATGCAATACCATGGGGAAGAATCTGTAATTTCATCTGTTTCGTTGTTTTTAAAGTCCGTCTTTAAGTGCAGAAAATCTATTCTGATGTAAGATTTTTTTACTGAATAACGTATTCCATAATTTTTTGTGGTTTCCTATCTTTCTGTAACAGGCGATTTTATTGTTTTATAAATATGCTTTTATGATTATTTTGTAATCGAATAAAGCTTAACTGAGCACTCATGAATTTCATTGAATATAATGAATTTGATGAATTCCTTTGAAATGTAAAATTTTTGTTGTTAAGTGAGAGTTTCATAGAGCTTAGTTTTGAAAAAATATTGAAAGTTGATTTTCAGACCATGACTGGAGTAATAATAATTAAAATAATGATTTGTATTACACCCAGCATATTCTTGTACACAAGTGTAGTTTCTGTATTTCAGCAAAGTCAGTGGTGGCTGGTAACCTTAGGTGGGAGGGGGTGGACGGGACACACATGCACACATAAACATTCACAGCCATGCGTTCACATGCATGAACATAAAAACAAACACATCCATTGCCAACACTCATTACCAAACAGTCATACATACACACAAGCACCAAACATTAATTGAAAAATAAACACACACTTAACTACAGCTCTGCCTCAGAGGTCCAGGAGGCTTGGGACTGCTGCCTTCCCAGTGCAAGACTAGGGTGACAGATGGGAGGAGCTAACCATAAAGTAGATGGGTCTTGAGTGCTTTACTGAAATTGAAGTGGTTTTCGCCAGTGGGTAATTGCAGTGGCAGTTTATTCTAAGAATGGGGGTTGAGAAAGGAAAATGATCTGCAACTTGACCTGGCCTTTCTAAACCTTGAGTCATTAAATAAAGCTTTGTCACATGATCTTAGGAGTTTGGAAGGGGTACAGAGGGTTAGCTTTGAAGACAGATAAGTATGCCCTTTACCATGTAGAGACTTGTGAGTTAGACAGCAGAGCTTAAAAATAATTCTGTTTCTCATAGGCAACCAATGTAGGAACTGTAAAAGAGAGGCAGATGCTATATCCAGGGGGAAGTTACATATAAGATGTGCAGCTGTGTTGTGCACTATCTGAAGCTTAGAAAGAAACTTTTCATTTTTGGAAGCCAAAAGCGAATTACCATAGTCTATAGTGGAGTAGGGGTTTCCTTGTAGAGAGAGGTAATAGAGGGAAGACTCTTCTCAGCATACGCAACATGTAAAAACATGAACCTGTAATGGCAGAGAATTGTTCTTTTTATCATGAGGGATTGACTCAGCCGGACTCCCAGATTTCTTACCACTAGTTTGGGTGTTGGGGCCCTACCTAATTCTAATGGCCACTAGTGAGGAGACCAAAGAAGTTGAGCCCTCATAAATAGCATAATCTCTGTTTTTGTGGTGTTTCGCTGGAGTCTATTTTCAGACATCCAGTTTGCAATGGCTTTCATCCCATCAGAAAATGATTCTTTAGATTGATTCATATTTTTTCTTGCAGGAGAAAAGACGCTGAGTATTATGATATAATATCAAATTCAAAAGCTCTGACAATTTTGGCAAGAAGGCCACACAAATCTTAAAGAGCGTATGGCTGAGACAGGAGCCTTTTGAGATTCCGCTTTCCAGAGTCATGGTTTGTGACTTATAAGGGCCCAGAATGACCGTTTGGGTCCAATGTGAAAGGAAGTCAGGTAGCCATTGCAGAGCCATTCCATGGATCCCGATCTCTTGTTGTCTACCAAGAGCCTAAGATGGGATACCATAACAAATGCTGATGACAAATTAACCAGTACTAGCATTGAGGGTGCAGTTGCATTGAGGGAGCATTTGATGCAGTCAGTGACCACTGACAGAGCCATCTTTATACTGTGTAGCGGTCTAAAGCTCAACTGGGAAGGATCTAATAAGCTATTTGACTCCAAGTAGCTAGTGAATTGCTTATTAATATGCTTTTCCAGAATTCTCCCAAGTACAGAGAGGAGCAACATAGGCCAGTAGTTAGTAAGATCCATCAGTGTCAGAGTGACCTTTTTTTAATAGGTCTAAATGGGGCTGTCTTCCAGTCTGAAGGAATTTTCTCTAGGTGATGGATAAATTCCCAGTCTTAATTTTTAATTCTGTGCCACGTTAGTTTGCTGGCTTACCTGCTGTACCCGACACCTGGGCTGATCTCTTCCCTCCTTCCCGCCCTGGTCCGACGCGGTGACTAGCACCGTTGCGCGGAGGGCGAGGAAGGTCGAGACTGCAACTTCCGGTGAGCTGGGGGACCGGTTAGTGGTCTAGTGCTCCTGAGGCATTCGCTGGGGGGCATAAAAGGCGGATGCACTTTCGGCAGCGCAGCGGGTGCGACGAAGGCGTGCCGAAGTCGCGCTCAAGTCAAGCCCGTCTGCGCCCGTCCGCGGCCGGACACGGCCCAGGGCCATGCCCCCTGCCCTTTTGACAGGACACATTCACTGGAGTAGAGCGGAACTGCTATCTCTCCGCAAAATGTGTGCTAGCAACTTGTGTCTGCACGGCATGAGTGCGGAAAAGAACGCCGATTGTAGTCACTGCCAGTTTAAGTTTGACTTGTCAAAAAATACTATTAGAGAACATCATAGGCTGATCTGTGGCTTGCTGAATGCACGGTCGCTACGCAAGCACAGACTAGATATTTTGGATCTCCTCAGGGAAAAACAATGGGACTTAGTTTTTCTCACGGAGACATGGCTGGACTGCGACTCCTCCCCAGAGGTCCTGGAAGCCATCCCGGAGGGCTATTCCCTTGTACGGCTAGATAGACCTAAGGGCAGAGGTGGATGAATAGCCATTGTTGTAAGGCAGGGCTTATGCTGCCTCCTGGAGCAGACTGAGGTCACAGATAGTGAGGCTGGTGCGTTCTCCATTCAAGTTAATGGGGGGTACACCGTAAAGGGTCTCTTGATATACAGGCCACCTGGCCCATCAGCCAGATTCATAGATAGTCTGGTTGAGAGTGCTACAGAGGCAGCCTTACTTACGGATAAGTTTCTGGTGTTGGGTGACCTCAACCTACACCTGGACGACCCAGCTGATAAGGGGGCAGGGGACCTTCGCAAAGAGCTGAGAACTCTTCAGCTCGAGCTGGTAGATGAATCCCCCACCCATCAACGGGGCCACTTGCTGGACCCTATTTTTGCCAACTGGGGGCAAGTGGAAACCCTGTCTCCCGTACCTATCCCCTGGTCGGACCACCATTTGACGCCCTTCTCGATTTCTATTCTGGGAGCCAAGGTATCGGAGAAGGTGGCATTACATCGCCCTGGACGGAGATGGGCCAACTTTTCTCTTGCCAGGTTTAATGAGGCTTTCATGGTGGGGGACGAACCAGGGGAAAAGGACGTGGAAACAGTCAATAACAGCCTGGACCAGCGCATTTTAGTCGCCCTGGACCAAGTAGCCCCACTTGCCCAGATTAAAACAGAGGGACGTGTATCGAAAACGGCACCTTGGTTTAATGAAGAGGTCCGTATGGCCAAATCAGCGTGCAAGCAGGCAGAAAGGTGCTGGAGAGTAGATTTCGCCACTCAAGCTAGAATGGATTACGTTTCAAGCAGGCGAAACTATCATGCACTAATCAAAAAGGCTAAAAAGGTGTATTATGACACCAGGATTGGGGAAGCTGATAACTCCTCGAATGTAAATGTAAATGTAGGTGTACTTATATAGCGCAAACCTGTCACCCAAAGGGCATCCTGGCGCTTGCTTAGGGAACCCGTCCTGGTATTCCCCTGTGAGAAACCCCGGCAGGGTGTCCACAAGGTGAAAGCCAGGCATCCCGCCGCGAGGGGCCATAGTGGAGATTAAGCAAGCTATTGCCCAGAGTTGCAGAGTGTGACCCCGAGATTCGAGTAGGCACCGGAGCGAGAATTGTCGAGTCCGTGGAATTTTGAGCCCGAGACTCGCCGAGGCGGGGAATCGAACCCTGGTCCACGGTCGATCTCAGCTTCCAGGTCTGCCGCCTCTAACCACTGAGCCACGCTTCTCCACTGTTTTTAATATACAAATCCCTCTCGGTGGGAAAGCCTGCTGCAGTCCCAGAGGAATTCTGCACGGTTGACAATTGCAACCGAGTAGCGGAGTTTTTTGCCAATAAGGTAGCTACCATATATTCGACCTTCCCCAGTAGGGATGTCATAGATCCCGAGGAGATAGATGTACTTAAGGAAAGGGGTGAACGACGGGTGCTAATGACACTCGCAACCCCACCCACTGAAAAACTTATTCAGATCTGTGGGTCAATTAAATCAGGCTCCCCTCGAGATCCCACTACACCCAGACGCCTGATGGGCAGTCTGCATGTTTTAGAGCCTTATATCCGCCATCTTATGGATCTCTCATTTGAGACCCATACTGTCCCAGATGCCTGGAAACGAGCAGTTGTTCTTCCTCTTCAAAAGAAGCCCAATATTAGCTATGATAGGTTAGACAATCTTCGCCCTATTTCCCTCTTGCCATACATGGCAAAGATTGCTGAAAAAATTATAAACCTTCAGCTGATGGGCTTTGTAGAGGAAGCCTCTCTACTCCATGACTCTCAATTTGGCTTCCGTCCTCGGCATTCGA
This sequence comes from Lissotriton helveticus, assembly GCF_964261635.1. Classification (NCBI taxonomy): domain Eukaryota; kingdom Metazoa; phylum Chordata; class Amphibia; order Caudata; family Salamandridae; genus Lissotriton; species Lissotriton helveticus. The sequence goes on along the minus strand of NC_136063.1, from coordinate 535,542,789 downwards.
CGGAGTCAGCATTGCTCATGGCAGTAGAGGATCTACGGCAGGGAGTGGATGAGGGCCAAACCATGGCCCTGATCCTCTTGGACCTAAGCGCAGCATTCGACACTGTAGCTCATTCCACCTTGCTACAGTGTCTGAATGACGGAGGGGTGTCAGGAGCTGCGCTTAGATGGATCCGGTCCTTCCTGACAGGCAGGTGCTTCCAAGTTCGCCAGGGAGAATGCTACTCTAGGGAGAATGGGTTGGGCCAGGGCGTGCCGCAGGGCTCGTCCCTGAGTCCTACTCTGTTCAATCTTTATGTCTCCCCGCTGGCGACCATTGTTGAAGGCCACGGACTACGTCTTGTGTCCTATGCCGACGACACACAGCTGGTGGTATCCCTCTCGCGCGCATCTGGTCTAGGGGCGGACAAATTCAGAGCTTGCATGCAAGAACTGGCAGCCTGGATGTCCGCCAACTGCCTAAAACTTAAAGGCAGTAAGACCGAGGTGCTCGTGGTGGGGGGGGGTCCACCTGTCTGGTCGTCGGCATGGTGGCCATCCTGCCTAGGAGAGGTACCTGTCCCCTGCCAACAGGCAAGGAACCTGGGGGTGTGACTAGATACTGATCTCGCCTTTGGCTCCCAGGTCAATCGAGTGGTGGGGACATGCTTTGGTATCTTAAAAACCTTAAGGAAGATCTTGGATTTCTTACCCATCACTGCTCGCCGGACGCTGGTGCATGCGTTAGTTACCTCACGCCTGGATTACAGCAATTTGCTGTATCTGGGGGCCACGGAAAAGGTTTTTAACCGCCTCCAGGTGCTGCAAAATACTGCCGCTCGCCTTGTTCTGAGGCTTCCTAGAAGATCTTCCTCCAGGGCAGCGCTCCAGACTCTGCACTGGCTTCCGGTTAGAAGCAGGGTGGAATTCAAAGCTCTTGCCACATGCCACCGCATTCTGAGAGGCAACGCCCCTGCCCAGTTACAAAGCCTGGTTACCTGGTACGAGCCTACCAGGAGTTTGCGCTCGTCTTGTACAGGACTTCTGAAAATCCCCAAAATAAAGAAAACACGTATGGGGGGCAGATCATTCAGATATCTGGCCGCTAAGCGGTGGAATGACCTGCCGGTAGAATTACGCATGGAGTTTTCGGAATCCTTGTTTAGGCGGAAGCTTAAGTCTCATCTCTTCAGACGCTAGACTACTGTTAAAGCTGCTATACTGCTACCCTACTTACCATAGCGCGGGGACACGCCTCTGGGCGTAAACCAGGCGCTTTACAAAACTCCCTAATAACAATAATAATAATAAATTAAATAGAGAGCAGATAGAAGGGGATAACTCTTATGAGAGGACTGCCAGAGTTCTAGGAAGACATATATATGGGTGAGCCCGATTTAGCTAAGATCAGAAGATTCTGAATTGCTTCTGGTGAAATTTCTTCAAATTTGACTAGACTGGTAGTATAATCAGGGAAAGCAGTAAAGACTACCAGCTTCTCGGTTCCATGTTAAAATATCGATTACAAAAACATAGTTTACAAAAATATAGTTGTAAAAATATCGATTACACAAATATCGACTCCCTATACTTAAACAGGTAAGTACAATAATATCGACTCAAAAATATAGTTGTAAAAAATATAGATGTAAAAAATATCGACTTTAAAAAATATTATAACTTAAATTAAATAATTAAATAATATTAATATTATTAACAAAATAAATTACATTACATTTATATTTTAACTATTTATAACAAATAAACTTAATTTAATCAATATAAACTTAATAAATGTGTACATATACCTATATTTCCTTAAATACCTTTTTTTGTTATCTTTATTTAATTTATAAACTTTAATAATTATATAAAATTAAAATAAAAACATATATAAAACATTTTGAATGAAATAAAATGTTCTATATTTAATTAACACATACAAGTATTTAAAAATAATAATACATACATTTAATAACAAAATTAAAACATTAGTAGGTAAAACATTTGATAGCGAAGGGGTAATAATTACTATTCCCACTCCAAAGGGTGCAACAGTAGGGAAAGCGCTGGATAGCGTAGGGGTAAAAATTACTATTCCCACTCCAGAGGGTGCAACAGTAGGGAAAGCGTTGGATAGCGTAGGGGTAAAAATTACTATTCCAACTCCAGTGAGTGCAACAGTAGGGAAAGCGTTGGATAGCGTAGGGGTAAAAATTACTAATCCCACTCCAAAGGGTGCAACAGTAGGGAAAGCGCTGGATAGCGTAGGGGTAAAAATTACTATTCCCACTCCAGAGGGTGCAAGGGGTAAAATGTACTATTCCCACTCCAGAGGGTGCAACAGTAGGGAAAGCATTGGATAGCGTAGGGGTAAAAATTACTATTCCCACTCCAAACAGTGCAACAGTAGGGAAAGCGTTGGATAGCGTAGCGATAAAAATTATTATTCCCACTCCAGAGTGTGCAACAGTAGGGAAAGCGTTGGATAGCGTAGGGATAAAAGTTACTATTCCAACTCCAGTGAGTGCAACAGTAGGGAAAGCGTTGGATAGCGTAGAGGTAAAAATTACTATTCCCACTCCAAAGGATGCAACAGTAGGGAAAGCGCTGGATAGTGTAGGGGTAAAAATTACTATTCCCACTTCAGAGGGTGCAACAGTAGGTAAAACGTTGGATAGCGTAGGGGTAAAAATTACTATTCCCACTCCAAAGGGTGCAACAGTAGGGAAAGCGTTGGATAGCGCAGGGATAAAAATTACTATTCCCACTCCAGAGTGTGCAACAGTAGGGAAAGCGTTGGATAGCGTAGGGGTAAAAATTACTATTCCAACTCCAGTGAGTGCAACAGTAGGGAAAGCGTTGGATAGCATAGAGGTAAAAATTACTATTCCCACTCCAAAGGGTGCAACAGTAGGGAAAGCGCTGGATAGCGTAGGGGAAAAAATTACTCTTCCCACACCAGAGGGTGAAACAGTAGGGAAAGCGTTGGATAGCGTAGGGGTAAAAATTACTATTCCCACTCCAGAGTGTGCAACAGTAGGGAAAGCGTTGGATAGCGTAGGGGTAAAAATTACTATTCCAACTCCAGTGAGTGCAACAGTAGGGAAAGCGTTAGATAACGTAAGGGTAAAAATTATTATTCCCACTCCAAAGGGTGCAACAGTAGGGAAAACGTTGGATAGCATAGGGGTAAACATTACTATTCCCACTCCAGAGGGTGCAACAGTAGGGAAAGCATTGGATAGCGTAGGGGTAAAAATTATTATTCCCACTCCAAAGGGTGCAACAGTAGGAAAAATGTTGGATAGCGTAGGGGTAAAAATTACTATTCCCACTCCAGAGGGTGCAACAGTAGGGAAAGCATTGAATAGCGTAGGGGTAAAAATTACTATTCCCACTCCAAAGGGTGCAACAGTAGGGAAAGCGTTGGATAGCGTAGGGGTAAAAATTACTATTCCCACTCCAGTGAGTGCAACAGTAGGGAAAGCGTTTGATAGCGTAGGGGTAAAAATTACTATTCCAACTCCAGTGAGTGTAACAGTAGGGAAAGCGTTGGATAGCGTAGAGGTAAAAATTACTTTTCCCACTCCAAAGGGTGCAACAGTAGGGAAAGCGCTGGAACCCAAAAGAATAAAAAAACAAACTATCAAATTTTTTATTAAATTTATTTTCTAATATAAACATATTTAATATATACATTTACATATATTATTATTAACAAAGATAATAGAAAAAAATTAATTACACATTATTTAACACTATAATATCTACCACACACCTAAATTTAATTACACAATTACATGTAATATTTACTAATTAATTAATGAAAATTAAAGTATTTTTTAAATTAATTAATTATTCAATTGACAGCTTTCACACCATATACACTTATAAACACCACAACACAAACCTAAAATTAATTACACATTTACAATTAATAATTACTAATTAGTTAATGGTAATTAATTTATAAAGTATTTATTAATTAATCAATAACATTTTAATTACTTCACACCATTTACACATATAAACTTCACTACACACACCTACAATTAATTAAACAATTAACATAATTAATTAACATAATTAATTAACATAATTAATCAATAATTGCCTAATTGAAATTAATTAACAAATAATTAATAAACAATTATTAATAAATTAACACATTATTTAATCAATTAATTTTATATATTTAAATTACTTCCCACCCTATTCCCCTATAAACCCACAACCAGCTACGGAACTAATAACACAAAATTCAACATAATATACATTAATAACTAATAAAATTCTACAACATATAATAAAATGACAAACAATTCTCATTAAAAACACTAAAATACATGACATTATTACAAAATCGATATTTTTGTAAACTATATTTTTGTAAACGATATTTATTACAACTATATTATTGTTATCGATATTACTTACATGTCTGTCGATATTCTGGTCACACTATATTTTTGTTATCGATATTTCTTCTATTAGATATTTCAGCAGCGATATTTATGTCAGACAATATTTCTCTGACGATATTCCTGCTCTGCACCCAGCTTCTCAGCTAGCTGAACAGAGTCGCTGGAAAAGTTTTGGAAGATCACGTTAATTTTCACTCCGAAGTGATTAGCTAGAGCGTCAGAAAGTGATTGCGATTGATAAGGTTCGGGTCAGCATACAACTGGATTTATAAAAGATTTGAGTATTTTAAAAAAGAGTTTTGGAGGAATTTCTGGAGTGATTTGCTTACCTATATATAGTTTGCAAGCGTTCTTGATGTTATGATGGTATGTAGTTGAGGTCAGCTTATAAGTATTTAATGGAGTGATTAGTCTGCCGCCACCTTATTTCTAGTCTTTTGCACAAGGCGTTCTCTGTCTTTAATCTTAAGGAATACCAAGGGGCATGAGATCCGTGCAGTTTCTTTTCGTAATATTTAAGATGGGCTATTTTATCAAAAACAGAATTCAGCGCACTTTTAAGGCTAGAAAGCGCTATATCCACATCTGTATTGTCGGAGTGGATGGTGAACATCTGCTCATTGGTCCATGTAACTGGTATAATTTTCCGTCCCTGTCTGGATAGATTTTTTTTTAAAAGCGTGGCATTGACTTTCAACTCTTGTGTGGGAATAAGGAGGTAAATAAGTGAGTTGTCAGTCCAAATTAGAGGTTTTGGTGAATCGCAGAAGAATTGTGGGCTGTTGGTAAAGATTAGGTCAAGGGTGTGGCCCGCAATATGAGTTGGACCATTGACTTATTGTTGTAGACCTAATGTTTCTAGATAAGAATAAAGTTGGCTAGTCTCTGCATTCAGGGGATCTTCCCCATAGTGATTAAAATCTCCCAACAGGAGGAACTGTTGCGTAGCCAGCACATGAGGTGCTATATATTCAAGTAGGCGGTGACTAAGGTCCCTTTTTGATTCGGGGGAGGGATAGACTAACGCACCTTTCCAGTAGTGGTTGAGTGAAAAATCAAGTTTAAAAATACATATTTCTGCCCATTCCCCTATGATAGTGGCAACTATTGAAACCTTAATTTTATCTTTAAAAATGATGGTGATACGGCCTCCAGACTTGCCTGCCCTGTCTTATCGAAGTATTATGTAATTATCAGGTAGGGCAAGTGTAATCGATGGGAGGGACGCGGAACTTAGCCACGTTTCAGTAAGGAAACTTATTTCCAAAAAAGAGGAAGAGAGTAGATCCTAAAGTTCCACAGCGGGTTTGGGCAGGGATCTAGAGTTGACTAGAAAACAGTTAATCTTTTGAGGGAGGAAGTAGGCTCTGGCGGGGGAGTCCTCAAAGCAACAGTTGGAGTGTCCACCATGTTAAAATTAGTATTGATTTTTGGCTCTGGGGGTTATGACTTTCTGTAAAAGACATTTTTTGAAGTCTACACTTTAAGCCACGGGACCTTCCTAGACTGGAAGGATAATATAACAACAATTGGCCTTTGCCTTGTAGAGGTTGTCCATTTCTTTCAGCTGTTGTGAAGAATACACAGATCGTTGAGCATACCTGTACTCTGATAGAGGAAAGGCAGGGGTTTAGGCTGCTACCATCGGTCTGGCGCATACGGGCAGATATGGGCTTGCCTTTGGCGTGCCTCTCCACGCGCCCACTGGGCATCAATGCCAACATCAGCTACAGATAGCCGGCCAGACGTGACATGAAGGAGAGTACTTGACTGCTGACCAGAATCAATCCTGCACAGCAATCAAATTTCCTCCACACAAACGGCACCAGCCACGGTGGACCAGGAAGTAAAGCACTGATGTAAAAGTCCCCGGGTGGTCACTGTTTCAGGACTAGCGAAACTAAGTGCTAAAAATATGTAAATGTATCGAGGCGAGATGTGATAAAAATAAAGTAGTTCAGTACCTATATATCCTCTTAGCAGTGCATCAACACTGGCATCAGGTAGATATAGCTGGCTGGCCCTGACACAAAGGAGAGCTCTAGACTGCAAGCCTGAACAGTAACAGACTTCCTCCACACAAATGGCACCAGCTGCGGTGGACCAAAAAATATGTAAAAGAACTCAGGGGAGTCTCTCAGATTTCTTTTTGTTTTCTAGGAGCTAGTTTGTCTAGGATGGATGACAGTAGAGTTATAATGGGAGGTAAGGTTGTCTGTTGAGAGGTTGCTTGTTTGGGGGGATTGGGGGCATCATTTTGTCTTTCAGATCCTTTGGGGTATTTCACTTATGTTTTTGGATCATTGCATGGTTTTCTAAGTGCAAATGGGTACTTCAGGTTGGTTGATGTGAAACAGAATGATATGGTGTTTGGACCAGTTGACTGGAAGGGTGTTGTTAATACTAATTGCTTTGTTTTGTGCTATAATGGCATCAATGGTTGTGCCTCTGGTGTGTGTTTGCCCTTTGCAGTGCTGGATGAAGTAGTTACTGAGAAGGAGATTGTTTAAGGATTATATGAGAATGTCTTTTTTATTATTCCAGTGTAGGTTGTAGTCGCCTAGGAATAAGATATTGTCACTCGAGAGTAAACAGTTTCAATAGGTATTCTGCAAAATAGGGTGCTTTGCCTGGTGGTTGTTAAGGGAGGTGGCATTTCATTGGTTTGTTGTTCTCGTCATTAGGTTAGTGCAGATATGTTTGAAAGTGGGGTAAGTGTGAGTGACTGTTTCTGCCATGTGGATGTTGATCTTGTGGATATTAATTATGCCACCCTGTTGCGATTTTCCCTGTCTTTCTTGATGATGGAGAAGCAGGAGAGACTAGTAGTTAGAGAACAGGATATGAGGTGTCTTTTAGCCATGTTTCTGTGATGAATGCAATGTAAATGTATAGGTTTAGGATGGCTTGGGCTAGATCCGTAGCATATTTAGTTGCTGATCTCCCGTTTAAAAGCATGCAGTTAATGCTGCTGCTTTTGGGTTTATGGGGGGGAGGAGCCTCTGGGATCAGGGTGTGGTTGGTAGGTAGTCTAGCAGTTTTTGTGGGAGGGTAGGTGTCTCTCCCACTATTGGTGATTGCCTGTATTTTGGAAATAGGGTTTGGATGGGGTCAAAACATATGTTTTTGCTAGTGCCATTGCTTCTGTCATGCGGCAACAAATGATGGATGGAATGCTGATTAAATCAAACATTCTTCCCCAGTCGAGAGATCTGGGTTAAATCCATTGTTCTTTGCTCACTACACCACCCCTATTTGGACTCAGCCATATGCAAATCAATCTTGACCCTACTTCTCATGGGAACAGTCCAGACCAAACTGCCAGTCTGGGTCCTCCCTGGACTGAAAATATGATTCTTGGGACCAGTTTTGAGGTATATAACCCCTCATCATCCTGGCTAGCTTGAATCCAGTACAGGAGGGGGTGGTGATGGACAGAGCATCTGAACCAATCAAACACTCACACCCAGTCAAAAGATCTGGGTTTGATCCATCACCGTTCTTTAGCCCACTCTCTCACCCCAGTTCAGACATGGCTATATGCAAATCAGTCTGACCCTGTACCTCATGGGAACAGTCCAGCCCGAACTGCCAAGCCATGCCTTCCCTGGACCGGAAACAAGCTTCCGAGGGCCGGTTTCTGGCATTACAGCCGTCTTCAGCCCGGCTTGCTTGAATCCAGTGGCAAAGTGAGCAAGGGACTCACGTCTGAGCTTACCCTGCCACACTTATGGCGGCCAAAGCGGTACAAAAAGGGGTGGTGATGGACAGAGCATCTGAACCAATCAAACACTCACACCCAGTCAAAAGATCTGGGTTTGATCCATCACCGTTCTTTAGCCCACTCTGCCACACCAGTTCAGACATGGCTATATGCAAATCAGTCTGACCCTGTGCCTCATGGGAACAGTCCAGCCCGAACTGCCAAGCCATGCCTTCCCTGGACCGGAAACAAGCTTCCGAGGGCCGGTTTCTGGCATTACAGCCGTCTTCAGCCCGGCTTGCTTGAATCCAGTGGCAAAGTGAGCAAGGGACTCACGTCTGAGCATACCCTGCCACACTTATGGCGGCCAAAGCGGTACAAAAGGGGGTGGTGATGGACAGAGCATCTGAACCAATCAAACACTCACACCCAGTCAAAAGATCTGGGTTTGATCCATCACCGTTCTTTAGCCCACTCTGCCACACCAGTTCAGACATGGCTATATGCAAATCAGTCTGACCCTGTGCCTCATGGGAACAGTCCAGCCTGAACTGCCAAGCCATGCCTTCCTTGGACCGGAAAAAAGCTTCCGAGGACCGGTTTCTGGCATTACAGCCGTCTGCAGCCCGGCTTGCTTGAATCCAGTGGCATAGTGAGCAAGGGACTCACGTCTGAGCATACCCTGCCACACTTATGGTGTCCAAAGCGGTACAAAAGGGGGTAGTGATGGACAGAGCATCTGAACCAATCAAACACTCACACCCAGTCAGAAGATCTGGGTTTGATCCATCACAGTTCTTTAGCCCACTCTGCCACCCCAGTTCAGACATGGCTATATGCAAATCAGTCTGACCCTGTGCCTCATGGCAACAGTCCAGCCCGAACTGCCAAGCCATGCCATCCCTGGATCGGAAACAAGCTTCCGAGGACCGGTTTCTGGCCTTACAGCCGTCCTCAGCCCGGCTTGCTTGAATCCAGTGGCAAAGTGAGCAAGGAACTCACGTCTGAGCAAACCCTGCCACACTTATGGCGGCCAAAGCGGTACAAAAGCTTGAATCCAGTGGCACAGTGAACAAGGGACTCACGTCTGAGCATACCTATCCCACTTAGGGTGAAAAGTGCTGCAGCAACAAACAATAGACGGAATGCTAAATAGATCAAACATTCTCCCCCAGTCAAGAGATCTGAGTTAAATCCATCATGCTTTTGTTCACTGTGCCACCATAGTTTGTACCCAGTCATATGCAAATCAGTGTTGACCTTGCTCCTCATGGGAACAGTCCAGCCCGAACTGCCAAGCCGGTTCCTCCCTAGACTGGAAACAAGCACCCTCATCAGCCAGGCTAGCTCGAATGACTGATTTGTGTATGGCTGGGGTTCAAGTGGAATGGCATGGGGAACAAAATATCGATGGGTTTAGGCCTAAATCTCTGTACTGGGTTGAATGCTTGACATTGTTCAGCATTCTTCCCATCAATTATTCTTTTTGCATTTGTCATCCCAAGTGGTGGGATGGGTATACTCAGATGTGGGTCCTGTGCTCTCCATGCCACTGGAGTCAAGCTAGCCTGGCTTATGAGGGGTGACACCCTGAAACCAGGTTGAGTTTCCATGTGTTTCTATCGCTGGATGGACAGGGAGGTTAGTGTGATGATTCAGGGAGTGCCTTTGTGGTTTAGTCTTCATTGTGTTGCAAGAAAGCGGGGACTGTTTTGGATTGTTGGGGACTGGTGCCTCTGAAGCTGTGTTCAGTGGGGAATGGAGGCAAGAAGTGGGAGAGGTGAATCAGTGGGATAGCCATGAGAGTTGACAGGTTGAGGGTATGGGTGTTGTGTGTCGATTTAGATACCGTATATAGGTTTCCCAATGTATGCCCTTATATAAGCACAATTCTCATTGCCCTTATTTAGGCATATAAATCCAACCCTTATTTAGGCATTATCCATGCTAACCAAATACAGGCATGGTCACCTATATCCGTCCATCTACGTCACAACAAGTTCTTGGAAAACCAGACTTAAGCCTTTAGGACTTCCCCTGCTTGGTTTATTGATTTCTCCAAGAACTCATTTATTATGCATGAACATCAGACATGCTGAGAATTCTGAGAACACAACTCAAGAACAGAGAGTGGGCTCAGACAATGCTGGGCAGTGCAGCAGAAGTAACAATAGCTCACCAGAACCTGAAGGGACTTCAGGAGACAGTGGACTTGAATGAAGACATTCAAGTTGAAACTTCAGATACCAGAGTTAGTTATCCACATAGGTTATATGAAATAACACTCCGGATGGAGGAAGACATACCAAGAAAAGTGAAGGCACTCTTTTGAGAGCACCTTTCAAAGGGTTATGATATACTTCTAGCACAACAGGACTGGCCACCAGAATTTGTCAGGGAGTGCCCACATGGCGAAGACATCATTATGCCAGCCTTCTCCAATCATGTTCCAGTACATTTAAAAATCACATATGCCAGGAAATGTGCAGTTGCCCCATCATTAGATAAAAATCATTCAGGATGGGATGAGGACTCACCTCAGCACAAGACCCATGTAAAAAATCAACCAACTGAACAAAGGAAGTACCCAATTAAGCAAGAAGCTAAAAACCAGGTCAGGGAGATTTTAGATCAACTTGAATACCAAGGGGTGATTGAAACATGCAACTCATCGATGAACAATCCTTTGTTTCCTGTTTCCAAACCAGACAATACATATCATCTAGTTTTGGATTACAGACACCTGAACTGTTGTTCAAACATTTGTAGTACAAAATGCACACAGTACAGCATTAATGAATAACATTGTGCGTAAAAAATATAAAACCACATTAAACATTTCTAACGGTTTCTTTTGTCAAAACATTGCACCTGAAAGTAGGTATTTGACAGTTTTTTCAATAAGGGGGAGCCAGCGTAACTTCTGTCGACTCCCTCAAGGGTTCAAGAATAGCCCGGATCTTTCTCAGCAAGAGTAACAGAGTTACTACAAATTCATGATGATGAGGCATTGTCATATGTCGATGATATCTACCTGACAGACGATGACCTGGATAAGCACTTGAACATGGTGAACACCATTATACTGAGGTTCGCCTATGAGGGCATCAAATTCAATTTCAAGGAATCAAGAATTGCCCACCTCAATGTCCTCTTCTTAGGATATGAGCTTTCAAGTGAAGGCAACGTCCTGGCAGCCAACTTTTTAGAAAAGTGTGTGCTGCTCCAACCTCCAAAAACGCTGAAAAACTTAAAGTTGATTGTAGGTTTCCTGAATTTTGGAAGAACTTACATTCTAAATTACGCAGAAAGGGTTAAACCTCTCTACAAATTAATAAAACCTGATTTTAAAATCACACATTGGACACAGGAACACAAAGATATCCTGTGTTCACTACAAGCTGATATGTTAGCAACAATTCACTTACAAACACGTGTAAACTTACGCAACTTAGTGAACCGAATCATTCCGGGTCAATGCGGATTCACCTACTTAACTTTTAACAAAGGTGAAAAAGTACCAATTGCATTCAAATCACATTTTTGCACACAAGCAGAAATGAAATTTACATCAATAGAAAAAATTCTGACAGCAGTTCAAACAGCTGTAGCAAAAGAAAGAGCCCTAGCACAGGGGAAACACATTATTTTCGTAACTCCAGTACCAGTCTTAGAGGCAGTTACAAAAGTGAGCATTCCGAATGCAAAAACTTTACATCCAAGATAGATACAATGGGTTAATTCTCCTGCTGCAACTGATGTTGAATATGTTTTTGATCCTTATTGGAAAACACAAGCATTTCTGCAATACGAACACCAATGTCCTCTGCCTACTGAGATTCTCCCACTTGACCAGTATGAATTTATAATTTATACTGACGGATCTGCACAACCTGCTACGGAAAGTAGACAAGCTTATAGTGCAGCATGCACAATCGTTAAAGGTCGTATGCGCAATGGCAAATTAAGACCAATGGTCCCAAAAACGCAATCTCTAGGAGATTGTACAGCCCAGCAAGCTGAACTGCAAGCATTCAAAATGGCACTTGAAAATACGGATCACAAATTCCCCACACTCATAGTGTGCGATTCCTTTTACTGTGTTCAATCTTTCAATGAATATTTACAGAATTGGCTTCAAAATGGTTTTAAAGATGCAAAAGGTGGCACAATCAAGCATAAAACGCTTTGGGAACAAGTAGTTCAGTTGCGGGATGGACTATAAAACACTCACGTGATACACATGCTGAGTCATCAACGTGAGGACATTCCCGTTGAAGGGAATTGATTGGCTGATCGTGCCCTAAAGGGGGCTGTGCAAATGGCTTCCGTAGCTGCAATCACTGGTTCAAAAACAAAAATAGAGAGTAAAATAATACTGGCTGTCAAAGCTTCAAGCAAAGGCAGAGGTGCAGCGTTACCTAAAACATTTCCACTCAAATACTCATATATAATTGATGCAAACAATGTTCCGTTTGCTCGAATCCCTGGAGTGGGGGATAGGGTAATTCCAAACATGGAACACAGATTAGGACTAATCCTAGCAGCACATGAAGGGATCGCCTCTGCTCATGCAGGTGTTTCTGCCACAGTATCGTTATTGAAACTGAGATACTGGTGGCCCGGCATTAGGAAACAGACCAGAAACTATGTTTTGGACTGTAAAATATATCAGAAGATGAAAGTCTCTACAGTGAAACGTCCTGTGCAGGCGCCCCTGTAAATTTCAGATAAACCTTTAGCTTGTATTTACCTGGACCACTGCGGTCCCTTACAGAGGGATGGTAACTATAAATATATCATCGTTGCAGTGGATTTGTGTTCAAGGTCCCTGTGGATGTGGCCTTAGCGCTCAGCTGACACTCAAACTGCTAGAAAAGATTTGCGAGTCTTTATCGGCACATACGCAATAGGCAGACTACACTCTGCCCAGGGCCCTGCGTTTAGCTCTCGAGCTTACAAAGAAGCCATTGCCAATTTGGGTGTAGCATTGTGGTATTCTTCTCCATTCCATCCTGAGGGAAATTCTGTTGTGGAAAGAAAAAAACGGGACTTAAAGCAGTCTATAACAGCTAGGGTATTAGGTTTGGGTGATGGGTGGGTCAAACATCTTGTTGGGGTCCAACGCTCATTAAATGATTTGCCAAGAAGTTCTCTAGGGGGTGTCACTCCGTATGAGGTCCTATTTGGGACTAGAATGTTGGTACCGGACCTTGACATGAAACGCACAGTGGTGGAAAATAAGCAATTTGATATCAAAGATCGTTGGGCTATTTTACAGGACTTAAATAAACTAAGAACGAAACAAAGCAACGTGTTCCTGAAGCCAACCACCACTGGGGAAAATCCAGCCGTCCCAGCAAGGCCTGTCTGGATCCCAAAGTTTGGGGATCTAGTCAGAGAAAAGATCGTGGACAAAAAGGAATTTGGGCCTTCTTACAGATAACCAGTACCTGTCCTAGCAATCCACGGATCAAGAACAGTACTTTTGCCACCCCTTGCTGGTAAAAAGGAGAAAAGATTTGTGTCCATCGCCTTGATCAAACCAGACTATGTGGCCGATAATTAACAGTAGGTAAAGTGGACTCCAACAATGTAGAAGATGCATTCCTCTAGCTACTATCCAAGAGGTTCAAACTGAGAGACGCATCACCTTTGAAGATTCTACAGTGAGAAATGAAGGTTTAAGCAACAAAGCTATGGAACTGGTTCCTCTTGAGACCCAAATACCAGTTAATCCTGATGTACCTGTGTACAATGAAGTAACAAGTGATCAACTGGTTCCAGCGATTTCAACGAATCCTGATGCAATTCCAACCATTGATAGCCTCTGGCTATTTCATTAGCTTTGATATCTTTTCTGAGGATCCCAGCGAACCTGAATCAACACCAGCCCAAAGAACTTTCAAAGAACAAGCAACAGATTTTTTTCATGTCCTAAAAAAGACTTATCTGGTTTCACCATGGATTGAACTATGGATTGTTTTGGGAATATTTTTCTTTCTACTTTGGTTAGCTCTGGTAATAACTCTGGGTATGCTGATGAATGGAACATATATTAACAATGGACACAGCAAGTAAAAGAGTGAACTTACTTCTCCAGCCACACAAACCATCCCATCGAAGAAGCAAGACGTGTCAGCAGTGAACATCACAGCCGTTCCTATACCAGATGGTATAGGTTGGGACAAAACTGATTATGACATTTTTGGCCCATCCTTTACTTTTGAAGATTCCACACTTGTTTAAGATTTCATTAAGTGACTTTATTACCTCTAGTACCTTTTTTGATGATTGGGACTTCGAGACTGTTAAAAACATGATATCTGATCTAGAAATGTCTGCAGTATTCACACATCATGAATATTTGGAGGGTTCATCAGACTATGAACAGCTATATTGTTACAACCACTATGGTCATCATTTCTTGCATAAAAGTGCATCATCTAGAAATGTATATATGTATAACCAATGGGAACATTGTCTTACACCTCCAAAGGGTAGCTCAAAAACTTTTGCAAAACGTTTTCCATATTTTTCAGGGTTCAACTTGTCAAATCCAGAATCATTTTATTTTAAAAATGTTAACAAGACAGGGACAGAAAATATGTTAAGCAATAGAAAACCTTTATTGCCCAAATGTCTAGACAGGGTTTTGACTTTTGGAAAGACAACATTGACACAAAATCTGTCTGGGGTACAAAAGATTGGCAAGTGCAGGGGGTAGTAGCTTTGTTTAGAGCCTGTATCATCCCTGAGCAAATAATGTTTTTGAATGACACTGTCCAACAAACATCTTGCCTTGGGATAACCAAGATCAAAGACATGAATACTCCGTCCATACCTGCACCTGTGAGTAATAGTAATAGCACTACACAGGGGAAGGTCGACATACATACTATTTTGCATCACAACAGATCAGATCCTGAATGGAAAACTGGTTGTCTGGCCCAGAGACACAAACAACTATTAAGATTGATTCCTGAACAAAACACAGGGTTTCACTATCAATAGGCCAGACTCATGATATGTTCAAAGACAGTGTCCCGGGGTAGTAACAACATACAGTGTAGGGAAACTATGCCTTGAGTGGCTACAGAAGGCTACACTAGAGGATGTAAAACAACACTTATCTTTACTTAAAGAAGGCGCAGATCTTAGGGAATTCTTGCTTGGACCCAAAAAACTGTGTCATAAATGTTTCATATATGCCGGTATCTATGCTGCTTATAATGAAACATGGAAGGTTACCCAAGCAGAAACTGCAGAAAGAATACGAGAAAATTATTGTATTCATTTAGAGAAATCTCTCGCTGTAGTTGTCAATGTGTTAACGACTCTGTCATCCAGGATATATTCATTGGATAACATTGTATCTTCTGCCATTGACATCATGGAACAAGACTTGCTCATGCTGCAACATGGACAGTCTCAATTACGTTCTATCATGCTATTAGGCTGGACGCTACAAAACCTGCATGCAGGCTATGTGCCTTGGCATTTAATCAACACAACGTCACTGTTTTCAGAATTCAATCTCACTGATAAACATATTAAACTGGCACAAAGGGGAGCAGACTATACGGTGCTGAACATTGTAAGACTGGAAGAATTACCATTCACAGTGGCAGAAAAAACAGCTACTGAGTGGCTCATACATGGTAAAATTACTCTGCCTGTTACAACTTTCCATTTTCAGTATTGCCTAAAACATATCCCAGCGGGCAAATATGAAAGGTTGGGTAAAGAATACATCAAGGCAACCTGGGATTTTACCTTACACACACAGATGTTGAAGTGGGGGGCGTGAAGTGTTTCTTTGCGGTACTAACTGTGACAACTCTCTAAGCGGTTCTCTCCAATGACAGGGTATTAAATTACACAGGGTCTGTGACGGTTCCACTACAAACTTATCCTGTCACCTTGCAAGGTTCACCAGCTGCAGTGATTATTCCAATTTTTGGCCAACTTTCGAATGGAAGTTAGCTCATGTTGAATGATCACAGCTGCTGAAGTATTTTACCAGGCATTCAATATCTATTAATGGTTACATCAAGGGTCACTTGCTGTATGCAAGTCTTGTTTCCACAAATAGAGACAGCCAGGGAGTCACCTTTATGGCCTTCACTGAACATCTCTTCTATGCGAATTGATACTCTAAGCAGAATGAAAGCCATTCTTTTGCAACAAACCGTGCCACTGACCTCGGCCAAAGAAACCTATGATCTACAAGGACTTTTGCCGAGATACATGCTCTTTTGAACACAAACTGCCCTATACATTTCTCAGAAATGCTGGGACATACCTTAAACATGTCTCATACGAGTGGTATTGTACATGTATTTAAGAACGTGTGTTCAGGACTGTTAGAACCTTTACAAGCAGTCCTCGGAATCATTCCAAACTTTGTGCACTCTGTGTTTGGCGGACTGCCGCTACTTTTAGCACTCTTTGCAGGGATCCTGTTTTTATTCCTACTGCTGCGATATGGCAAGTCAAATCACCAACGTCACTCCAAGCACCATAGAGAAAGCTCTACTGGAGATGAAATGTCCTGAGCGCATTGTCCATATTTTGGTTTACCTTGTCTACGAGAATTAAATACCACATGGTTTCTGTCATTCAGACCACTCTGGCAACATGGCATCTTACCTGTTCTACGCTGCCTGCTTTGCGGTGAAGAATGCATGCTAGACATCTGTCTAACACTCCCATCAGTCATGCCTACGGATGTTGATACTCTGCTGGACACAGTAACGGCCCATGCTGTGTGTTGTCCCCAGCGGCTACCAATCCTGATGACGACATTCATTGAGATCTCACAGACGCAAATTGCTGCTGATGAGGTACGAGAGGAAACAACACGCACGCAAGTAACATCGGATACGAACATTGCTGATGCTCCCAATGATGAAGGCGATAGTTCACATCCACGTGCGGTTAATCTTCTAAACGAGGTATTCCAAATCTCACCTACAACAGTAGACAACTTTTTGTCTACAGAAATTGAAGATTTCATGTTTTCTCCAAGCCCACATACTGACTTTTGATTTAGCACACAGTGTACTGAGAAACTCTGATTTTGACCTTCATTTTTCAAAACAGAGACTAACGTAACTTTTTTCCTATGAATATTTTTTTTCCCCCAAATTTGAATTTGTCTTTTTATGATACAGTAATCTGCTTATAGTAGACTATTCATAGACAACTGAATTCTTTGAAAAACATCCAGAGACAATATGTCACCTTGTCAACAACAATTGATTTATGTAATCTGACATGAAATGGTTTCGGCCCTTTTTCTACTGTATTTACGAGCCATTTCATCATGTCTACATATATATATATTTATGATTCATTCATTTAGCATTCGCTGTGAATATATGGCTATAACAAAACATTGCTTTATTATGAACAGCACCATTGCATTTTCATGCATCGCAACAGTTTTAAATTAACCCTGGGTAAAGCACTACACCACACTCGCGTAGTTTGCAAAATGTGCGCTACTTCGCACTACGCGAACTGCACGTAGCACAGTGCAAACACGCGTAGCGTAGTGCAGCGGTCATTTTTTGCTTGCTGCGGTCCTCAACGTCAAGTTGGCGACCGCGACTAAGCAAAATGACATCCCGGTGAGACTTTTTCCTCGTTCGCGGTCACCAACAACATGTTGCCGATCGCGAGCGTGGAAAATAAACCTCCCAGCGATATTCTCAACGCGGGGAGGTCAGGTTTCTCATTGCGAGTGGTCACGTATGCTCGTGACCGCTCGTGATGAGGAACTATTAGTCCGCGTTGAGAAATCTGCAGCTCAAGTAAAAATCTACTCGAGCGGCAGAAAACTACAGCTTGCACTGTACAAGATGCCGTTTTCAATTATTGCACAGTGCCGGATGCTTGTCCACACTGTGCAATCACTGAAAACGGCATCTTGCACAGTGCGAACAGGGTACTACGCAGTTTGCGTAGTGCTATGCGTAGCTTGCATAGTGCGAAGTGCACTTTGTGTAGCTTCGCGTAGTGCTACTTCGCAAATTATGCCCAGCCCTATTTTAATCGTATGAACAACACAGGGTCTTGACTCTTAACCCAGCAAGGCTAAGTCAAATATAAGAAATAAACAATACAAATGCCAATACTGGAATTGATTAACAAAATTTTTCTGTTAACCCCTATATGAATGAAACATAACGGTCCGTTTTTTTCTAACGTCACTAGTTTGTTTATTTATTTATTACACTAGTCATTTTTAGCTTTTTGTTTCTCAAAAGTACTTTTTTTTAAAGGTGCATATACAAAGATATACAATACAAAAACAATCAATTACAATAACATTTATTCACTATACATATTTACAACACATTCACTCCAAACTTCGACTAGTCCATTCACCCCACACTCACACTCATACATATATATATATAACATGAAATCATATAGTATGGCCCTTTGCCAAAGAAAATTATTCAACGTACAATTTATGTACCCTACTAAATATCCTAATGTGACTATATTACATGAAAATATACAGTTAGAACTCGATTTCTTATTATCCTAACACAGTCCTTCTAGCCTTAATATTGACTCAGGTCCAACTAAGGTCAACGCGTTTCGAACACCATGATTGCGGAGTTCTCCTCAGGATCATAAAGTTCTACAAAACACAAAAGAAAAGAAGAAGTGCCAGATTTAGTCACCTATTTCATGAAACTGTCTTTTGATGTATCAACAAACAGCCGCCAACCGGCTCAAATACGCCGACCTTATGTCTAAGGAATTGAATTCCCTTGGACGATCATGTCGTGTAATCACAATGTGCTGGAAAAAAAACAATTTCAGAAAGACATTTACTAAACGTAAAAAAGGCCTCTACATGCTAGCCAAAACTAATGAAGCGACGGATTTTGGTACTCACCTCCTTCAACTTGTGTTGAGCGGTAATACTAAATGGAACAGAAGCTACAAGTTAGTCGGGAGAGAGACGAGCTAAAGTGCTTAGTAAAGTCACTGGAGTTAAGACTGACCTTAGTCATGCGTTGCAAGGGCTAGTAGTGCCTAAAGGAAGAGAGCGTGTGTCGGGAATTAATAAACACAGCCTTCCGTAAGTGATGGTCGTTTGTTGGAAACATTAAAATCGAAAACAAATGGACTTACCCGGTCTCATGCGCAATGCACCCACCCTGGGTTAGTCAATCACTGCCTAGGCTCGAATCATTAAGCGGTTCTGAAAAATGGAAACGGGGAAAATAGATAAGAAAATATCCAGGTATCGGCGGGGCAAGGAACCGTGAAGCTCCTCTGTTTCGACTTACGTTTAAGCCCAATGTCTTTCTCGAAAGGAATCCGGAAGTTTGCCGTTGAGAGCCGACTTGTGTGTTATCACGCTCCGTTCTGGCCACGTGATCAGGTATTTTCTTAAAGGTGCATCGCCTATTGCTTGAAGCAACTTTATTGCGAGTCAAAGTAAAATATATAAACAATCGATTTTTAGCGCCGTTATGCATACATGCATCAGACACTAAAACGTCGTTTTTGTTGAAAACTCACAATGTGTGCGCGATCTCTTTAAATTGTCACTCGTGATCAGCGTGGTCACAGATAAGGTAGTTGTTCGGATCAAGACCCCGGGAACATATCCATGGGTCCTCAGGCTGTTGCATCTCGTAATGAAAGCCTGCCTTCAGCATCCCAAGTGGAATATACCAACAATCAGAAACATGTGAAATCAAATGTGCTAGAAAGTGTTATTTAGGCTAAGGAAAGCCAGCCATGGGATCACCTAATACAAAGAATTTCACCATGTACTCTATCTCTAGTTGGAGTCTGGGCGGGCTGTACTGTCCATCCTCCAACCCGTAATGACTCCGGCATCTTACCAATGTCAACGATATACTGTCTTAAGAAGTAGTTCTGAAGATTTCTGAAATCTCGTTCAGACCAGTGAGGGCAGTATTGTACTTCATTATTAATAGTGCCTCCCGCTGTCCGAGCATCAGCTCCATATCACCTCCTCGAGGGTCCCAATCAATTTTTGATATGATGGTCCAGCGTAGGTCTTCCTCCTTATGTTTTTCTGATATCCAATGTTGGACCAATGGTGTATTGGGCACTTCTCTTCTTATACGTGATTTGTGCTGCGTAATCCGCTGACGTGCCTCCTGTGTGGTTTTTCCAATATATAGTTTTGGGCACGGGCACATTTTAATGCATTTTTTTTAGAAATATGTTTTAGACATGTTTTTTGCAATTCATATAAAACTCTATTTTAGATATGTTTAGCATATTTAGAATTTAGTAATGTTGTTCATACGAAACTGGAGTGGGTGTTGTGTGTCGATTTAGATACCGTATATATGTTTCCTGATTTATGCCCTTATATAGGCACAATTCTCATTGCCCTTATGTAGGCATGGAAATCCTTATTTAGGCATTATCCATGCTAACTAAATACAGGCATGGTCACCTTCATCCTGAGGTTCCGTGACGATTTTACTCGTGTTTGTAACATTGTCGTAAATACATAATTTTGGTATCAGTGAACCGCAAATGATCCACTTAGTATATCCTGGTGTTTTCGCTATGCTACGAGCAAGAGCACTCCAGTTACAAACACATTTCTGTTCTACCCATGGCATCCATCTTAGAACACAGAAGCCATTTTGTATTCCTTGCCCTCACATAGTCAATGGACACGCAATGACCTCTTTTTCATCTAAGGACACGTAGGCTTTACCCGGCGATTCACCTTGCGAGGGACACGTGCACCTTAGGCCAGCAACGCTGTGGCAGCATGACTCGGCAAGAACTGCCTCCCCAGCCTGAGGCCAGTCCTGCTATACTGGTTCTTGTGTTCGTTGGCCTGATCATGATTAGGCGGCCGAAGCTGGTAACCGTGCCCATTTACGACCCACAAACATCTCTTATCCTGTCTTTCTATCTTCTACACCTGGCTCTGCTCCTTTCCTTCTGGGCCTTTTATTAGGGGGAGGTAACGAAATTTACGATGAGGCGGTCCGGGTCTTGAATGAAAAATTGACATGAGATTATGATGGAATAGTGGGAACCCCTCATTCGTAATGTTTTGACATCAGATACTGTTGACGATTCCTGTGCAACGCCAAATATTTATTGTTTAAGACACGAATGTTTAGAACTGTGGTAACATGTAAAGAATTTGCCCCAAGCAGAATATTTAGTATATAAGGAACAACCCTCTTTGTACAAATTGAACAGGCTCCTAGATACTGCCCATGTGTAGTTTCTGTGACTTCTGTGTCCCTGCAGTAATAAACCTTTGGTCTTTGACGCCACCATCGAGAAGCCCGTGTTTCTGTTTGTTTGTGCACCGAGACAGGTAGAACTCCGGGGTCTTCGGGTGTTATCCCTGACACCTCTGGACAGAACCGAAAAGTCCAGAACTCCAATTGGCGCCCAACGTGGGGCGACGTCATTCGGTACCGGTCCAAAAGCCTGAAGAGTTCGAGGAGCTTCGTGTGAAGATTTCAGAGGGAGGCGCCCCACTTCATCGATCCCGGCATATCGCAAAAGTGGCCCGACGTTCTCTTCCACGAGGGTTCCCGTTCAGACGGCTGCAGTGGTCCGTTGCCTTGACCGTCGCCCTGTCTTGGACCCGAGGTGCAGTCCTTAGTACGGCGAGACGTGACGGGTTTCTCCTTGGTGACGTCTTCAGTACCTCAGTTAAGTATTTTGTGAGGGTTGCTCCTGTTTGGATAATCCTTTTAGTTCTCAGTTCAGTTCAGTTCTGTAAGATTATCACTGGTTATTATGGTTACGATAATCATTCGGTTCAGTTCAGGTATCGATACATTTATCAGTACTGGTAGGCCTAAGTTCTTGGTTCAAGTGCGCACCCTTTTGTTTGTATTTTGTCTGTTCTGTGTTCCGGATTATAAAATGGTAAGTCGGAAAAATTGTATGTTGTCTTGTTTTAGTTGCAACAGTGATTCCCAGTTAGAGGACTCGTGTTTGGTTCCTCCGATTGGAACTCCTCTTTATGATCTATATTGCAAATTTGGTGTGGGCCCTATCTCTTATAACGAGGTATGGATCCACTATACAGAGAAAGATGGTGTCCTTAGTTGGCCACTACATGGTAGTTTTGAACCTGAAGTTCTCGATAATCTAGAAAGAAGGTTGTTTAAGAAGAAAGCCCGGCCGGCAATGTTTGATTCTTTCCGTTATTGGCGAAAAGAATCTAAACAGAGAGAAATTAAAAAGTTGAAGAAAGAACAGAAAGAGCAAGAGTTGACTTTAGAACAGTCTGCTAAGCAGCTGCAACTCAACGAGTCTGAAAAAGCGATGGAGGTGGCCAATAGAGAGCGTAATTTAGCGATAGACAAGTGCTATCCTGCTTTGCCATCGAGTACGGCTAAGATAGTAGAGGTCCCTGAAAAGGATCCCCTGTTGTCTTACTTGTTACGATCACCCCCACCGTATGCACAGGGTGCTACGGCTCCACCTATACCGAATGTTCAATTACCGGTTGCTGGACAACCTGGTGTCCCTGTTCCCGCTCCCCTGAATCAAGTTCCTGTACCTCCTGTGGTCAATATTAATGTTCCTTCGACAACCCCTCTTCCAGGGTTGCCGGCTTCTTTACCTATGCCTGTGTCGCTCACACCTGCTAGTTCACAAGCTATTTTGCCTGCTACTCCTACTGTTCCTAATCTATCTGTTCCAACTGCTACTCTATTTACTGCCTCTGCTAATATTATGACTCCACTTTCTGTTCGTCGGAGTATCACTGATTCTGTCTCCAATATTCTATCTCCCTTCTATAAAACTCTGATTAAGACTCCTACCTCTGACTCTGTGCAGAGACGTAGCCAGCTTCCCAGTACTGAAGAAAGAGGAATATTAGATTCCACTGCTCTTAGATGGGTTTCAAAAGTTGGAAGATATAATGTACAAGATGTATTAGATACATTTATGCAATGGAATGAACCGACACAACGATATGTGTTCGATGAAATGTGTTTCCTTCTACGTGAGGAATTGGAAGAGGATGACCCTGAATCAAATCTAGGAGAATTAATTAATGTTCAGAAAGAGTTTGCTGCAGGTATGATAGTCGGTCAAAATATAAAAGAAGCGATGGAACTGGTTCTAAGTTATAGGACCGACTCATCCCTTCGTTCACCGAGAGAGTTAGAGAAACGTAGTACGAAACAAAATCGTCAATACCCAATGAGAGAGGTTCCACCAATTTGGCGTGAAGCTGTGCAAGCTAATGCAAACCTTGGTATTGCAGCCGCTCCGGCCCAATTCCAGAGAGTATGGATACATATTCCATGGAAGCGAGCTGAAGTATTAGCAGTGAAACAGGCCTTGCCAGATCCGCGTAAAAATCCTGCAGGGTACTACAAAGAGTTGGCTCAAACAGTTGACGCTTGTGTATTGAATCTTGCTGACATAGATCTGCTATTTGGTAATGTAGTACCGCAACCAATTTGGGCTAAAATTCATAAAGAGAATCATCCAGTTGCCCTAGGTGGTGACTGGGCAGCTATAATTGCAGCGGATGGTCAACAAATAGGTGGTTCCAAACCAGAACCCCCAATTGCTAATTTGCCTGGTAGAATAATCGATTTAATGAAAACCTTGATGCCAGCATTGCGCGTTAACTGGGACAAATTGTCCGCGTGCAAACAAAAGAAAGACGAAAGCGTCTCCGACTTTTTCACAAGATTCGAGGAGACTTTCGTGGATCATAGTGGTCAGGATATGAGCACAGGAGGAGGCCAGAGATTATTTGTTGATAAATTTGTGCACAATCTGTTGCCAGAACTTAGTGGTAAATTAAAGAATTCTGAAAGTGCGTGGGCTGTCTCTACGACTGCGCAAATACTTGCGACTGCCCAGTACTATGAAAATAGGGATAAAGAAGAGAAGGAAAAATCAGATAAAAAGACGAAAGATTTAAAAACTAAAGTACTTTTACAGCAAGCTTATCCGCCTCGCACGAATCAGACTAACATGCAGCAAGGGTCATATCAAAGAACGGATTATAATTTTCAAAGGCCACAATACCAATGGAATCAATGTGCTTATTGCAAAATGGAATGTCATTACAAAAATGAGTGTCCTGTTCGAACGCAAAATAATACTGCGGCTGCTCAGAGAGGTCGTGGTAGTTCTATGCAAATTTCTAGAGGTCGAGGAAGAGGTGCTATGCCTCCGCAGACGAGTGATCGCCCTTCTAATTATTTCGATCAACGAAATGGACAATCTGCCCAACAGAATAGGTCTCCACAGTATCATGTTGAAGACTATTATGAAGCTAGTGAGGAAGTTCAGCAAAGTGAGTACTAGGACAGCCATGGACAAAGAGAGGGAGTAGTATCAGTTCCAGTAGATCAGAGTGGGCCTTATGTCGCAGTAGCAACATCAGGTATAGTCGAACCGTTTCTGTTGGATACTGGTGCAGCAAAAAGTTCTATCATACATGCGAAACTCCCTGGCGCACCTTTGTCTGGCTCAACAAACGTTTCAGTAGGTTTTCCGGGCGCCCCTGTTCATAACCCTGTTTCTGGTCCTTTGTCTATTTCTGTTGGACCCTGTCAATTGAAAGCACCCCTGATTTTGACGACAGGTTGTAACGAAAATCTGCTTGGTTTAGACTTGTTAAAACGCCTATATGCGACATTGTACTGTTCTCCAGCAGGAGTACAGCTTACGTTGGGTACAAGAATAATCTCTCCGATGTACTTGTCGATGGATGCGCTCCCACCAGAGCTGCGTTCACTCCCTGATACTCTTTGGGCGACTGGTCCTAATGATGTAGGTCTATTGGAAATTCCACCCTATATAGTAACTTTGAAAGCAAATGTCAAACTTCCACGAATTCCACAATACAGAATCTCTAGTGAAGGTGAGCGTGCGCTCCTACTGATAGTGCATGATCTGATTGAGAAAGACGTTATAGAAGAAACTAGAGGTAATGTCTGTAATAGTCCTGTACTGCCTATTTTGAAACGAACTGACCCAACAAAACCTCCAGTATATAGGTTTGTAATTGATCTTAGAGAGGTTAATAAAATTGTGATCCCACAGTTTCCTGTGGTTCCAGACATTACTGCATTGTTAACGTTGATTCCTGCTACAGCAGCATGGTTTTCGGTTGTCGACTTGAAAAATGCCTTTTTCAGCATTCCGATAGCCGAAGAAAGCAGAGATATCTTCGGTTTCTCTCTAGGAGGACGAAGCTTCAGGTTTAAACGCGCTCCACAAGGCTATTGTGAAAGCCCATCCATTTACAGTCAAGCATTAAAAAGCCAGTTAGATTCCTTCGTACTTCCTCCTGGTTCTGCTTTAATACAATATGTTGATGATCTTCTAGTGGCTGCTGATGACAAGGAAACTTGCAAAACAGCTACGATTTCTTTATTGCATCATTTGTCAAATTTGAATCACAAGGTGTCACCTTCAAAAATGCAATACTGCTGCCAAGAAGTGACCTACCTAGGTCATCTCTTGTCAAAGGAGGGAAGGAAGTTGACCCCAGAGAGAATAAAGGCAATTACACAGATGAATGTTCCTAGCACGCAGAGAGAAGTACGTGCTTTTTTAGGTATTACCTCATATTGTAGGCAATGGATCCCAAATTTTTCTCTTTTGGCAAAACCATTGGTAGCCTTGACTGGGAAAGGTGTTCCGAGTCCGGTACCTTGGTCTGCTGAATGTCAGCAGAGTTTTTCTGAATTGCGAAATGCACTGTGTTCAGCACCTGTATTGGGTACACCCGACTACAGTAAGCCATTCACGCTCTATGTCCATGAGAGAGAAGGTTGCGCGTTGAGTGTGTTGACACAGAAATTTGGTGATAAACAACGCCCTTGTGCGTATTTTTCATCAACATTAGATCCAGTAGCTAGAGCGTTGCCTAGTTGCTTGAGAGCTACAGCCGCAGCTGCAGCCTCCATTCGACCAACTGCTGGTTTAGTAATGAACAACATGCTAGTAGTTATGGTTCCTCATGCTGTAGATACACTCATGAACCGAACCAAGACGCAGCACCTTACCAGTGCTAGATTATCAGGTTATGAACTGACACTGTTAGCTAGTCATATTCAGATCAAAAGATGCAATGTATTGAATCCAGCAACATTGTTGCCTACTAGCCAAGAGTCGAGTGATTCCGAACCACACGACTGTTGTTTCAAAACTGAGGAAGAAACAAAAGGACGAATTGATCTAAAAGACACTCCGTTATCAGATCCAGATGGAACGTTGTATGTTGATGGGTCTTGCTTCAAATTAGAGAATGGTGATGTGACTGCTGCTTATGCAGTAACGACTTTGAGTACGATTGTGGAGACTGCAAGAGTGAGTCAGAATTCTGCCCAGGCTGCAGAATTGATCGCGCTAACAAGAGCGTGCGTTTTAGCTAAGGGAAAGAGAGTGAATGTGTTCACAGATAGTCAGTACGCGTTCGGCGTGGCCCATAGGTTTGGCCGTTTGTGGAAAGAGAGAGGTTCAACATGGCCAGCTAGTTAATGACTTGTTGGAATCTCTAACCTTGCCGACTGAAGTTGCGATTGTGAAATGCAGTGCTCATAAAGCAATCACGGATGATGTTGGTCGTGGGAATGCTTTTGCCGATGAGACTGCAAAACAAACAGCTAGAAATATGATGAGTAGAATGTATGTTGCAACGTCTGCAAGATGGATTTCTGAGTCTGGAATGTGTGAAGACACAGTGGAAAGCGTGAAAGAAATTCAGAAAGAGGCGACTGAGGAGGAAAAGCTTGCATGGAAAGAGAGCACGGGTAAATTGGACTCGAGTGGGTGTTGGATTGACTTGTCGGAACAACAGCGTTGGATGTTGCCTGATGCGGATGTGCTTGCAGTAGTGACGATGGCACATGGAGCAGCGCACATCAGTTCTAAAGGGATTTGTAAGATGTTGGCTCCAGTTTGGAAGAATGATGGGATTAGTAAGTGCGCAGAGAGAGTGGTGAGGAATTGTATGGTATGCTTGATGCATAATCCTGGCAAGGGAATCCCCACACCTGCAGGTCATTTCGCTCCTCCCTCCTGCCCCTTTGAAGTGATCCAGCTAGACTTCATTCACATGGATCGTTGTAATAATCTGAAATACGTCCTAGTGGTAGTTTGTGCTTTCTCCAGATGGATCGAAGCATACCCGCTAAAGGACAATACTGCCTTATCCACTGCCAAAATTCTTCTTAAAGAATACTTCCCCAGATACGGAATGCCACGGATTGTATGGTCAGATAACGGAAGTGAGTTCGTAGGGAAAGTTATGCAGAGTGTGTGTGCCGGCCTAGGGATTAGACAGAAGTTTCATAGTGCGAATCATCCCCAGTCCGCGGGTTTAGTCGAGGGTTACAATGGCACCCTTAAACTGAAACTTGCTAAGATACAAGCGTCCACGGGTTTGTCCTGGCCAGACGCATTGCCTTTGGCTTTGCTATCAACAAGAGCAACTGTACATTCTAGAGTAGGGCTTAGTCCATATGAAATAGTTTTTGGTCGTCCTGCAAATGTTTGGGGGGTACCTAGACCAAAAGAATTCAAGCAGCTGGAATACCCAATGTTAATTGATTACCTTTTCGACTTGACTGCTAAATTGAGTCTTATTCACCAACAGGTTTTCGATGCATTGCCAAAGCCACCGGAGAGTCCAGGCCATCAGCTGAAACCGGGTGACCAGGTGGTCATTAGAAATTTTGCAAGAACGAAAAATCTTCAGCCCAGATTCATTGGCCCTTTTCAAGTCCTACTAGCAACAAGAACTGCTATTCGTGTGGCCGGAAGGAAGAACTGGATCCATACGACACATGTCAAACGTGTGCCTCTGCCACTTCCTTACGACAACTGGGTAAAGAAAGGAATCGGTGCCTCTGAAACGGAACAAGTCCCCAGGTTCATACCTTTCAGCGATGCAGAACTGATCACGGATTCACCAAATTCTGACTCTCCTCCTGAAACTGCTCTTTTGAACCCTGAACATTTGCCATCTGCAAATGTAAACATTACAACGTCGGCTGAAAATACACTGTTTCCAGATCAGACAGTTCCTGCAAAACTGAGATACAACTTGCGACCTCGCAATATGGACAAATAAAGCAGGAAACTGCCTATTTTCAGATTTGAATTTTCTATACATTGCCTCCAGCCAGGAAGTTTGCTAATACTTTGTATTGTTTCTTTTTGTTTTAAAATTGCCTTGCCGTCTGGGTAGCCGTAGGGTCGTGGCTGTGTGCCTAGTTGAATCTGCGGGGGTCAGACACAAGGTCGATCTTTCTGTTAGTTCTGGGAACTCCCAGGGCTGATAGAGGCATTTTCATCTACGTACACATCATCAGTGGTCGCGAACGGTCGTAGAAGATGGAGCTTCCTGAGCTGCAAATAAAGAATGTAATTTATGTTCGCAGAAATAGACTGTACCGAATACTTCACAGCAAATGCTTTCTAATGCAATGTGTAGTTACGTTTTTAATCGTTTTGATAACGTTGGTGGGTGGAATCATCTTTGGTGTGCATTTGATTTTCATGCCGGTAACTACAGTACCTCCCCTTGATCCGACTACTTCTACGGTTTCTTCTATGCATTCTTTTCACTCATTTCCTGAACACGAACAAGCTCGACGCTCAGAATTTATTAACAATACATTTGTACAGCTCTTGCATCAACACCAACTGGTAGTTAATACTACAGACTGCTGGGTGTGTGGCTTGATACCTCACACTATGGATAAAGGCATTCCCTATCTAGTCTTGCCTTTTAGCTACAATGGATCATTTCAGGCCTTTCAGACCATTTTTTCATATGCCCTTGAGACCTATCCTCCGCGTCCACCACGGTCCACTAAATACAACTCAGCCAACAAAGCTTTAGTCCAGGGAATTATTGACATGATTAAAGACGTCAATAATACTCCATCTTACCCTAGAGATGAATTACGGGTGTATTTGAGTTGGAACTCTACAGAGTATCGCCTTAGTTTGGGAGAAAGCAAGCGTAAAAGCTCCACTTCAGTTTGGGTCGTGCCTCACCGAGGTCAGGTCTGTTTACAAGGAAATGGGAGAAATCTGAGAGCTCAGCTAGGGAGGAGTGAGTGCGTTGAGACTTACGTATTTCCGTCTAACTCCTCCCCTGCCTTCCTGACTGCTAGGGGTACCTACTTCATCTGTCAGGACAGAGCATATACATGGCTGCCTGCTGACTTTTCAGGTTCATGTTATATTGCTCGATTGTTACCTCCGACATACACTGCTTCTTCAGATTATCACAAGACCAGAGTAGCAAGAGGTGTCTTCAGCAAGGAAGATACCGCTGGTCAGGAAGCTGGAGACTTCTTCAAAGGTTTCCTTCCGTTTTGGGGGCCTATGGCCAATAGTAGAAATCTACGTCAACTAACACGGGTAGTTGAATCTACTATTACAGAAACTGTTGGTGCCCTTAGTAACTTAACAGCTGAGCTTCAGGCGGATCGTCTCATGACGTTGCAGAACCGAATGGTTCTAGACGTAATACTTGCAGATCGAGGTGGGGTATGCAGAATGATCCAATCGAGCTGCTGTGTCTTTATTCCAAATAATGCTCCAACAGTCTATGAAGCGATCTCTAAGCTACACAAGATTTCCGACTCTATACACGTAGATAAGGGAAACTGGTCCTTCATGGAGTGGTTTTGGACTCTGGTATCAGCGTGGGGATGGAAGGTTCTGATGGTCATTGGTGCCATCCTAGTATTTCTGTTCTCGTGCTGCCTTATTATCCAATGTGGTCCCGCTTTGTGTAGTCTCTGTGCTGCAACCTGTTTCAGAAAACCACCTGCATTTGGAGAAAAGGTACGAGACAAGATGATGGTGCAACAACATGTCACTGACCTAATGAGCATAGAATTAGACTCTGACTCTGACATAGACTGAGTAATTGCCTATGTAAGGGCAAAAGGAGGGTCTGAGGTTCCGTGACGATTTTACTCGTGTTTGTAACATTGTCGTAAATACATAATTTTGGTATCAGTGAACCGCAAATGATCCACTTAGTATATCCTGGTGTTTTCGCTATGCTACGAGCAAGAGCACTCCAGTTACAAACACATTTCTGTTCTACCCATGGCATCCATCTTAGAACACAGAAGCCATTTTGTATTCCTTGCCCTCACATAGTCAATGGACACGCAATGACCTCTTTTTCATCTAAGGACACGTAGGCTTTACCCGGCGATTCACCTTGCGAGGGACACGTGCACCTTAGGCCAGCAACGCTGTGGCAGCATGACTCGGCAAGAACTGCCTCCCCAGCCTGAGGCCAGTCCTGCTATACTGGTTCTTGTGTTCGTTGGCCTGATCATGATTAGGCGGCCGAAGCTGGTAACCGTGCCCATTTACGACCCACAAACATCTCTTATCCTGTCTTTCTATCTTCTACACCTGGCTCTGCTCCTTTCCTTCTGGGCCTTTTATTAGGGGGAGGTAACGAAATTTACGATGAGGCGGTCCGGGTCTTGAATGAAAAATTGACATGGGATTATGATGGAATAGTGGGAACCCCTCATTCGTAATGTTTTGACATCAGATACTGTTGACGATTCCTGTGCAACGCCAAATATTTATTGTTTAAGACACGAATGTTTAGAACTGTGGTAACATGTAAAGAATTTGCCCCAAGCAGAATATTTAGTATATAAGGAACAACCCTCTTTGTACAAATTGAACAGGCTCCTAGATACTGCCCATGTGTAGTTTCTGTGACTTCTGTGTCCCTGCAGTAATAAACCTTTGGTCTTTGACGCCACCATCGAGAAGCCCGTGTTTCTGTTTGTTTGTGCACCGAGACAGGTAGAACTCCGGGGTCTTCGGGTGTTATCCCTGACACCTCTGGACAGAACCGAAAAGTCCAGAACTCCAATCCATCCATCCACGTCACAACGAGTTCTTGGAAAACCAGACTCTTAAGCCTTTAGGACTTCCCCTGCTTGGATTATTGATTTCTCCAAGAACTCATTTATTATGCATGAACATCTAGTCCTTAGGGGTTCATTCATGAAGTTCCTCTGCCCGACTTTCACGTCAATACTGGCATTCCTAAACACCTTCAAGGTATAAATATACCTTCACTTGCCATGGCAAGACACAGCTGCATGCTTGCACGGCTCGGCTACACAGATCGCCATGGCAAGTTCGGAAGGAATAAGAGTCCTCGCCTGACGCACTGACCAGACTCTGTCATCCTCCTTGCAGAGAATCTAGCTCCAGTGTTTCTGACTCCCCTTGCGAGTTGGTAGAGATCGAAACCCGGAAAGAGATTCCAACCTCTTTCATTCTAAGATATGGAGCAGACTAGAACCTAGAGGGACTCTTGGCAACTATTGGAAAAATTAAACTATAGCTAGCTATACTTTAGAAAACAGCACCTACTACTTACCTCGTACTACACTTAGGTTAGGTACACTGGGGTGGAACTATTTAGAAGCACTAGATGAGTATTTACATTTTAGCCTGTTATTTATGTATGTATTTTTATGAATGTATGTCATAGCTACAAACCATGTTATTGCAGTATGATTTTATCTTACTGCTAATGCTGTACGTATCATACTTCGCATTCTGTCTTATGATTGTAGCAGCTCATACCTCTTCCACGAGAAATAAGACTGTTCAATAAACCCTTTTTACTGAAAAGCCTGTCTATCTATTTCTGTGTAACTCTGTAGAAACGAAGCATGCATGATTGACTGAGTGAAACTGTTATCTATTGTTTCAACGATTCTGAGAAGAACTGTTCAGATTCTAAGGGAAACAAAGTTGTCATGTTTATGCGGTTGTCAGAGACTAATCTTTTCTTTTTCATTCGAGAAGTTTCTAGTGACCTCTGAGCTAGATGGCACACACAAGTAATTAAGTTTAATGTACTGGGTAGAGACATGCTGACCTCAGTCCTATGTCAAAACTATGGTGTATTTTATTCCAATGCACAGAGCCTATAAGGGATATAGGAACTGCACTACATGGGTAGATAAGCTTAGATGGTTTGGCTGGCTATATGGGGTAAGAGAGTGTGGTGAAATCATGAGGGGTGGCAGAGGCAGGTTCAGTCGGGGAGGTGATTGGGCAGAGAATGTTATGGTTGGGGAGCTACAGTTGGGATGATTAAGGGGTCTCATATTTTTTTATTCTGTGTTTTCCCCTGAGGTGGAGGTTGGGCCAGGAGGGGGGTGTTGGTCTTGAGGTGAACGGCATTCTGTAGTGCTGAGAAGATAGAATCGGAGGTGCAGATGTTGGTGTCTTTATCTTGGATCATGATACTTCTTTTCCTGTAGATGGTTATGGTGGCTTTGCCCTGGCAGGTGAAGTAGCTGGCAATTAACAGTTTTCAGCCGTATGTGATGTTGATGGATTTTGTAATATTAAGGAGGTTGGTAAAGGTTGTGTATCATTTCACTGGTCGGGGGATATGGTAGATAAGATCGGTTTTCCTCAGCCCTTTTGGAAATGTTGCAATAGGTATCATTATTAGAGTTTCAATGAGTTGCTTGATCAGTCTATGTTTAAGGTTTTTGGTGGCATTATCGGAGAGGTTAGAGGGGTAGGTTATGGAGAATGAGTTTGGTCTGTGGGGGTTTCAGGTTGCTGGGAGGAGTAGAGGAGGGGGATGCTGTGGATGCGCGCATGTTTGATTCTTCATCAACATAGGTAATTACAAATGTGTCTTCAATAGTGTTTCAGCATGTAAAGGTTCTGAATCCTCATGGTTGTTATTGAGGTAGGGAAGCCGATAGGTTATGTCCAAACCAAGATGGTTGCCATTCAGGTAATTCAGTCCTCCTGCTCTGTGTGCTGTAATGTTTTAACTAATATTTTCACCTAACGTTAATGTTCATATTTTTCAGTGAATTTCTGCTGTTTTCTGATGTAAAGCAATATTTTCATTACCATATCTTACAAGGCCTATCCAGTGGCCAGGCCCTTTGCCCAATCCCTTTGTTGGCCAACCTTAAAGGTCTTGCAGTACCCAAGCCCTTGTTCTTTGTTGTATGCAGCAACATAGTATTGTGGTACTAGTACAACATTAAATGGTGGCCATGCTGAGCCCTATAGTAGACCACTGGACTCTAATGTAGCAAAAAAAAAACCTGCCCCTTTATTCCCTATATTTATTAATTTTCTACAACAAGGGGACTAAGTATCAAAAATTGCACCCAAACGTTTCTCATCAAGTTGCAGACAGCCAATCAGATCAGTGTTGATCTTGTGGAACTGAGGTCATACCAAGTTAGTACCTTGCCACCCACTCAGATTACCTGTTTTCAGCTTGAGGTACCGTGGTACTCCAGGAAAGTACTGTGATGGTACCACATCATGATATGTACATCAATTTTTAACCCACATTTCTCAAAATCTACTGAATGGATTTACAACAAATCACAAAAATCATGCTTTCTCGGTAAGGTTCTATTTGGTGTAATTCCATTCAGATGTTTTGGCTGCAACACTGCTCAGTTTTCCTATAGGACCCCCGTTTTTCTCACCCCCCACGTTAAGAACCACCCCAAAACTGTTCATGAAGGGATAATCTTTTCATGGAAAATTTCCTGAAGGTTTCTGAAACTGCACCGAAGTTTTTAGTAAACCAAAAAATCAATTTCCTATGGAAACCCGAAACCAGCATCATAATGACCACCCCCAAGCTACCTTACAAGGCTTTACCACTGTCAGGGCCAGTAGGATTATGTGGCATGGAAGATCAAATTATTCAACAATGTTATCTAACTATTTGGCAAGCAATGGAAATTAAGTGGCACGTTCTTTGCCAGAATTATTCTTACCTATTCGATCTAGAACAACCTTTTTGGTGAAATATGCAAACTATTTAACACACTATGTGGCAACTGCAGTAAAATCATAATTATGTGGTAAATTGTCAATTGTGCGCGCAAAAGGGTACAAAGTTCCCCAGGGAAAGAGGTTTAGCTACAGAGGAGAGACCATCAAGGAACCAAGAGGTTCCTCTGTCGGAATTAGAGAGCCTCACACACCCAAGGCATTTAGGTGTGGAACACACCCAGACCGTAGGGTGTCCAGTGTCATCATTGGCTCACTGCTCCTCGTCAGACCGGCGCTGCAATGTCTGACGGGGTGCCAGCAGGCACCCTTTTGGCGGAGTTCTTTTATTCCTTGCCGGCGGTGTGTGCGAGTCAGGGAGGTGGTAGTGTAGTCGGTGTAGAAAAAGTGAGTGATAAAAAGGGTAACCAGTCCACAATAGAATTTATTGGTGTGGCTGCTTCCCTGATTAAAAGGGGGTGAGAGGGGAGCGAGGCACTGTGTGGTGTATCAGAGCCTAGCTCTACCCCCTGGTATGGTCAACATGTTTCTCGCCATCCGGCGATTCGTCAGGACCAAAACAGTACTACACGTGAAAAAAGGTGCTAGAAAATACAACAAGAAAAATAAAACACAGTACAAATACAACCTCACTGGGTCGGTTGAGTACGGGGCCGGAGGTCCTGCTCTAATTAGGCGACCTATAGGGTGAGGAAATATAAATTAAAAGCAAAAAGGACAGAAACCATTGTAAATATGTCTTGGTGAAATAATCGTACTTTGGTATACTGTACAAGGTCACTCTGTAATATATTACTCTCCACATTGAAAGATAGGGGGTGGATGAAGCATGCAGGAGATACAGACACACAGATTATTCATAATCAGTTAAATGGTGGTACAATTCTAATCTCTCACTGGAGATCTCAGGGATTACAGAATACATAGCGAATTAGTCTAGTCCTTCCATGCAACACCGTGGTCCAGGGGACGCACAGGGGAACAAAGCAGCGATTCCTTACCCTAAGAAGGATTAGAAAGGGCCTCGCAGTCTGCTCCTGTGAGGCCAGCGCTGTCTGGTGGTGATGCCTGTGAATGGTAAAACGGCAGGGATGTGGTTGGAATGCAAGGCATGTGCAGTAAGAGATAAGGTGTTTAGTCAGAAGTGACTGACGCTATGTTTCTCAGGTACTCGCAAGGTGAGGGGACAACTTAGTAAGGACATTAGCGTGAATGCAGGGGAGAAAAGGTCACTCCTAAAGGGGCATTACCCGTTTAATGAATGTAGAGTTTCAAGTGACTGCTAGGGTACAGGTAAGGTAAACAGGGGAGGTAGCGGAGCCATTGTGATGAAGGCTCTGTCGTGTCGGTGTAGTACTACCGAGCTGCTGCTTGCTAGCAACAGTGTCCTCCTCCCTCCACCAGTGTATTGGTGAATCGGTCTCCTGGTGAGGCTGGCGGTTTAGTCTGCCGAGGGCTATGGGTAGGACTCCCATTGCGTGATGTGCCGGGCAGCGGGTGGCAGTTTACTCAGGGGGAAGGGGAGGGGGGGAAGGAAAGGGGGGGGGTTTATCGCGTAGCGCTGGGGTGGAGAGCTGGGGAAATGAAAAGTGACGGAGTCCACGAGCTTACCTTAGTCCATGCGCCAGCGGCCAGAGACACCTACCCCTCACGCTCGCGGCACCTGGTCAGGGTGCGAAGCGGCTGGTGCCTCGTCTCGGTGTTTGCTGTACTTACAAAGGTGCTTTCGTGTGCGTCACCAAACCAACGGTGGTAGTTGATTTGTGCGCATCATCCACGGGTGTATTGGTAGCCCGAGCCTCTGAATGGACGCGGCGGCCATGTTAGGATGGGCAGTGTTCAGCCGTGTGTGCGTTGCGCATGCGCGACTAGCGGCTCGGGACTCCAGGGGTCACTGTCAATCCACGGTGATTGCGGCGGCCATGATTGAATGTTCATTGACGTGGCCGAAAAGCGGCTATATAGACCGCCTCCAGTCCGGAAGATTCCCCTGTAAGAGCCTGTACCACCGTTGGTTTGGTGACGCACACGAAAGCGCCTTTGTAAGTACAGCAAACACCGAGACGAGGCACCAGCCGCTCCGCACCCTGACCAGGTGCCGCGAGCGTGAGGGGTAGGTGTCTCTGGCCGCTGGCGCATGGACTAAGGTAAGCTCGTGGACTCCGTCACTTTTCATTTCCCCAGCTCTCCACCCCAGCGCTACGTGATAAACCCCCCCCCTTTCCTTCCCTCCCCCCCTCCCCTTCCCGTGACTCTCTTCATATGAGTAAACTGCCACCCGCTGCCCGGCACATCACGCAATGGGAGTCCTACCCATAGCCCTCGGCAGACTAAACCGCCAGCCTCACCAGGAGACCGATTCACCAATACACTGGTGGAGGGAGGAGGACACTGTTGCTAGCAAGCAGCAGCTCGGTAGTACTACACCGACACGACAGAGCCTTCATCACAATGGCTCCGCTACCTCCCCTGTTTACCTTACCTGTACCCTAGCAGTCACTTGAAACTCTACATGGGAGAGGTGTGGCGCCGCGGCCAGGGCGACTGACGCTGGAATCTGGCGACCACGGTTCGATCCCCGGCTCCGGCGGCAGGTTAGCCCAGCACCATGTGACTCTGGGCAATAGCTCGCCTAATCTTCCCGACGGCCCCCAGCGCCTAGAGACCCTTACGGGTGATTGTGCGCTTTACAAATGTGGACTTTACTTTACTTTACATTCATTAAACGGGTAATGCCCCTTTAGGAGTGACCTTTTCTCCCCTGCATTCACGCTAATGTCCTTACTAAGTTATCCCCTCACCTTGCGAGTACCTGAGAAACATAGCGTCAGTCACTTCTGACTAAACACCTTATCTCTTACTGCACATGCCTTGCATTCCAACCACATCCCTGCCGTTTTACCATTCACAGGCATCACCACCAGACAGCGCTGGCCTCACGGGAGCAGACTGCGAGGCCCTTTCTAATCCTTCTTAGGGTAAGGAATTGCTGCTTTGTTTCCCTGTGCGTCCCCTGGACCACGGTGTTGCATGGAAGGACTAGACTAATTCGCTATGTAATCTGTAATCCCTGAGATCTCCAGTGAGAGATTAGAATTGTACCACCATTTAACTGATTATGAATAATCTGTGTGTCTGTATCTCCTGCATGCTTCATCCACCCCCTATCTTTCAATGTGGAGAGTAATATATTACAGAGTGACCTTGTACAGTATACCAAAGTACGATTATTTCACCAAGACATATTTACAATGGTTTCTGTCCTTTTTGCTTTTAATTTATATTTCCTCACCCTATAGGTCGCCTAATTAGAGCAGAACCTCCGGCCCCCTACTCAACCGACCCAGTGAGGTTGTATTTGTACTGTGTTTTATTTTTCTTGTTGTATTTTCTAGCACCTTTTTTCACGTGTAGTACTGTTTTGGTCCTGACGAATCGCCGGATGGCGAGAAACATGTTGACCATAACAGGGGGTAGAGCTAGGTTCTGATACACCACACAGTGCCTCGCTCCCCTCTCACCCCCTTTTAATCAGGGAAGCAGCCACACCAATAAATTCTATTGTGGACTGGTTACCCTTTTTATCACTCACTTTTTCTACACCGACTACACTACCACCTCCCTGACTCGCACACACCGCCGGCAAGGAATAAAAGAACTCCGCCAAAAGGGTGCCTGCTGGCACCCAGTCAGACATTGCAGCGCCGGTCTGACGAGGAGCAGTGAGCCAATGATGACACTGGACACCCTACGGTCTGGGTGTGTTCCACACCTAAATGCCTTGGGTGTGTGAGGCTCTCTAATTCCGACAGAGGAACCTCTTGGTTCCTTGATGGTCTACTCTGTATTCATCTCTCCTCTGTAGCTAAACCTCTTTCCCTGGGGAACTTTGTACCCTTTTGCGCGCTCTAGTCCTGGACACGTACACTGGACCCCTTGTTAATATTGTCCCACAAGTTCCTCTTGTTGTTAAAAAATTGTCAATTGTTCCATCAGCAATTCAGCCATGAAGGGAAAACACAACTAACACATTGTAATTACAATCAGTGCATTTGCTGCACTTTGAAGAAAACAGGTTTGCAATCTAAATGCCCCAAAATAAACATGTAAATAAACATACATTACAGAAACATGTGTCATGTGATCCAATAGCGCTATCTTAGCATTCTGATGAAATGTACAAACCGCTTAACCGTTGTCTTGTGATTTATGATGGTGCTGCAACACCTCAATAGTAATATTAGACTGTAAGGAAACAGGCCTTTTTAGATGTTCTCTGTACTTTTTTCCCCAATTTGGATTGTTAGCTGCTAGTTTTTGGTCTCTGAGAGTGCACCGAGGCCCGTTAACCAGACCCCAGTGCCAGAGTTTTGACCCATTGCAAATGATATGTGGAATTGGATGTCCCCTTGGCAAGCACTGACTTATACCTCTCTAGTAATTGGTACCCCTGGGCCAGGGCATGTAACACTGGGTGTCCACCCAAGGCTGCAGCACTGTTTGTGCCACCTTGATGGTGACAAAGCACAAAGTGGCTGCCCGCCTGCCACTATAGACTTGAAGAGCAGTGTGTACACTGCTAGTTTGACTTTGCCATTAACCCCAATAGCAAAACCACCCTTCCCTTAATAATATATGTAAGCCTCCCTTAAGGAAGGTCCATTAAGGCGTATGTCAGGAAGCTGTACATAATTAAGCAAGACTTATAGGTTTGGATATTTCTTAGCAGTAAAACCCTTAAAGTTCGTATTTTGCTGAGGAATGTTGCTAACACTGGGTTACCGGCTGGCATCCTGGCCTGGCTAACTTCTGAATGGGACTTCCTTACTGGATACTTGAAGGTATCAAATAATCATGGCATTAAATCTGACTTGATGGTCAAAGTGGAGATTAATGTCACTATTAAAGTTAAGCAACTTTTGGATATGTGCCACTCTGTGCCCAAGCTAGTCCAGTGACCTCACAAAAGCCCTGATACACACAGACAGCTCTTTGCACATCAGGGGAGGTGTGTGAACAACTCCCAGGCTCAGGAACAAAGGCAGTTGCTGCAGAGCGAGATGTGACTTCTTCTCCCAGGAAGGGTTCAAGAGGTGTTAGCCCAAAATGCGAGCTTCACAGGGGAAGCTGCCTTTGAAGAACCGCCTGTGACAACACACCTGACCAGGCGGCCTTTTTTTCCTGTAGCCCAGATGGAGATAGGATCAGAGATGGAAAACCCATCCCTAAACCAGATTTCCTGTCGGTGTGTAGCCCTTAGGTAGCTACACCGCTGGGGTGGCCTACCAAACTCCTCACAGTCATGGGAAGGTTCAGACATCCTAAGAGTGGCAAGAATATTGCACTCTGGGATTTCCAAATGCCATACATCACCAAAACGGTGTCAACACCGAGAAGTGAACCCACTAGAACCATATCTAGTGGCCATGTTGTGCCCTCCTGGCACTTTCCCAGGATATAATGAGCAGAGGCTTCATCGTTGGAAGGACTGCCGCAGCTGCACTTTGGGGTAGTGAGTTTGGACTGTGGCTGAGGCTCCTAGTTTGAGCAAAAATTAATTCCTGGCCACAGATCAAAGCAGTGACTCCAAGAGTCAGTCATATTCCCCCTGGAAAACCACCAGGGGCATTAAAGGTGAGGGATCCCAACCTTGCAAAGCAGGATAGACTCCTAGGGGATTACCGCTGGCCACAGCAGGACACGCAATGAGACAAATCCGAGCTAGAAAAAAGCTGCACTCTTGTCTGCCGGAATCAGGAGTGCTATCAGACGCCAGATTTGTCTCCCAAGAGGGACACTGGACCCCACCAAATGTATGCACTGTGACTGCTGTATCAAGAGATCGATAGCCCAGCCACACCTGGGTTTCTATTGTCACAAAGAGGATGTTATGGAACCCCAAGAGCTGTGGTCAAAGTTACCACAACCCACCTGTGGACCGAGGGATCAACTGCATTTTCCCCACATCGACGGCACAGCACCAGGGGCATCATTTAAGCATCTTTTTCCTGTGTCCTCAGCATCAGGACCACTCTACTGATTTCTATGGTGGCTATCCAGTAAAATTTGCAACTTGCCTTAAAATGCTTTGGTGGCCAGGAAATTGTCCAAAGTTTCCTTACTGGACTCCTAGACCTCCGCCCTGTCAGATTTAGTTGCCCAAGCCGGGCTGGGGCCACCAAACTGTTTCAAACTTTTCAAAAAACTGCAAAGATTTTGTTGACCAATGCTTGTTTTTGGCTGCATTTAAAAGTATTTATTTCTTCAAAAATGTGCATCTCCGGAACTATTAGGAGGATTTTAATGATTACCACTCTAAAAATGTCATAAAAATATGCTCTAGTGTTATACATTGTTGTTATGTCTTTTTCTTATTTTATTTGGTGCTGTTAAATGCTTTACACATAGTTCAATTGTTCAGCCTTGCTGCTTGAAGACCCAGCTACCCAGAGTTGAGATTAAGGTTTATAAATGAGCCTGACAGGATTCAAGATGGTATTTGCAAGTGTTCCTCACGATGAGCCCCCAGAGCCATATCATATAGTACACCTAAATCCTCACATGGACAACAATGAGGGTTTTCCTATTAAGTTTATTCAATATCTATCTATCTATCTATCTATCTATCTATCTATCCATCCATCCATCCATCCATCCATCCATCCATCCATCCATCCATCCATCTATCTATCTATCTATAGACATTGCTTTTTATGCTGTTTCCTTTTTCCTTTTTTACATTATTTTATTAGTCCTTTAACGTTTTTTAAGATTATATTAAAACTTTTACCTCAATGTATTTTTATTTATTTTGAAATCTAGACCCACTCATACAGACACACACATACATTAAAATGTTTATACATAGACACACACAAACACACACAAACACACTCATACACACATATAAACCTATATCTATATTTAAGGATAAGGTTAAAAATTTTAAAAATTAAAATAATACTTACAAGTACGCAACTGTGATATTCCATGCAGTGTAGTGCCTGGTGATGTATTTGTAATTAAAACGTTCCTGCAACATAGTGACACACAATACAGTTCCTGTGAAGTAATGGCTTCTAATGTACAGACTTCTGTTTTTGCATAATGCTTTCTTATGTTAGATGGTACATCACTACATCAGGTTATGAATGGGGACCCTGAGAAAGATAACCCGAAGGGGTATTTTCACAAGAACGTGTGATAACTACCGCAAGAGTAGCGTAACTCAACTTTCAACATCGCAGCCCATCACGGGAAAACAACCCTGTGACAACGTGGAATTCACAACATGCCGGTAGCATGCGATAGTTTGCCAACACCGCAGACAATGTCTGAAAAACAACCATCTCGACAGAGATAAAAACACAAACCCCAATGCAACAAAACCTGTGATGGGCAAAAGCGCGATAAGAAAACAGTGACAACCAGCGCGAGGGCAGCAATACGCACTCGCAATGCGGGAAACTAGTACTAGAACAGCATACCGAAAATGTCACTGAACAAAAATCATCAACAGCAGAGTACCACGGATGCACCCTGGCCAACTGCAGAGGACAACATGTACACCACAACATCCAAGTACCTTGGAAGAACAGAACCAACAGGAACACCGCATGAAAGAGACCAGTGGCAGACAAATCAGAGCCGCAGGAGTGACACACCCACCGTGCAGCATACACACACAATCAGGGGTGCACCCCTGCATTGACAACATCCCGGGTCAAACGGCACACCCATTACATTTGAACACAGGACGCAACTGGTTCATCAAATGTGCACAACCTGCAAAATCACTACTCAAACGCAGGGTCACATAACATCAAAATGTACAAGTACAAGCTGAGACCTGCAAAAATGCGTTATTCACACATGGAGTGCATTTTGACATTTTCTACGGTCGCTTGATTGCCATGGACGGTCACAATGTGACATGCTCATGAGAAGAAAGTGTCAATGATGGTATTTCTATGGGCCATTCCTGCCACAGCTGCAGTGGTATGTGGGCCACCTGCTTCATCACCACCATCATCGGCCCGTACCTCTGGAACTGGGATCCATGGGGCCCTGGTGCGAACACAGATGTTGTGCAACAAGTAACATGCAACGATCAGCTTCCACACGATGTCCAGGATGTACAGGAGCTTTCCACCAGTGCCGTTCAGGCACCTGAAACATGACTTCAACATGCCAAATGTGCGTTCCACGATGCCCTTGGTACGTATGTGGGCCGCATTGTACTGCCTCTGGGCGGGTGTGTTGAATCTCGGAAGGGTGTCATCATCCAAGGGCAGAGTGCATCTCCTTGATCACCTGTGACAGTGCAGGGAGAAAAGAGTCAATACTTGGATTGGCAGAAAGTAATGGCAGGTCCACCAATCCAGTGATGCCTGTGCTGGCTGTGTGTGGGGTGAGTGTTAGCCAGCCTATAGAGAGTAGCTGATGCAGGCAACTACACCACCAGTCATCACGCACTCAGCCATGCAATGTCAGAACTACAAGGGGGATGACACAAGTCACACAGGCCTAGTGGCCCCGGATGCACAGCGGGCCACATGGGCCCACTGCCACGGTACGCTGACCTGTGGGGAACTGGGGTAGGGTCATGTAGGCAGAGCATTGCTTAAATGCTGCTATGGCTGCAATACGTATCTCCACACTTCCAACTGCTGTGTGTCTGTGGTGCCATGATATGTCAGTATTGGGTGCATGGGTATGCCAGGATGACCATGGAGTATTGTGGTCGTGTCTGGTAAGTGTTCGTGTAGTTTGACACGTTGAATGTGGTTTGGTCATGTGTGCATCGCCACAGTTGTGCAAAAGGAGAGAATGAGTTTGGAGGGGAGTCAGGAAGAAATGGTGCACAGCGGGTGCCTGGTACGTGGGTAGTCTTTATATATGGAGTTGGTACGGTGCAAACAGGTCAGGGGAACGAACCCAGCAGAAACAGCCGCTGCCAAGATAGTGGACGTATCCCCTACCAAACAAATGCAAAGAGTGTCCTGTGCACACGTATATATATAATATATTTATCAAGTGAGAAACCAAAAGGGTCCTTGGATAGAGTTAAATATATGAGGTCGGAATCCAGTATCGTTGAATTTTATATATATTTAATGGTTCCGTGTTGATCAGTATATACAAGAACAATTAGCAGACACGTGTTTCATCACACTGTGTTGGGGCTGTGACTCTTCAGGGCTGTAGTAGAAATGCAAATATCTTATGAATGTTGCGGCGCGCTAAAAGAAGAAACAGGGTCTGGCAGCGTGGTTGGAAAGTAGGCCGGTGTGCCTGAACGGATGTATGACATTACAACGCATGCATTTACATCGCATGCCTTTACAACGTAAGTATTACAACGCAGTCCATTACAACGCATAGTGCTTTGGGGTGCTGGATAGTGAATAGTTTAATTTACTATTCCAACTCCAGTCCCCGTGGACACTAGGGAAGGTTATTGGATAGTAAATTAACCTATTCCCTATCCTAGAGCGCCCCCCAGAGCAATGCGTTGTAATAGTTTGCGTTGTAAAAGTTGCGTTGTAAAGGTAGTGCGTTGTAAAAGTTTCGTTGTAAAGGCTGTTCACCGTGCCGGAACGTAGTGGAAAATGCAAAGCCTCAGTACGGGTCTGTCCGTAGTGGCGTACTGTAGAGTAGGTGTATTGCACAGGTATGTGCAAGGAGCTCGGGTCATCATCCGGTTATCCGCTATCCAGATGATGGCGGAATCATGTACACTGCCTGGGTAGTTGGCGACGACATTGGTGAAGAGTCCCAAGTGGTCCACTATTACCTGCACATTAATGGAATGCGTGTGCTTTCTGTTGCGGTAATGATGTGCAGTATCCGAATGGGGCACAAGTGGGAAATGTGTGTAGTCGATTTCCCCAACACGGCCGGGAATCCGGTTATGGTATAGAAGTCTTGCTTTGTCTCCAGCTGTTCCTGTGCTGTGTTGCGGAAGTGAAGATACTGGGGTATGAAGCTGACGATGGCATCCAGGACAGGTGTGATTAACTTTATTAGGGCTGGCTGTGAGACCCCTCCGACTCTGGCAGTTGTTGGTTGGAAGGTACCAGAGGCCAAGAGGTGCAGCACAGCCAGCAGCTTTGTCTCTGGAGGG
This sequence comes from Lissotriton helveticus, assembly GCF_964261635.1. Lineage (NCBI taxonomy): Eukaryota > Metazoa > Chordata > Amphibia > Caudata > Salamandridae > Lissotriton > Lissotriton helveticus. The sequence continues at coordinate 535,498,713 of NC_136063.1, read as the reverse complement.
ATGTTGGTTCTCTGCTGTGTTGGGACCGTCAGCCTGTGGGCGATGTGGGTCATTATGCGGTCAATGGTTGTCCTTTTAAGCCTTTAGTGGTCAATGACTTCCTCAGATGTTAGGTCTGTGAGAGTGGTGCGTTTTCAGTAGGTCCGCTAACTTACTCTGCACTGCCTCTGTGGTGGTCCGGTGGGGGGGCTGGTCTAGGTCCAGGAGGTGGTGGCGGTCCTGGTGGTGGTGGCGGTCACGGGGGTGGTGGAGGTCCTAGTGGTGGTGGCGGTGGGTGTTGTGGCCCTGTTGGGGCTCCGAGCTGCATGATAAGTAGCTCCATGGCATTGTTTGTTCTTGGGGTGAGGCTGTGTGCAGGGCTCTGTTACCTACTGCAGGTAGTCATCCATCTTTACACCTGCTTGAGGCAGGTGTTAAATACCTGCACTAGCACGGCCGATCGTGTGTTTTCGGGTCAATTCGCGGATCTGTCAGTCCGTTGTTAAAGTGGTGTTGATGTTTTTTCATGTGTTTCTGCACGGGAGCGCCTACTCTGCATCTCATTAGCATTAGTTGGTGGTGTTAGGTTTCGTGGCTGGTATTGCGGGAATTCTGACGATATCTGCTGTTTGCACCAGCTTGTGAATGGGGTGTTAGTTCTATCTCCGCTTTTGATACGTTAAGGTGGTGATAAATCGGAGGTAACCCCTTGTGAATATGCCCCTCTATTTTTCAGAAGGATAGAACTCCTTGAAAAAACTGGGGAAGCATTTTAAAATGTGTGGTGAAGGGTAAGTGTGGTAATGTCTGGGGACCCTGTATTATAGCGTGTAACAGAAAATGTTGAAAATTAAGACAACATTTTTAAGACGATATGAAAATGTAGACTTTCTGCATGTATTTCGAAGCACTAATTCTAATATGTACGAACACTTTCTCTACTTATACAACCGTTGATTCATTCTTTGTAGTTACTGACTCCCCCACTTACCTATCAACGAGAAATCACTTTTATTTATAAAAGAAAAAAGTAGCCCTTTTGGCTATCACAATGCTTGTTTCTCATTATAGGTTTGTTTTGTAGAATTTTGATAAGCAAGTCATGGCTGAGTTTTATTTTTTATTTCACTTTTTTGTATGGAAGGGGAAGAAATCCCTACATGCATTAAAATCTACCTTTGCTCTAATGGACAAGCTACTGGCAATGCATTAAGGATTAGACCAGTTTGAATAAGCACATGTAAGCATGCCTTCGGTTTATCCTACTTTTCTTGTTTTTGGGGTTTCATAAATGAATTGGAAATCCTTTTGCTAGTGTAAACACCCCCTGCATCCTTAATATCTCCTGGAGGAGTGCTCAGATCAATGAAGTCTGTGCAGAGTTCTGTAGAGGCCTTAAGCTCTACGGGTGCTTTAGGATAAAATGTATAAAACAGCTTTGCTTTTGTTCAATAAAATAAGCTTGTGTTTACTATATTAGTGAATAAACAACAAGAGAGAAAGGGTTATAAAAAATACTCTCCCACCCCTGGGAATAAACAATCGTAAACAACTAGAGAGTATTAATTTACAAAAAATAGCAAAGAACTCCGTTAAAAGAGTGGTCAGGTAGAACAGTCACCAAACCCCCAACCGTGCTCCATGCCAATACATTCACCATGCCACAGGAAAATGTGAAAATACCAAGATGTCAAAAGGAACCCTCAGGCACCCACTCAAGGCAGGTAACCGTTTGTCTTCATTGGGTTCCTGTGGTTAGTGCGTGTGAATTTACAACAAACAAAAACATAATAATCAGTGCAGATTAAAATGAGTATAGATCACTCTCTCAACCAACACTTTTAATGGAGAGGTGATTCGAACTCGGTTAAAATCAATATGTGCAGGCGGACATACGGAGTTAAGTAAATTTGAACCCCTTGTCCTAGAAAAAGGTCGACATGTTTCAGCTATTTGGTCATTTACGACCCAGCATTCTTCAGGACCAAAATACATAAAAAAACAAAAAAACTCACCACACGAGGCAGTACACCCCCTAACGTGTCTACTCACGGTGGATGGATATTCACATAAACGCAATCATTACCAACTTGTGTTCTATCTATTGGTGGGCGTCTTGTGCATTACCTCTAATATGAGAGGTTTATGGAATCTGTAAAGGAACCATAAACACAATTTCAAAACAAGCAATATTATAGCTTTTGTATTTTCTCAATGTTTCACCATAGTTCCTAATAACCATTCCCACTATTCACCCTGTGGCATAATGTGATCAACATTTAAATAGATGAAAAACACACACTCAAAAGTTATTTTGTTGTGCGGAGGTGAAGATATAAATATACCTTCCCCTTCTAGTCAGCTATCCAGGTGTTAAAGGAATTTATGCTCTATCCCTTGTGTTACTCTTAGTCATTAGTAACACTATTCCTGTATGAACCTGGGTTAGTTTTAAGTCCATGGTCCATTGTCAAAAATCTATTTAAAAAAACAGTTTTCCTTCGAGAAATAACGTGTGGGTAAAGATTTGTCAACATTTACCACAACATGTCAGCATTGACTACAGCTTTGGAGGTCACACTCAGGAAGATGGAAGACTCTGATTCCCAATGTATAAGAATCCATATAATGGAACTTACTTGTTTCAATTCCTAACTTTACTTCATGTAAAAATGAAAATCAGGCACTCTCTTTTTGATCTATTTGAAGAGAAAACGGACAGACGAAAAACATCAGTCAGATGGATTATGTCCTTGCTATATGGTAACTAGAAAGTAACCCAGTCTTCACTCAGTGAATCACCAGTGAGGACACAGAACAATCTAATGGATAAAAAACATGACTCACTTCTCTGTTTACAAGTGCATGACTTCATGAGTCCGTGGTGGGGGACATCTTCACGACAGCATCTAAGTAGGAATAACCGAAGTCTGTAAATATACCCCACTCGGTCCACACACCCACTGGAATTATACCATGTATCACCAACATGTAATTGGTACCGTGTTGGAGCGCTACCCTTGAAAAGTCGGCGTGCCCCTATGACTACATAATCAGGAAAAAACGACTACAATCGATAGCTGAATAATGCGATTTTCCTTTCACAAATGATCCCCTTTAAATACTTAATGGCTCCGTAAAAATACATCGTCTCTCTAGTAATACATTTACGAGATGTAGTATTCTACATTAGCCCCCTCCTTGTACTTACTGGTGTGCTGGCGACTCCCCGCGTATACACCTATTTACGGCTCACCCACGGCTCGGAAGGACAACTCGACCCGCGTAACACGCAGTCCTTTTCACTTCCGCTACTCGCCGTGCCCTGCGCAGACGATTACCACGTGGTCTGTCCAAGCACACCGAAACGTAGGATTTAAAGCAGCAGTGCCCCAATTCCAAATGTGGTTTAAAGCGAACCACCAATTATTTTATATTTATTTATCTTTATTCTACCCTACAGTTTTGATCTCATATTAGAATGGGACTTACGCTATTCCTTTCAGCGCACCATGTTAACCCCTCCTTACTCGACATTAGAGGGAAAAACGGCCATCCAAACAGTACTGAATATCGCCAAAGTTAAAATCCGGCAATTAATTAAAAGGGTACAGACCCATATATAAAGGGACTTTGGAGAAAAAAGGGGGGTAAATAACAAGTCTAGAGAGCAATGAAATGTCCAACCATAATTGGAAAACTTTGCAATCGTGTTAATGTCCTCCTACATCTGTCAAAAAGTACAAGAAATCTTAACATCGTGTATCAAACCATAATGTGTGTGTAAATATCAGACTAGCATGAACAATGATGTTTACAGTAAAATATTTTCAACGTTTCATCACTAACCCCCATGGGACATCATCATTGAGTCCATGTCGATTGGTTGACAGACGGTGAACCCATCTTTGTTCCTTTTCGAACAAAGCACTCTCGTTGCTGTGTTCCAGATGTTCAATAATGGACCACTTCATATCATTTGGACCGTGCCCCTGCTCTAAAAAGTGTGCTGTCAATTTAGTTGAACTCCTCTGGCATCTGATATTGCTACGATGCTCTCCTATCCGTAGCTTAATTTTACGTGTAGTCATGCCTACGTAATGTAGGTGACATGGGCAGACTATCAAATACACCACATTACAAGTGTTACAATTAGTGTGACTCTTGCGGTGCCAGGTTTTACCTTCTTCCAAATTGAGAATTTTGGTTGGCGTGGTCAGATGACATATGCTACAGCCTCCGCATGGATAGTGGCCTACCACTGGTGGAAGACCCCAGGTGGCCAATACATTTGAGTCCTGTGTTCTATCCATTTTAGTGGCTGGGCGAGTACGAACTAGTGCATCTTTCAGACTCCTATAGTGATTCAACTTCACAAACTCTGCCACAAACGCAGGGATGTTAAATAAATAATGTTACAAACTTTGGGGCAGATTTACAATTACTGGCACATCCCTGCATATTGGCAGGGATGCGCCAGTAAATGTGCGCCACAGCTCCGCCACCCATGATGCGCCGCATTTACAATGCGGCGCACCATGGGGCAAAAACGGCACAGATGCATCACGCATCTGTGCCGTAAAAGCGGCGCATTGCTGGAGTTGTGTCGCAAGCGCGACGCAGCTCCAGCAATGATCAGGGGGGACCAATGTGCACAATGCTGCGTTAATCCTTACGCCTGCTTCAAGCAGGCGCAGGGTTTTGATGCAGCATGGGCCCAAAAGTGACTGAGTGTAATCTTGTAGATTTCACTCAGCCACTTTTGGGGGGCGTTCCTGAGTCTGGAACGCCTCCCCCTGCAACGGTACGCCTGTTCTGGCGCAGGGCTTTACAACGTGACGCACCTGGGAGATGCGTCACGTTGTAAATACCCCGTACCATGGTGCATCTTTTGCGCCGCAGCTGCGTCACCAAAGTGACGCAACGGCAGCGTAAAAGCGGCGCAAGGGGCTTGTAAATCTACCCCTTTATTTTGACATGTCCATCGCCAACATAAGTTATCCTCATGGCCCTTGTTGGGCCTCAATGTAATGTCCCTGAAACTGCGCCCCGTTAACTCTGCCCCTCTAGGAGTTAACGTTGAGGAAGATCAAGTCACCAGGGGGTTTCACAGTGGGATCCTGAGGTTCCCCTGAGTAATAAGGAACTACTGAGGAAGTTGGTAATACTGGGTCTGGATTCCTCATATAATTTCTAATTTCCCCCCAGGATTTCGGCTGCCATCAGAAATCTAAGCATTAAAAGAAGCATCTGCAATTCCACGGAGGGCATTGTTCTTCAGAGGCTGTTAACCAGCCATATCAGAATTAAATGGGGCCCAGAGTGCCATCATGTACCTGCGAAGTAGAAAGAATGGTGTTTCAACAATGCAATGTTTCCGGTGCCTTCTTTTCTCCTTTCTAAGATTTAGGTCTGGCTGTACGTTTTTAATTATTCTTTTGAGCGTTCAAATTAGAGAATACTACAGGGCAGCTTTACTAGGTTGCACCCAGCATGACTACTGGCTTTCAATTCTGTTGAAAGGTGAGTAGAGGCTAAACCTTACTCTTTGAAATCGTTTTACAAAGTGATGAATGTGCTTACCGTTCTCAATGGAAGCCTGCATGCTTTGCATTACAATGGTGCAGTCAGCTGCTCTACACTGTGGGCACATTAGGACAATTGTGATTAAGGGAAAGCGTTCCTCGTTTGAACTTTGGAAATCGGTGCGTATGCAAACACAGATATTTGAAAGGTTACATTTATCTACAAATGGTACATTAATTTTACGTATTTTTTTTAAAGATCTCTCCAACTGAATTTTTGGTGATAATAGACCTGCCAATTGAACCTTAACTATAGCAGGACCAGCTGGTGCTCTGCTGTAACTAGTGCAAAGGACAAAGAGATGTGCCTTCTCCACATTCACGCTGACCTTCTGAAACAGTGGGTCACCATCCATAATCACACACAGCTTTTCGGTCGACTTGACAGTGTTTAGATGTTCCCCGTTACCCCAAGCACTTTTCTAACCTGCAGGCTGCATTCCTTCCTAATTAGCTTCTGATTTATGCATTCAAACCACCTGTGGTTCTGCCATGCTGAACATGAAATGAGAGAACATAATGCAGCGTGTGCCATGGGAAGGAGTTCCAGTTGCAGCCGATGAATAATTGTACACAAAGCTATGGCGCCCAAGCAGCTCGCGCACTTTGCCCATACCTCAATGTGAGGCAGGGATTTTACTTTGTCTCTTTTCAGCTGCAGCGTGAATGATGCAGGCGATAATTGCTGCTCTTCTTATATTTCATCTGTGAGGCATGGACACATCAATTTCTGCCAGTCTGTTGAATTAAGAGTCTTTTATTGAGAGGGCACGAGCTGCAGCTAAGGGCCATCTCCTAAGGACTACAAACGTACCCTGTGGCTCTCCCATCTCATCTCAGCCCTTACCTAGTGATGCTCACTTTGAAACCCTGAGAAAGAGACAAAGTCGTTCTTTGTTTTATAAAACACATAGATATGTCTACTTTCACATTCTATCAAATCCCATTTCAATTTTATTTTTTTTAATTCTATTCTTTACCCCTTTCTTATATTGCCCTTTCCTCTTCCACTAACAGATATAGCCATTTGCATCTGTCTCTAGTGGACACGCTCACGCCCCTCTTCCTGCACCAAAAATCAAGACAATCTTCTTTTGTGATATTATGAGACAAATAGTGAAGAAAAGGGTAATGATCCAACACCACAAATGTGATATCATGGAGGCCCTTGTGTCTGATCCTGAGCCTTCCTATGGTGAGGCTCGTTCTGCGATACTCTTCTGGCAGACATCTTATGTAAGTACGTACCCAGGTTAGATTACCCTTGTCCCAGTCATTCGTCTTCTCACAGGAGAGAGAGGAGCCATCTATTTGTGTTAAGACTTGAAGCTACAGGCATGTCACTCCTGACACCAGAATACCATTGTAGCGTGATTCAAGATGTGCCTGCAATTGGAGGATGGTTACAAAAATCGCAGTATTCAGAAAGGCTACACCAGGATTTCTATAAATTTCATGTTTATTCACATCATCGCACTCTTGGGTACAATGCAAGTGGGAGTGAAGCACAAGGAGAAAACACTATGGGGCATATTCTCAAGGATTTATCGCCGAGTTATTGGCACTTTAGCACAGCCAAAGTGGCAATAAATTTATCGCCCCATTCACAAGCTAGTGCTAACAGCCGATATCACCAGTTTACCTGGGATAGCAGCCGCAAAAAAAATGCCACAGACAACCCCGACAGCTAACGCTAATGAGATGCTGAGTAGGCGTTCCTGTGCAAAAAGCTGCGACAACACCACACTGCAACATGCTCAACGACCAGCTAGGTTGGCGATAAGATCACAAAACAGGCGAAGAGGTGCATTAGCAGCAGGAAATTAACACCTGCTCTGACCTGGTGTAAAGTTGGACAACAACCTGCACCAGAAAAGGGAGCCCAGTCCAGAGCCACACCTGAAGATCAACAGATGCCATGGAGCTATTGATCATGCAGCTCAAAGCTCCAACAGGGCAACAACACCCACCCCACCCCCGAGACCACCATAGAGGCAGGGCAGACAAAGACAGTGGACCTTCAGGAAACGCACCAGCCTAACAGACTTAACACCAGAGAATGTCATTGCCCATTTCAGGCTCAAAAGGACAACCATCCTCACAATACTGAACATCATTGCCCACAGGCTGACGGTACCAACACAGCGGACAACCAACATCCCGCCACAGACAAAGCTGCTGGCTGTGCTGCATCTGTTGGCCTCTGGTACCTTCCAACCAACAACCGCCAGAGTCAGTGGTGTCTCACAGCCAGCCCTATCAAAGTTCTTCACATCCGTCCTGGATGCCATCATCAGCTTGGTACCCCTGAACCTATACTTCCCTACACTGCGCAGGAACAGCTGGAGACCAAGCAAGGCTTATTCTCCATAGCTGGCTTCCCACACGTGTTGGAGCAATTAACTGCACAGATGTACTACTTGTGCCCCCTGCCGAAACTGCACACAATTACTGCAACAGAAAGCAGACACATTCCATCAATGTGCAGGCAATGGTGGACCACCAGGGACTCTTCACCAATGTCGTCGCCAAATACCCAGGCAGTGTGCATGATTCCTACATCTTCAGACAGTCCATCATCAACCAGCGCTTCCAAGCTGGCACCTACGGAAATGCACTGCTCTTTGGTAAGTACCAAATGAATACACCACACACCTCAAATCCACAATCATTCAACGCACAACTCTGGGACTGTGCATGTCCCAAACTCACATACAACATGCTAAACAACATGCCCATCTACCAGACACAACAGCACAAGTTACTGAGGTAACCTGGGCTAGCCATGTATACAAGCCGTCAATGGCATGGCACCTCAGCCACACATCAGCAGTATGTGGGGAGAGGTGAGAACCAGGTACGTGCAAAGGAGGTAAGTGACCAAAGAATGAGAATGTACACAATGCCAAGTGTGGAGCGAATGTGCTGGACAGACTGCAGTATGCAGACCACACACATATCCATTACAACATACACTGCTGGTGGTGGTAGTTTAGTGGACAGTAGAGGCAACCATGTCACCCCACCCAGTGGTGAAGATCATGGAAATGTACCTTGTTACGTCCCCGCTGTAAGCGTGTGCGTAGTGGGCTGGCCCGGCGTACGCCAGGCTAGCAGAGGAGTATGAATAAAAAGCAGGTAGCCAAGGGTGTGGTTCTCTTCCGGAATGCCCACCGCCTCTGCCAGGATGGCGCCACGCACCACTCATGAGGCCAACGCCTTGGGCTGGTTTGCTTGTGATCCTGTGCGCCTACTGCAGCCCGGCCCGCTGCGTCCCGAACCTGTCTTGCCCACCCCTGCGCATCCAGGCATTACTGCTCACTTGCCGACACCGACGTACAATACCAAAAGAAAATATCCTAGTTTATGTTAAACACAAATCAGTGAAGTTTAATCTGTGTACCCAACAGAAAACTGTGCTATAAAATTTGGACGTTAGAGGATTTGATAATTTTTATATGTGATTTTCTTGTCATGTCAATTACAATGTATTGTGATTTATATATGCAATAATTTTTTGCACTGTATTTGTAATGTGTTTTTGTATGAATTGTGTAAATATATATGTGTTTATGTGTGTGTTTACACTATGCTTTCAAATACATTTGAATTTGCTTCTTTGCTCATGAAAGTTTATTTAATGCAATGGGGAGTTACAAATGAGTTCTTTGTTTTTTCATTGAATGTTTATCCCTGGACTGGTGGGTTGATAGAATTATTTGTAGAATTTTTGTAAAAGAAATGGCAGCAGAACCACTGTTCGTTTATCGTACTATTTCCCAGGTTCTGTACCGTAACCCCATTGATATTGATCACCTGCTGACACCGGTTGGCATAACGGAGGGCCCACCACATGCCAGTGGAAGCTCCAAGCCTGATGCCCGCGACCTTGGCCTCCGCGAGCAAGGCACTCAGTACTCTTTTCTCGTTGACGTGCTCCACCAGCTGACACAGCGGACAAGTAGGTCACACATTTGGAACTGAGTCTTGATTATACAATGGCCAAGGGCATATTTCATGGCAGAGTTTATATCATTATACTCCCTTCGATGTGGTGCCACCAACTCTGTGCAAAGCATTACAATCACACATGTCTGTGGGCCTTGGCTGACTTCGGCCTTCGGCCTACACTGTGGACCAGAAGGCTTCACACGAATCCAATGCAGACCTTAGCAGGCAGAACACTGCATCGTCGCAGGTTGCACAACCGCTCAGCTATGGAGCCCCTACCTCCGTCAGCTACAAACCTTCTCCACATGCCATTCCAACGTCGTGTGTTAGAGCTCCAGGAGGACCAGGCTGGATAGCGGTTGACCCTCACTGACTGCTGCCTCTGGCCTACACTGCGGTCGAGTAGGTCACACATTTTGAACTGAGCTTGATTTATTTATGGCAGAGTTTCTATCACTGTACAGGCCTTATCGCAGAGTGCATGCCCTTTCAGCTCCGGGGCCACTAACTCTGTGCCACGGAAGTCATGGAAACTCTCTTTTTTGTTGGCGTTGGAGTCCCGGGCCCGGGGTTTGTCTTCATCATCATGTAGCTGATACTGACATGGTGGTAAACAGGAGTCTGTAGCATTCAACTCCTCCATTTGCCTGATTCTGCTTGCTTCTGCCGTCTGCATCATGCCCTGGAAGGACACCTTCCACTGTCCCCCATCACACTCCGCAATATTCTCCATGGACATAAACTAGGGCCCGCTCAGCTCACGTGGCCCTACCTTAGGGCACCGCAAGTCACCGTCCCATGGCGGTGTGCCTGTGCTGGCCGCTGTGCATCCGGGGCCACTAACTAAACCTGGGCGTAGTTTGCGTAGTAGCGCTACGCGTAGTTTCACGAAGTGCACTTCGCACTACAAAAGCTATGCATAACTATGCGAACTGTGTATTGCGGTAGGGAAAATGCTGTTCGCACTAATTGCTCAGTGCCGGTTGCTTGTCCGCACTGTGCAATCATTGTAAATGGCATCTTGCACAGTGCAAGCGGTTGTTTTCTGCCACTCAAGTAGATTTGTACTCGAGCGGCAGCTTTCTCAACGCGGACTGGTAGTTTCTCATCTCTAGAGGTCGCGAGCATAAGGGACCGCTCGCAAAGAGAAACCTGACCTCCTCTCGTTAAGAATCTCGCCGGGAGGTTAATTTTCCACACTCAGGATCGGCAACTTGATGTTGCTGATCACGTACGAGGAAAAAGTCTCACCAGGATGGTGATTTTGCTCGCTCGTGGTCGCAACTTGACGTTGAGGACCGCGAGCGAGCAAAAATAGCCTGCTACACTACGCTACGTGTTTTTGCACTGTGCTACGTGCAATTTGTGTAGCGTGTATTTGAGCAAACTACGCTCACTCTGTGAGCTTAGTGAAGTGTTCCACCCAGGGTTACCACTAACTCTGTGCAGCTCAAGTCATGGACCCTTACTGTTTGAACTTTAAACTACGGATTGTCTGATCACTGTTGTAGTTGTTGCCTGCACCAACTGACCCTTGAGGGGTGGCTTACACTACCCAACACCCATCAGGCACAGGCATCACTGGACATGTGACCCTGGCAATAAAAGGGGCCAGGCGCATGTGCCCATAGACAGTTCCACAAACTATCTCAGTGTGTCCGTGTGGTCATTATGTATGCATAAGGGCCCAGGCCATACCACATGACATTGTGCTGTGTACAGCAGGCGCAACCATGTCACCTCAGGCAGTGGGTTACATCTATCACATGTAGCAGTGTCGTACCCCCCTGTAAGCGGTGTAGACTGGCGTATGGCAGTACAGCATAGGGGGGTGCTTATTCAACACGTGACTCTTGGCGTGGTTACGTTTTGGCCTTGCCAAGGAGGTAACTAATGCATGTGTCTCTGTTGTAGTGTCTATGCCACCTGTCCCGCAATGGACAATGTTGCTATGTAGCATGCCCCCAGAGTGCAGGCTCAGCCGGAGGGGTACATGAGGGGGCGCAAACCCGCTTGGGGTTCAGGATCATACATACCAACTGTTGTGTGTGTCGCTATTGGTGCAGCATGCACCAAACATCTACCCTCAACCGCATGGCGAGTTCAGCCAGGCATGTGCTCTACATCTGTGTCCGCCCTATCCTTACCATAGGCCTACACGCACATGACCGGCCACCTTCAGAGCACATCACCACTGTGTCATGGTCAGGCTTGGGGACATGCACAGACAGGCATAACAATGGTGTGCCGTAGGGGTGCAAGTGATGCAACTGCGCTGCACACACTAGTAAATATTCTCGGGAGGAGGGAGGAGCAGTAGTGAGGCAACGTAATACACATTGATGCCGCTCATTAGCAACAAGCAGTACATGTTATACATGAATCACTGGGTCACACATATCACACACCAATGACCCAGTGAGCCTGCCAACACACCATGCAGTAAAGAGTCTTGACTCATATCTCTCTGCACTTTCACAGGTGATCAAGGATATGTACTCTGCGCTTGGATGATGACACCCCTCCAAGCCCCGAACACACAGACCCAGAGACAGTACAATTTGGCTCACAAATGCATCAGGGGCATCGTGGAATGCATATTTGGCGTGTTGAAGTCATGTTTCAGGTGCCTGGACATCACAGATGGAAGGCTCCTGTACAACCCAGATATTGCGTGCAAGATGATAGTTGCATGTTGTGTGTTACACAACATATGTGAACGCAACAATGCCCCATGGATACAAGTTCCAGATGCACCGGATGATGATGATGAGGCCGGTGGACCACACCCCACTGGAATACCATCATTGACAATTTTTTCTCATGTTAAGGTCACATTGTGACAGTCCTTAGCAATCATGGGACAGTACGATGAATGACTACAGGCACAGCATGTGCAAATCAATGCTTTCCAAGACACATCCCTGCATGCATGTCACTCATCCGTAAAGGCACATCACTCAGACATGTGTGAGTGTGACATGTCATGCTAGCATGTTTTCAATTTGTTAATGGATGGTGGGTGTGTCACCTCTGTGCAGAGTAGCTGTTTAGGGTGTCACGTATTCAAACTGCCAGTTCTGTGTGTCACAGTCAGTACGGAATCCCACTCATCGCCGTTTCACATGTGTCCCAAAAATATTACATGTTGGCTGTTATTTGTGATCTACAAGTGACAACAGGGCTTCTTTTAGGGTCAGATATGTACCACCATGATGCGGGGATGCACCCTGTGACTCAAGTCCCACGACATGAGCAACATGTACGTAAGGTGTAGTCACTGCCCCTGCATTCGTCCATGCTTTCATAATTGTTTGATCATGGACATGGCATGTCTGTGTGCAGCAGGTGTTGATTGTCCCTCTGCTTTTTGAAGGGGAGATGTGGTTTCACAGTGTGTTCCATGTCTGTTTCTGTATTGGCGCTGTTTACATACAGTGACTGTTTGTGAGATGTCTCTCTGATGCGGGACATTGGTCATTTGTTCTATGTCATGGCTGTGGGGTTGTGCTCGTACGTTGTCATCTCACCATTTTTTGACTCTGCTCATAGGGAGCATTTTCCCGCATGACGCGTGGGAATCGCAGGCCAGTCGCAGGTTATCACTCATGTTTATATCGCGATGAGCCTCATCTCTACTATTTTCGCGTTAGTGTTTCGTGTTTTATGGGCGTCACGTTGGTTTTAACGAGGACATTTGATGCGTTATTGTGAGCCTATCGCATGGTAGCGTCGTGTTGAGAATGCTACTTTGACACAGAGTTATTTCCCGTGATAGACTGCGATATGCAAAGTTGCGTTAAGCTAAATTTGTGATGTTTATCTCACGTTCTTGTGAATATCCCCCTATGTTGTACAAGAGAGAATTCAGTCATACTTTACCGTGATTGCAAGGGAATTTAACGCACCAGAACCATAGCACAAAAGTCTTACAAAAACAAGAGTAACATAGCTGGCAGACCTTTTTTGGCCATGCTGAGAAGGGGTTGGCTTTATAGATTGTTCGAAAACCCCTCAGACATTGCCTTATAACTGTGATTGAAGTTATGGTTATGAAATATACAAAAGAAAACTGACATTGACCAGATATGGCTATCTATACAAAACATACCTTGCATCGCAATATGAAAAACGGAAACATTGCAAACACAAGTAATATATATATATATATATATATATATATATATATATATATATATATATATATATATATATATATATATATATATATATATATTTGCTCAATAATGCACGGCTGATTTGCCTTAATGCTTCAGTAAATCAAAGAGTACCCAACACGCACCTTATAATGAGCCAGAGCAGCTAATTTTAGAGGGTTCGCTAAAGACAAAATACTTGTGGGCGCCAGAGAAAGGTACAAGGGATGTGAGGTGAGAAAATACGGTCCCTAACAATAGGGAATTATAGCATTTTTGTTACAACCTTTTGATCCTCTGCACCAGCACGTTTAGTGGCACATTCTTTTTGCTGAGAAAACCAAGCTAATCACCACTGATATCCAGAACACTATAAACTTCTTCATTGGGAACCTCTCTACGATCAGGAAGAATGCCCAAGAAACCTTCCCCTCACACCTAAAAATAAAGCTGGCTGGTCTATCTTTAAAACCTTTTAGGAAATGAAATCTTAAAATAATTGACATCCCGAAAATACTCCAATCCCTTCAACGATGCTCCTCCCATCAAAATCCTGAATGAATCCATTGACATCCTACACCTATTATGAACTATGATAATCAATGCTTCACTCACACAAGGTTCTATACCTAACTGCCCTAAATGTGTCCAGGTTACTCCTATCATATCATAACACCAACTCTGACCAGTCCGACCACAAAAGCCACCGCAGGACTCCAACATTTCAATTTTAGATAAAGTCTTAGAAAAATGTATGCACATACAACTTCCCAATCACATCGATTCATTTCAACTCCTCAACCAATGCCAGTCTGGCTTCTGGGCAGGTCACAGCACCGAAATTACCCTGGTCCTCATTGTTGATGATGCCCTATGCAAACTCGATCATAATGAATCCTGACTGTAAAATCCTAGTTGACCTGTCAGCGGCTTTCAACACGGTTAACCATGATCGTCTTTTGACCCTATTAGAACACAGGACGGGTCTCTCTGGTACCATGCTAAAATAGTTCTTCTCCTTCCTTCACAATAGATCTCTAATCAACCATGCTCTTTCTGATCAGACACCTGTGTCACTTGGTTTACTCCTAGGTTCTACTCCCCTCGACTTGTTTAACCTAATCCGAAGAGATGCCAGTTCAACGTCCTCAAGAACACCTACAAAGCCCTGCATGGCCTAGGACCTGCCCATATCAACCACTGACTGAGGTTCCACCAACCCTTCTGACACCTGCGCTCCTCCTCACTCACCCTTGCACACACACTTGTGTCTGTTGCAGCCACAACAGTGGCCCCTCCTTCTCCTACATCACTGCCAAGTCCGGGAACAAACTTTCTGCCCAGCTAACTAAAGCCCCCTCACCAGCAGACTTCAGAAAGACACTCAAGACCTGGCTCTTTCACAGATACACAGCACCCAGATACCCCTAAGAGTGACAGTGTAGCATTTTACAAATGCTGTTTCTTTCATTTGATACATGGAGACCTGAATCGAAAAGCAAAAACTCGCTTACATCTCCTACCACATGTATATGGATGACACTCAGCTCTACAAAAAAATCATCTCTCCCAATGACATCAATATCCTCAATAACACCTTAAAAATGCAGCACTTGTTAACTCGTAGACACCTCAAACTCAATGCCTTTAAAACAGAATTTTTATTGATCTAATCGCCGGCCATCACCCCTAGTATCAAAGACTGGTGTTGTATTCTATGTTGTTAATGGGCACACGCTGCTGCTAGATGCGTGCCTTACCTGAATTTACACAATAAAATACACCTGAAGATGAAGAGAATGTTAACATGGTTACTATTTTGACCTTGGAGGCAAAATGCTCTGATTTTGTTGCACTTTCTATTGATTGTGATTCTGGCAGTATTGCAAAGAAAAATGGATGGTTTTGCAAAGTCCAGATAGACATTGTGAGTTTACAAATTCTGGTGGATTCTGGTTCACCAGTAACTATATTGCCAGAAGAAACCTTTAAGTCATGTTGGAGTAAGCTCCTGACATCAAAGCTGTAGATTTTGGGAAGTCTGACATTCTTACCAGAGGGTATTTTGTTGACATCTTGGAGTTTTCTGGGAGGCCTATCTCTACCAAAATATATGTTGCAGTTAATGGTTGTGACATAATGGATTGGATTGATCAGGGGTGACTGGGTATAATTTTTAGACAAGCCGTCACTGTTCCCGTTATGCTTGTAGAGAGTCATGCTAATGAAATAGATAATATCTTGCAAAAATACTGAATTCTCTAACTCTATTTGAACTGTTAAAGATTTTGAACATGAAATAATTTTGAGACCGGGTGCTGTGGCAGTCAAACATAAAGTCAGAGATGTTCCCTTGTGGAAATAATTGAGGCACCACTGAGATCAGTTATGGGCAGAAAAAGTTATTGAACCTGTCACTGCTGCAGAATGGGTCAGTGCAAAGGGATCGCTAAGAAAAATGTGCTTATGTGCGGATTTATGCTCTTTAAAGAAAAACATTTTAGTTGATTGTTATCCATTTCCCAAAGATAAATACATACATATCTTCATTGGAGGGGGCTAAAAATGTTAGTAACATTGATTTGATCGTGGCTTATCATCAAGTCATGCTTAAAAAAGAATCTCAATCTCTTTGTACTTTCATTACTCCTTTTGCAGCTTTGAAGTACTTACGGTTGTTGTTCGGTCTTGCATCGGCGGCAAGGGTATTTAAAAAATTTATGGTAACATTAGCCTTCCAGGATCACATTCTTATTTATGCTAAAGTTGTTTTAGAGTACAACCACATTCTGGACAAGGTTTTATGAATTCTGTCTAAGCATGGTATGACTGTGTCGAAAGACAAGTGCAAGTTTTTGACAGATAATGCAGAATATTTAGGTCACCATATAACTGCACAAGGTATCAAGCCGAAGAAAGATCTTATTAGAGCTTTAAAGGAAGCACCTGCACTTGGTAAAAAGACGAAAGGCGATCCTTTTTGGGGTTAAATGATTATTTTGCTAGATTCGTTGGTGGTTACGCTACTCTTATGGAACCACTTAAAAGAAGTGCTTGCATTGATAACATGTGAAAGTTCACAAATGTATTATAACTGGAGATGCCAGTGCGGTATGTTTGGCCACTGTCTTTTGTCAGATAGTAGGTACGTCTGAAACAACCGTTAGTTACGCTTCCTGAGCCTTATCATCAACTGAAAGTAAATATAGCACCATCGAGAGGGAAGTACTTGCCTGTGCATGGGCTATAGCCAGTAGCGGTCGGTGGTGGGAATAGCTGCCGGGCGGTGACGAGGTGAGGGGGAGTGGCAGGGTGGGGGTTAGTAATCTATATATTACGGAGAATTACAGGTAAGTAAACATATAAATAAATAAAATGAATGTCATTGCGCGCACTGCAACGCATTTGGGGATGCAGTGTGCACAACAAAATTTGTTTTATTTATTTAACCTGTAGTCCTCCGTAATTCATAGATTACTACCCCCCACCCTGCCCCTTCCCCTCCCCACGTCACCGCCCGGCAGCTACTCCCACCACCGACCGCTACTGGCTATAGCAACATTTAAAACATATGCATGGAGTACCTCTTTCACCTTGTGCATGGATCACAAACCTCTTATATATTTGCTGGGAGATAAAGGAACAACATGTGCTTCTTCAAGACTCATCAGAATCTTATCCAAACTACAAGAATATAATTTTGATTTTATGGATACACCTGGAACCACCAACTCAAGAGCTGATTGTTTTTCCAGGTTACCTGTTCCAGAACAAGAAGAAAGATTTGGTGTTGACTTGTTTGAGGATTAACGTATTGTGGCGAGCATGGAAGTTGTACAGCTGTGCAAGGGTGCAATCACTGAAACAGATTGGGACAGTGCTTGTGAAGCTGATGTGATTTTGAAGGATGTCAAATGCTTCATTCATCAGGATTGGCCTCCTGACAAAAATTTCAAGGGGGGCTTATTTGTATTCTGTCAATTAGCTGATCAACTTACTGTGGAAAACGATTTTCTCATGAGAGCTGAAAAAATTGCAGTTCCCAGTTGTTTAAGACATAAGATTTCGGAGCTAGTCCACAATGGTCACTTAGAGGCTACCTCTACCAAGAAAACTTTAAGATGCTATTTTTGGTGACCTTACATGGATTCAGATGTGGATGCATTTGTAAATAATTGTCAGGAGTACATTATATCCATTAAACATTGAAGGAAACAAGATACACCTTTAATCATCACTCCATTACCTCAAGGCCCCTGGCGTAAAGTGGCACTTGATTTAGCTGGCCCATTCATGACATTAACTTTTGATAGGAAGTACTTAGCTGTCATGACTGACTATTTTTCAAAGTGGATATAATATGATTTTGTACAAGAAACATCCACTCAAGAGGTCATTACATTTTTAACAACGTTTTCGCTTTAGGTGGTTACCCAGAGGAATTATTCACGAACAATGGTGTACAACCTGTGTTGGAAACTATGGAGTCTTTTAAACAAAAATAAGGGTATTGAGCACTAGAATGTTCCTCTGTATTCACCTTGTTCCAATGTTGCTCTTGAGAGGGCCAATAGACTACTCAATGAGGGTATTCAAACTTCTCTCACATGCAGCAATGACGTACCATAATACTCCTCATAACATTACAGGAGCTTCACAATTTTCCCTATTGAGAGGTAGACAATCTCATATTAGATTCTATACTGTATGGTTGAAGTTGTTTGGGTGGAGTTGTGGATTTGAAAGATATAAAACCAAGAGTCCAAAAAACACAAATGAAAACAATGGCATATCACAATTACAAAAACATTATTGGTACTGATGCTGTCAAGGTTGGATCTTGGGTCATGTTGAAAGATATGAGACTTAGAAGGTCCATAGTAGAATTCCATTTTCATGGGCCTGTCAAGGTTAATAAGGTTGCTCTCTCCTCAGTTCTATTGGAAGATGGGGGATGGTGGGCTAGTAAGAACTTAGGGGCTGATTACGATGGCGGAAGGCCCACCACCGCCAGCCGTGCCGTGGCAAGCCCGCCGCCATTGAACGGCGACTCTTCGCCTGCCAAATTATCATGGTGGGGGATCCGGACTGCTACCGTGGTGGGCGCAAATACCCACGCCACAGATCCGCCACAGTTAATCGTTCCGATTGCCTGGCAGATCGGTCATGATGTGTACATTTGTGGAGGTGCCTAGCAGGCCCGTCCGCCAAATTACAATACAGCCTGTAGCCAGCCTTTCATGGAAAGTCTGGTGGGGATAGGATTCAGGGGCCCGTTGCAGGCCCCCTTTGTGTTGGGCGAAGGTGTTGGTGCACTGGGGGTACCTGGCAGGCACTGTGTGGTGCCTGCCACGTACTGCAGTGAAATGCACAACATGCATTTTTGGTATTCCGGCGGGTACTGCAGCCAGCATCACCCGCCACAATGTTAAAGTGCAAGATGCAACCACCATGGTGGTGAAGGTCGCATCATAATTTGGAGTGCAGGACCGCTGCATGACTGACGGGCAGTCCCAATCCCCACTACGATGGCGGGAAGACTCAAGTCCACCCGCCATCGTAATCGGCCCCTTAGTGCTATTGAGTAAGTTTCAAAGCACTCTGGTAAGAAATAATTTGCAAATTCAACAAACGTGATTAATTTTTGCCATCTTTGGATGCCGCTGCCACTGATAGGGATAATAATTACATGGGCATTCATTATTCTCAACCTGATTAATCTGGCAACTAGCATCCCCTGGTAGAGGATTCTGCTATCATTCAGGGTAATTAAGGAATTGTCAATTATATTAGTGGTTAAAAGAGTTGATTGATTTTTAACAAAAAACGGGGATGTGTTGTATTATATATTGTCGATTAGTCACGCTCTGTTGCCATACTTGCGTGCCTTAGTGGGCGCCATGTTTAGGTGACAAGTTCTGTATTCTTTCCAATGCTCTATGATTTGAACTCTTAGTGCATCCTACAAATGACGTTCGATGTTCTGTCATTGTCACTACTGATCAGTTGTTTCTCAACACCATTCAGTAACGGAATCATGGAGATAGAGGTCGTTTCAGGATGGGCTCTCTCTCTGGATGTATTACTAACCAATAAAACCTACACCTCCTACCGTGTGGATTTCGCTTTTCCATTGATGTCCTCTACAAGAACTGGCTCCCAAAGCTTACTGTCTTGAACTGTTCTCCACACATTATTGACTCTGCTAAATCCCTAGTGATAATCCTGGACAATGCCCTCTGCATGCAAAACACATCAATGCTACCACCAGAGGAGCTTGCCATCAACTGCATGCACTAAGGAAACTAAAAACGCACCACTGAAGGCTACTTTGAATGCAGCAGCTAGGCTCATCACTGGATCAAACAAAAAGGTGATCATATCACCCTTGACCTCCCATCTCTGAAATGGCTGCTCTATGAGGCTAGGATCTATCTCAAAATTGCATGTATGACCCATAAATCACTGCACCACAACACCTCTTCTTACCTTACCCAAAACCTGATCCTATCCGGTTGAACTAGATCTCCCACAAGTACAAACTCTTCACTACTTAAACCACAACAATTCAACAAGAAGAACACCTACAACAATCCTTTTCTGAAATTGCCCCCAAAATCTGTAAATCTCTCCCTCCTGAGATCAGATGCAACCCATCCACAGCCACCTTCAAGAAAGAAGTAAAAATTCTACTTTCCAGTAAATTCCTATCACACTGGGGATTTACCTGCTTCTGCTCATGATCGATTCCATCCTGCCTGCTTGCCAATGGTTCTAATCACACCTCTGCCCATACCCTTGAGATCCTTGCTGATTTTCCGAATTCCCCAGCCATCTACTAACTGTATTGACACCTGTCGAACTTTGCTCATGCCAGTTATGATTAACTATGTTTTCTTATCTCTCCTCTACCGTTGCTTATGTAAATCATCTACACACTGTTCTGACACCTGTCAGACTTTGCTACTGCCAATTATGATTGACTATATGTCCTTCTCTCTTCTCTTACTGTTTGCCTATGTAAATGTTTTGCATTAAATGTATTAAATGGAATGTTTGTGTCATAATGTAGTGTTCTGGATCTCATGAACGCTCTGCACAGTCTTGTAGAGGCGCAGCTGGTGAACTAAGCTTGTACTGGTGATGAATTACATTGGAGCCATCTGGGGCCCACCAACCTGATTTCTACTTCACTGGCTGTTGGCGTTTGTTAGACCTGGATTGTCCAGAGGGGTTATCCCCAGACTTTATGCTTTTTAGCAGCCTGTGTTTGACCTGTTTTGGTGGTTTTATGACTCTGGGAACTTTACCACTGCTGATCAGTGCTATAGTGCATATGCTCTCCCTGTAAATTGTGTTTATGTATTGGTAATTACATGATTGGCATATTTGATTTACTAGTCCGTCCCTAGTACAGTGCATTGTGTGTGCCAAGGTCCTGTAAATCAAATACTGCCAGTGGGCTTGCAGCACTGATTGTGCCACCCACACAAGCAGCCTTTCAAAGGTAACTCAGACCTGCCACTGCAGTGTTTGTGTGCAGTTTAGTACTGCCAAGTCGACTTGGCAAGTGCACCCACTTGCCAGGCCCTAACCTTCCCTTTTCGTACATGGGAGTCACCGAGTCACCCCTAAGGTAGGCCCAAGGTACCCCTGTGGGCAGGGTGCAGTGTATGTGACAGGTAGGACATGACCTGATAAGTGTGGCATTCCCTAATTGTGAAATACTGCCAATTTCGTTTTCACTATTGAAAGACTATCTGGCCCAAAGGAAAGCATGGGAGTGTATTTATAACATCTTATAAATATAACTTACCATTGGGACCAGATAGGAAGAGAAAAGTTAGTATGCCTGAACTAGGAATCTAAAGATGCACATTTGAGTGCAGATGGTTTTTACATTCTGTGTTTGAAAACACCACCTTTAGAAAGTAGGTAGTTTCTTGCTTAACCATCTAGTGTGCCTCTGCTAGGATGTGTATTGACTTATTGGCTTTGCAGTGACAGATGCTGGGGATGGTCAGTGGCTTCAGAGAATCTGGATGAGTCAGGACTGGGCTGAATAGACCTGGGCTGCATTTAGAGTAGGGGGAGGAGATTTCCTTTCACCTGAATTGGCCTGGTCTGCCTTCCACAATGCTTTCTCCACCCCCTGCCAGGAAGATGCACCAGAGAGGACAGAACTGGTTTTGACTGAGTGCTGCCCCTTTGATGTGTGCTGCCTGGGATTGGCCTGCAGTGGCTGTTTCTGCCAAGCAGAGGAACTGTGTGTGTACCACTATGCTACACGCTGTAAAGACGTCACCGGCTCTGTCACTGCCCGACTCACACACCAACTGGCTCCATCACCACATCGTTACCTGCCAGCACTGCATCGAGCACCATCTTACCCTGCCACGCAAGCCTTGATCTCAATGATTTCGTCAACGAGCCGCTGCCTGCACCGAGCCGTGAGGACAACGCATGCTGCAACACTTCCATTTCACCTCGCAACCGTGACGGTTGCCCCAGACTGGCTTGTACCATTGTGTCGGCCACAATGAGTAATGGTACTGTTTTTGAGTCTGTCTTCACTGTAGCTGACCCCACACCGACACAGTCAGCGGAATTTGTTAGACTGTTGTTTCCAGGATCGAGTTAGCCCCTAACGGAGCTACCGACTCGAAGGAATTGTGTTCTTCAGCTATTTCTGGAATGTAAGAGTTATCTTGCAAAGTAACGATTTTTTTACAGTATTGTGTTGTGGATTTGTGTCGTATTTGGTCTTGTTTTGGGTTTAGATACAGATTACTTATGTTTTTAAACTGAGATGCTGTCCATTTGTAGTGTTTTCACTCTATTACTGGCATGTGTGCACAAATGCTTTACACACTGCCTCTGAGATAAGCCTGTCTGCTCATGCCAAGCTACCAAGGGGGTGAGCAGGGATTATTTTCGGAGTGTATCCCCATTCCCCTGAGTAGGATGAAGGGTCCCTACTTGGACAAAGGTACCTGCCACTACCAATTAGAGATCCCCATCATCAGCAGTGTATTGGGGTTTACAGGGTGTTTATTGGGAGATACGTAAGGCCTGTTTACAATTATACTGTAGACTGCGGTGACTATTTAAAGGTAATGCACTGCATTTAATTAATGTGCTTGCCTATCTGTGGATTCCTTTGAATGTGGGCGCAAGCTGATGTGCTTGTGCATTCTATCTTCTTTAATCAGGAACGTTGCTGACAGGTACACACGCTGTACAATCATGCAACAAGCCCCACAGCCTCTAGAAATACAAGTTTTCGGTATGCAGCTGTAGCCATCTTAACCTTTTGGGTACTGCCCATTGCTTTCCATTAAAGTACCTGCATTCTCTACAGTGCTTGGTGATCTGCATGCCAACTCCAATTTCAAGCTCTCACTTACACTTAGGGAGTTTTCCTCACAACAACCCCTCTCAACATTGTGATGGGCACACCTTAATTGTGGTGTTTACTGAATTTGGAGGTATTTGTGAAAGCGGTGATAGGCACACCTTGTGCCTGTGTACTTTGTGCAGTCATTATCTACTATGAATGTAACAGTAAAAGGCTCCCTTTGCCTATCAGTATTTACTATATTTCAGGCAAATATTCTGTTGTGAGTTCTTTTCTTATTTCATTTTTTTTTTTTTATTCTCTTGCAATCTGTGTTTTCCTAGTTCTTATTACTACAGTGTGGTTCTGCCGCCCCCAATTTTACAGAATCCTGGTAGACCATCCATGGCATGTAAAAATGGTTGTAAACTTTTGAGAACTACTTGGTGGCTATTGATGCTTCAAATTTCGATGCCACCCGCTGCACAGCACTTTTATTCAACCATTTAGGAGAGACTTGTCAGTCACTGTTGGATAATCTTCTAAATGTTACGGCACCTTCAGCTGATGAATCTTGGAATGTGCATTTGCAAGCTCTAGCTCGCATGTCTAAACAATATTCCGTTGAACCATCAGTAATGTTGGAGAGACCGGATTTGTGATTTTTTCTAAAAGCAGCTTGTAAAAGAAACAGTAGAAAATTATTTAGCAATTTTGAGAGTTCTAGCTGCGAAATTTGAATTTGGTAAAAATGTAGATGTGTATTTGGTGACCAATTGTTTTTATAGTTTCAACAAAAATATTCAAAAGCGGATTTGCTGTGTAAAAATCCCTCATTAAATAAGGTTATGGACATTGCAGGAAGTATTGAACGTTCTCTGATTCCTTCCCAAATTTTGTCGGAGGATCATAAGGAAAATGGACAAGTTAGTGTTGCGTCTGAAGTGGAGACTGCAGACATGTCTGCAATTGCCAATAAGAACAAGCCTAAGAAGATTGTAGAAAAGCTATTTTCTCGAGCATGATATAGGTGTTGGACAAAGTTTCACATGGGTAACAGTAACAATGAATTAAACCCAGATCTTTGTGACTGGGGTGAATGTTTGCATTTTTCAGCATTCCGTCCATCATTTTTTCCTTTTGCTTCATTTGTTCCTTTTGCTAATAGTTTATCCTGTTCAGCACAGGGAAAGAGGTCCAACAATTTCCGAAAGATAGGGCTTTTTCAAGGGATGTGTCGTTCAGCCAAAAACTAAAGCTAAAGTTACTCAATGAAACGTGGACGAAGAAAGTAATTGTGACAATTTGAACAATGTTTTGCTGACTGTGGGTGTTGATATGGTAAATACGCCTCGTTGAAAATGTAACGGACCGATGTGCGAAGTTTTCATTGGTTCAATCATTTTGAGGATTATGGCAGGTTCCAGCTCTCTCTCTTATTTAATGTTCAAAAAGTTATGGTCAAACGAACTTTGTAAACAAACTAATGTGAATCCAAAAGCATTTGGAGATTGTGATACTATCAAGAAGGGTTATTTTACAGATGTTCTGAAGTTCAAGGGACAAGAATTCTTCACCAAGATTTATGTGGCCGAAAATTGGAGTAATATCATGAGATGGCAAGATCAAGCCAGTTTAGGAATTATTTTAAAACCAGGCTATGATGAACCTGTTGCACTTAGGAACATTCCTGTTTTGTCAGTACAGTAGTCACATTCTTCTACCGTACGCTGTGCAATTGAAGGATTGATGAACAATTATGATACAGTCTTCAAAAACAAGGTGTGATTGGTTAGAGGCTTTTAGCACAGTAGCAAATTGAAATGTAATGTCATCCCTGTCACTCAGAAGGCTAGACCTGCTCCACTTTCTTTGAGGGAATATTTGAAGGA
Organism: Lissotriton helveticus; assembly: GCF_964261635.1. Taxonomy (NCBI): domain Eukaryota; kingdom Metazoa; phylum Chordata; class Amphibia; order Caudata; family Salamandridae; genus Lissotriton; species Lissotriton helveticus. Next base: position 535,473,812 of record NC_136063.1, on the reverse strand, counting down.
CGTGTTAGACCAGTTGTGTATTCAAGATATAAGTACATCTGTAGAAACGTCTGAGCGGGTTACTGCAGCTTTTATTGCTCACAAGAGATCAGGGGACATATGTCTGTGTGCCGCTCTGAGAGAAATAAAACTCAACACTTAGGTTGATTGTCGTCCTTTACCAAGAATTCATGATATGCTGGCCAATGTTGACCATAATGGATATATTTCTTCCATAAATCTCAGGTCAGCTTATTACCAAATTCCTTTGGCTAAAGAATCCCAACCTTCGACTACCTTCATCATGCCATTTGGTGCATACATGTATTTGCGGATGTCGTTTGGACTGGCATCAGCTGCAAGTATTTTTCAGTGGTTTATGGATCAAACATTTAGTGGGGAGTGTGGTATTCAAGCCTTTCAGGGTGATATTCTCAGGCACACAGAGAGTCTGGAACAGCATTATGAGAAATTACACATAGTGTTGAGTACATTGGAAAAACATGGGGTCACTGTCAACAAGGGCAAGTGTACTTTCGTAACTAGTCAAATGGATTACCTGGGTCACAATATCTCAGGTGAAGGCATAAAGCCCAAAGTTTTGTTACTTCAAACTATTACAGATGCCCCTGGACCAAACGACAAAGATTCTCCCAGTGTTTTCCTTGGATTTAGAGAATACTATTGCAGGTTTGTGCAGAGGAACACTTTGATTGCTCAGCGTCTAAGATATGTGTTGCAGACAAATGCTAGGTTTGTGTGGTCTGATGTGGAACAGCAAACCTTTGATTAAATGTAATCTTTGATTGTGAGTGCACCTACAATTAAACCGATCATGCATGGTGAAAAACATTTAACAACAGTTAATGTAAGTTCACTGGCTCTGGGAGCAGTGTTGAGTCAGTTTGTTCGGGGTCAGAAACACACCACTGCATTTGCATCCCGGTTGCTAAACACAGCAGAAAGAAATTATAGCACCATTGAGAGGGAGACACTTTTATGTTTAATGGCGGCAGAGAAATTTAAAATGTACATTTGGGGTACTAGATTTGATTTGTATACAGATCACAAGCTGCTGATTTATATGTCAGGTGATAGTTGCTCTAATAAGGCCCCCTCTAAATTATTTAGGCTACTGTTTAGTTTGCAAGAGTTTGTCTTTGATGTGAAATGTGTACCGGGAGGCAAAAATATTAGGGCACTTTGTCTCTCACGATCACCTTAGGAAGAGAGAAATTAAGGTAGTGGGCATTGTGGGGATTATAAGTGTGTAATAACTATTTCTGATTCTAATGAACCATTTAAAAATCACTGAGAATGAGTGGAAGGAAAATTGTTTGAGTGACATGTTTGTGCAAAGTCACAAAAACACGGTTTCTGGCTTGCTTACAGACAGAGGTATGAGGTATGAGCTATGAATTACTTTTTTTGGACAGGTTTCTTCAGAATTGCCATTAGTTAATGACATTGTTTTGAGACAGAATGATTTTATTCCACCTGTTGGTTTGCAGGCGTAGATTATTTCAATTGCACACTGAGGCCATTTAGGCATCACAGCAACAGCCAAGAGGGTGGAACAACACTATTGGTGGCCTGGTATTGAAGGGACGGTTAAATCATATATTGACAAATGTGCAGAGTGTTTTTTTCGGATAAGCATTGGAAGTTGAACTCAAGTCCTTTATTTCTAGTTGTATGGCCCAAGGGTTTGTGGGAGAAAATATGACTTGATTATTAGGGCCCCTACTAGGAGAACAGATATCTAAATGTAGCAGTGGACTATTTTTCAAATTGGCTACATTTGTCATTTGCCAATGTTGAAATGGGGGTTCTAGCTGGCTAGGGTATGCACCTAGGCAAGGCAGACCCCACCACTCTAGTCAGAGTAAGGGAGTTACACACCCAAGACATCCCCTGCTCATCCCCTTGGTCCCTTAGCCGAGCAGGCAGGCTTATACCAGAGGCAATCTGTAAGGCATTTTCGCAACACACACACACACACACACACACTCCAGTGACACAATAAATCCCCCTCAATGGAGACACCACATAATAGTATATACAAATAGGCATCTGCATTGCATATAAAACATAGACCAAATCCACATAAACCAATAATCACTTTGCCAACAAGACAATTGCCATAACATCACAGTTAGTACAATAATATAAAGACATACATGTTGCACACTTCACAAAAACACCATCACTGTGTAAAAAAGACCAATCCTGAAATAGTATTTGTTATCCTGGCAGTGCAGAATGAAAAACAAAATACTGTTGAAGTTTCAAAGAGGAAAGAATACTCCACTTTTTTATTCCAATCATCCACCCTCCTAGAATAACAGATTTTTGTTTAAATCTTTTTATTAGGGTTTTACATTACAGATTCCCATGTGAGACTTCAGATATATCACAGTTTAACCATTATGTTTGCAATTGTGGAGCATCAACAAACCTCCTACAATAACAGATGGCCTCAACATTCTTATTTGAGTTCCAGACTGGAGATTCTATTACAAAGGGCAAAGGAGGAAATGGGAGGAACCAAGACATTTGAATAGGTACATTTGAATAGGTACAATAATATTAATAAAAATAAATAAATACATAAATGGAGGAAGATTACAACAGATTTCCATTCATGAGAAAAGGTCAATTGCCCAGGCTATCCCAAACTTAGAAGCCCATTCCCGTTCTATACTTGTCCAATTTCTAATTGGACTACATTTCTGCTCACCTCCACCAACCCCAGAGGAGGTTGGAACTTACTTTGACTTATATGCTCTTTTGTGGGTCTTTTCCCTAACACAGTGTCACCTACATTCAAAATCTGTTTCTTCGCTCCATGTTTTTGATCATATCAATTCTTATATTTTAACTGGTGTGGTTCAGTTTATATATATGGTTCACAACCATTGGTTAATACGCTCTTTCCCCCACCCAACCATATTGGTTTTATTTTCATGCCTGGTTCTCTTCCCTCATGGATACGAATGGAGATATACCAGTAATGAGATGAGGTGAAGTGTGGTACAACCAAGCACAATCCCTTAAGATTTGTCTACGTTCTGTCCATTTATGATGGCCAGTGAATCTGTTCTTTGATCATCCTATTTGTTCTTTCCACTAAGCAATTTGCATTAGGACAATACAATGCAGTTCTCTCATGTTTGATGTTCATTTCTTGTAGGGATTATTTCATTTCCAAGGATGTAAATTTCACCACATTCTCTATGACCAAAATTGCTGGAATTCCCTCATTGCTGAATGCATCCTTCAAAAACTCAATTAGGTTCCTTGTGGTTGTGCATGGTGTAACCCTGAACTTGATCCAATGAGATGTGTTGTCTACAAGTACAAACATGAACCTTCTCTGAGGCCCCAGTTTCTCCATAGGACCAATTATGTCTATGGTCAATTTGCTCCATGGTACCATAGGTACTTCTACAGGAGATAAAGGAACTTTCTGTTTTATCACTTTTAGCTTTAACTTTATATCCCACCATAGAATCCATGCTTGGGAACCAAAAACAATTTCTTATTTTGTTCTTAGTGATACTCATACCTAAGTGCCCTTTGTGAGCCAAGTCTATCCTTTTGTTTCTGAGATCAACAGGTGGTACTATCTTTTCATTACGATAAATGTTATCATCAATTATAGTTTACTCAAATCTCACTTCCCAATAGCATTTCAATTCATCAACCACATCCTTCCACTTATCAGGCCAACTATTCACAATCAAATCCTTGAGCATGATTATATCAGAGTTCATACTCTCCTCCCATTCTGCATTAGTTAAAGCAGTTAATTGAATAGCAAAGATGGGTACATCTAATGGTTCATCCTGAGCAGCTAGTTTTAAAGGTGCCCTCGAGATGCAATCAGCCACTTTATGCTCTTCTCCTGGTATACATTCCATATTGAAACCAAACTTCTCCAACCCTAGAACCCCCTTGGATATGCGAGCAGAGCTTCACTGTGTCTTCTTGGCCGAGAACATGAATGTTGAGGGTTTATGGTCGGTACGGATGGTGAATTTAATATCCCACAGATACAACCTGAAGTGATTAACAGCCCAGAAACAAACTAGGGCCTCTCTTTCAATTATGGAGTAGTTACATTCAGCTGAACTCAGGTATCTTGACGCAAATGCAATAATAGTTTCCACGCCCTCACCCTTCTGGGATAATGTGGCACCCAGACCCTTGATGGATGCATCCGTCATTAAGCTGTTTTTTTTCCTTAAGGTCAAAAGAATCCAATGCTGGTGAATCCAAATCCCTTGTTTTGTTTTTTTAAAGTTCATGAAGGCTCTCACATTTCTGAAAATGTATTTACAAATGTTGCCATGTATTCAGTTAGACCTAAAAATGATTTATGCTCCTCCTTGTTTTTTGGGTTTGGGGCATCACTAACAGCTTGGACAAACTTTATTTTGGTCTAAATCCTTCTGGTGAAATTGTGTGGCCATGTTAATCTACTGAACTTACTCTGATCTTGCACTTTTCAAGGTTTACGTTTAACCCTGCCCCCATAAGCTTCTCACACAATAACCTTAAAATATGGTCATGTTCTTCAATAGATGATCCATAAATCATTATATCACTCGGAAAACAAAGGGTGCTAATAATGCCAGCTGGGACTTGAACCATTATTTTCTGAAAAACTGCAGAGGCAAGACCAAAAGGCATCCTAACAAACATGTACACCCTAAAAGGAGTAGTAAAAGCAGTAAGTGGTCTGGATTCTGTGTGGAGTTCCACCTCCTGATATGCCATAGACAAATCAATAACTGAGAATACCTTGTCTTCACCCATAGTGCTCAGCATCTCATTTATTTTTCGGAGAGGAAATTTCTCCACCCAAATATTTTCATTAAGTTTGCTTAAGTCACACACACGGGAATTCCATCTCCACTTGCCTTGGCTGCTATATCTATGGGAGTCAACCATTCGGACAATTCTATGAATTGGATTACACCCATCTCACATAACTTGTCAAATTGTGGAACAGGACGAGGTTTATGTACTATAAGTTTTGATCCGTGTCTGACTTTTATTTTATGCTATAAATCTTTCAACAAGCCAAGCTTTTCAGTAAACAATTTTGGAAATTCATCACGTAAGGTAGAAGTAACAATAGGACAATACGCAAGAATGACTTGATCTTTGTTGTTCGGGTCCAGTGTAATACCTAGCTCCTTCTGATGTTGACAACCCAGGAGGTTCATACCTTTTCTTACAACTTACACTTTGCCCACAGTGGATCTCCCTATAAAATGTATATGCATTTTTTACTATGCTCATCAGGGTTATGCGTTCCATGGTATAAACCTCTGGTGAAATGTCGGGTTTACACATGAACAGATCTGTGACTTCAAACACTTTCTCGAATTCTGCTTGATTTAATAAGGTAAAAGGGGAACATACATCTGCAAACATAGCAACTGGTTTACTGTTGAGGAATACAGTGCATTTAGGATAAATCGGAATGGAGACGCTCTCTTCATCTTTTACTTGAAACATAAACTTCTGGGATTGTTCACCTTCACTATTAATAACCCACACTTGGTTGTTCTCACTATCTCAGTACACTCTGGCAAAGTGTCCCCTCCTGTTAAACTTCTTACACGTAAAACTACGGGCAGAATACTGTAAACTATTAGCCAGGTGGTTAATGCTGCCACACCTAAAGCATTTCAACCAAGTATTTTCTTTAATGGATTTGTTAACAATTACTTCTCTGGCTTTAACTTTGAATAACTCTTTGTGTCCTTCACCATCCTGAACAGTAGCAACTATATCATCTGATGTCTTCATTTCTTTAATACATTTGGCTGTGTGTTCAATAGACTGTGCTAAGCTAATTGCCTCTCTGAGAGTGGGGTCCTTTGCTAATAATTTATCTTAATCCTACTGTTATTAGTGCACCAAACTAACTGATCTCTTATAAGGGAATCATTAAGGTCACTAAATTAACAAAGTTTTCTTAGGCCTGTCAAAGCCGCCACATAGTTGTTAACTGACTCTTGTTTATCTTGAACACTGAAAAACGTATGTCGTTCAAGAAAAACATTTACCTAATCCCCAAAGTGTGTTTCCAACTTCAATAAGGTGATACTAAATACATCCTGATCTTCATCATCCTCTAAATCAGGTTCTGGCAAGAACTCATATATTTTCCTACCATGAAACCCTAGATTGTGTAACAGAATGTGATGTTTAGGCATGCCGGAACATTTTTCACCCCATATTGCAATTCAATATGATTTGAATAATTTTTTCCAATCCTTCCAATGAACCTCTGGTTATTTAATCTCATTTAGAAAGGATGGAGGCTGACTCAACGCTGGAACTGTCATGGTAGGAAACTAATGGTGATCCAAAACACAAAGAGGCAATGCATTAATGAACCCTTATATGTTAAATACAGTGAATAGAACAAATGTAGAGACTAAGTATAAAGCAACTAAAGAACATATATCGGCATAGAATACAGGGCTATCCTTCACAGTAGATTCAGCGCAGGAAACTTGAAGAGAAATTGCAGTCATGGAAGAAAGTTATCTCTGGTGTGTGTATCACCCTGGAACTGGATATAGATAAGGAGATGTTTGTGTCACCTTGAAGCACCTGACACACTAAAGATAAGGCATCCCTTCCAGTGGCATATAAAATGTTGTTATCTTATAGATCTTCACAAGAGGAACCACCCGGAACACACCCAAAGACACTAATGAGCATGGAAGATTTTGGACATGGAGGCTTGCTCTGCCTTAAAATAAACAGCATCTCCAACAGAACCCATGTAGACATCTGAGGCTGCAATGAGAAGGATTAACATTGTTGTTGAAGGCGGCTGCTTCCTGATGGAGAATCACCCTCCCTACGTCGAAGGAAGCATGCAGTCAACTGAGGCTGCGCTGAGGAGAGCTACATCGCTGTGGAAAGCGGATGCTTCCCAAGGGAGAACCGCCTTCCCTCCATTGAAAGGAGCCATGCATAAAATTGAGACTGCGCAGAGGAGGAACACCTTTTTATAGGAGGCGTGTGCCTTCTGAGGGAAATGCGCCCTGTGTTGTCACTGAACACACCCAACTAGGATGCGAACCTCCCACGATGGATCCGTCCTTCAATACAGAAAACCAGACAGCAAGCCACGTAGGATACACAGAAAGGACTTGTAGGTTATAAAAGCAAATGTTTAACGCGGGAGACTTCCCTCTCTTTATAAGGCTTACAAAGTTCATGGGTGCCTTTACTTCCTCAGGAATAAACTTGGGGTGCCACCAGCAGTGACAGACTTTACACCTACAGTGGTAGGATAATGAATGCTGTAGGCTGCTGTTCCTCTGAGGTGCCCAACACTGGAATAGTACCCTACTTGCATATAGAGAGTACTGAAAGGGGGGATGACTGGCTACCCACTGATCAGAGATCGTCGCCAGTGTTGAAGTTCCAAAGAGGAAAGAATACTCCACAAGAGTTGAAAGAAACACTTCTTGATTCCAGTCATCCAATCTCTTAGAATTACAGATGACCGCAACATTCTAATGTGAGCTCCAGGCAAGAGATTCTCTTACAAAGGGGAAAAGGGGAAATGGGAGGTACCAAGTTATAGAGACATATGAATAGTTACAATAATAATAAAAATACACTCAAGTAAGAAGATTACAACACATACATAAACACATCAGGGCAGAAAATGCAGCAAATTAGGAAATGCAAGCACATGAATCACCAAACATTATTGTACATAAATCACCAACTCAATTATAGGATGTCAATACACTTGCGCTCCTATCAGGCATCATACTATAATTCATGGCAGCAAAGACCACAGAGAACTGGGGGCCTCTGTTGAGGCTTCAACCTGTCCGAACCATAAGATATGGTTCCCCCAAAACCCCTAGGTGCCCCTACCCTAGCACTTCTCAACATGCTAACGGGGGAACACATAAACTGTAAAACATAAAATGTTATAAACTGTGAACAAAATAAAAAAAAGTGAAATAGCCCAGCTTGAAAACAAATTCTAATATAACAAAAGACCCAAGCACCATCCCGCTGCCACAGAAACGCCGCTTCTAGAGAGAATCTGAAAATGCTCCCATGCCATTAGGCAAAGCAGGTGCCAATTTTCCGTACAGAAGTGCCCCGCCGTCAGTTACAAAACAAGAGACGTGCCACAATTAACAGATGTCCAATCCAAAAAACCATAAGATGACACAAACACCATCCCTGAACTAAAAGAATCTCTTCTTACTTGACATGAATCCTGGGGGGAATCTAAGCCACAACGCTGCGGGGAGCCTACCTGCCGGACGCCTTCCTGCTCCTGGGGCCCTGACGCTGTAGGTCTCGCCGCTGCCGCGTTTCCACTCCTCGCGACTGGTGGCGGCTGGAGACTACAGCTCCCAGAGGGCAGTGCGACCACTTCCGGCCACTTCCTGCCGCTGCGCGCCCGGAGGCGCTACTTAAACTGGTCGCTCCCTCGGTGGAGCGGGGGAATCTAAGCCACAACGCTGCGGGGAGCCTACCTGCCGGACGCCTTCCTGCTCCTGGGGCCCTGACGCTGTAGGTCTCGCCGCTGCTGCGTTTCCACTCCTCGCGGCTGGTGGCGGCTGGAGACTACAGCTCCCAGAGGGAAGTGCGACCACTTCCGGCCACTTCCTGCCGCTGCACGCCCGGAGGCGCTACTTAAACTGGTCGCTCCCTCCGTGTCGCGGGACGCGCGCGGGCGTCGCCGGGCTGAGCCCGGGCAGAGGGCGGGCCGTCTGTGGCCGTCAGGGGCCAGAAGAGGCCGGGCCGGGCAACCCCCCTTTGGTTCAACCTGTGAGTATTTATAGGTGAATAATTGTGGAAATAACTGGTTTTACATACAAATAATTATTTGAGACCTCTGTCAGTCCAAACAACTCTACCGGACAACTATTTGTTGAAAGTAGTCTCCAGAATTAATAGCGACAGAAGGAAATCGCTGGGGAAAAGTACTGTTTCAGACCTCCCACTGATTTCATCTGCGGATCCTAATAATGCTGATATCATCGCCAATGAGACAGACAATGAGACAGACATTGCGGTGGAGCATAATAATATTGATGATAATGTTGATTTAACTATGGCACTAGATAATTCAATAAGGGTGGAAGATGACCCATGCGAGAACCCTGGGGGTACCCCCCAGCATTCCGTCAGGGCTACTAAATTTATGCGAGCCTGTAGGAAAACGGCACCTAAGCGGGGTCATAACTCTACTCGAAAGAATAAAAAAGATGCCATACACAAGGAAAGTGCTGAGGAAATAGGGTCATTAGTAAATGATAACTTTGTTTCCATCAAGCCCGATCAAATTGACTTACTAGTAAGTATTATCAACAGTAAATTTAATACGGTGGTAGAGCCCTTGTTAACCAAAATTGATGATCTGCGGGCGGAAATAGTAAGACTAAGGGCTGCGGTGGACCAGCATGCTGATAAACTGGAAAAATGTATACTAGATATTACAATACCAGCGTGCTTAACCTCTGTCCCTACAAAGGATAGGGTGCAGTCACAACCACGACCCATAAATAATGCCCCTCCCACTAACATTAGGGAACAATTACCTAGAGAGTTACCTGCTCCTGCACCTGCACCAACACCAATTATGGCCCGGGAGGCAGGTAGACCTTTAAGGCAACAAATTGCTGGGTCAATAAGTACAACATCGGGTACTTTACAGAACGATGTTAGACCTATATCAGTTCCTAAGAAAGCCCCGGTACCAGCGGTATTAACTTTACCTGCTGTTTCAGGGGGAACTAACGGGGTACCCATGCGGACTTGTAGGCGTCCAGTAGATCTCCCACCCGATTGTGTACCCTATGTCGTGGTCTTAACTAATGTCCCGATCTTAACACAGGTCCCTACTGCCCAGGAGTCAGCGGAATCTCTAAGGAATAAAACAATCTCCTAGTTAAACCGCCACTGTGGTTATCCAGTCGGCTACTCTGACCAAATTATCTCTATCAGAAGAGTCAACTGAATTGGTAACACCAAAAAGACATGTGTGGGTGATTGTGTGATTATTAATTTTAAGCACCCGCAACACGTTGCGACTGTTTTGCTTAGAGCAGCTTCAATCACGCAAGCAGAGACAGACGTAGTTGCTAGACCACTGGGCTATTTCTACAACCACCTTAGTAGGCCGCAGTCTGTTAACTGTGGAGAGGGGGCTACGAGTAATTTTACATATCCATCTTTTATAAATAGATCAGTGTTGTCTAATGTTTGTCCTGGTTTTCAGGATGGTACATTTACCCCGCCGATGTATACAGTGAATTCTGTGACTGGCGGGAATAAATTCATAACACATACCCCCAACCCATTTATAACCTATGGTAGTACCTCTTTGCCTGTTAGTGAGATGATTTATCAAGTCCCTTTCCAGAACAGGTTTCAATCATTGAGTTTTTTAGATCAAAATGATTGACATGAGATTGTTTTTTCTCGGGGTGATGCAAATAGTACCAATCATGGAGAAGAAATTATTTCTGTAAATGAATTGGAGAATAATGTGATTGTAGACTGTATGCTGATAGGGGAAGAAGTCTCAAAATCATTGCATAACATAGAGCTTTTTAATAAAGAAAATAACATGCCCATACATAGAGATGAACCGCCTATTGTTAGCCATGAGAGTGATAGTGTAATTTGTTACATTGCCAGCTGGAATATTGCAGGCTTAGTGGCCAAGGAAGATATGTTAGGATGGAAAGATTTTGTGAACCTATTCGATATTCTTTGCCTTCAGGAAACGTGGTGTAAAAAATGTAATGGCATTGATGGTTTTGTATCCTACGAACTTCCTGCATTGGCCTCAACCCATGGTAGAGCTAAAGGAGGGTTGTTGGTGTTGATCTCAGTCAAATTACCTATCCTGGTGAAAAAGTATATAAACGTGGGGGCTCATTCACAAATTTTATGGCTAACACAAGAAGCAGGTAGAAATATACTCTTGATAAATTTCTACAACAATATATTTGATGGCACTAGACATGTTGCAATTAATGAATTAGATAGGGCATTAAATATTTGTGTTAAAAATTTTAATGGAGTTTTTGAATTTATTTTTGTGGGGGATTTTAATGTCTCAGTATGTCCATTATCATCTCAGAAGTTATGCGGTGTGTACAACCACTTGGGGGATGCTGATGTCCACTTCCCCCATCACCTTTATGGAGAGACCCTGAATAACTTTCTGATTGATTATGATATGGAAATTATGGAAAATGCTACTAACGATGCAGGTGAAAATATGCCGACTTTTAAAGGAAGGGGCGCTAACACTATTATTGATTTTATATGCATGTCTTCAACACTTATCCCGTTATGTTCGGTGCCCAATGTGGTTGATGTTATGTTAAGTGATCATAACTGTTTAACTGCCAAAGTAACAATATGGAAAGATGTCTGTATACGCGAACAGGGTAGTATCGTTAATATCGAACCCCATAGGCAGAATGGATATAGGTTGAGGTGGAAGGGAGAAAAAGCGGATATAATATCTGATTCCATTATTTCTAGTTGTCTGATGGAAATCACGGCAATTTTAGAACAGGATGAAACCTCGGCCGCTAGTATTGACCACTTCGATAGAATTAACTCAACCATCAGTAAGAAGTTTACCAAAGAGGTTGGGCATAAGAGTAAATATAAAAGAGGATGGTTTGATCATGCTTGCTCTATTGCCCGGAGGGATCTTAAAGTGGCTTTAGCAGTTAGACCAAGAGATAAGGATCAGGTGATCCAACTTAGGCAGGATTATAATTTGATCCTTAAACGCAGAAAAACTGAATTACAGCAGGAAGCGTGGGATAACCTTATACAAGCAGCAGAATTGAAGAACTGTACTCTGTTTTGGTCTACGGTAAATAGCCCATTCCTAAAAGACGAAAGGGTACCAGAACTCACATCTAATGTGAGTATGGAATCTTGGATCCAACATTTTTCCACTATTTTTGACTCGAGTAATAGGCCGGTTTCCAATGGAGAAGGGTGGCCCATCATAGCCTTGAATATCTCTATAGATGAGGTTATGGTTAGCATAAGAGCCAGTAAGGGAGGGAAGGCCCAGGGACCTGATGGCGTGCCCATAGACGTGTATAAGACCACTCCGGAGATTTGGGGCCCATTGTTGGCTAAAACCTTCAATGCAGCTATTTGCTGTAAAATACCGTCTACATGGGAAGAATCAATAATCGTCCCTATTTATAAGAAAGGTGACCGAGGCGACGCCAAAAATTATCGACCAATATCCTTACTGGACTCATCTGTCAAAATTATGAGTCGGGTCCTTTTAGTAAGACTAGAGGAATGGGCAGAAACTAATGAGATCTTAACTAACTGCCAGTATGGATTCAGAAAAGGACGTGGTACCATTGAGCAGTGTCTGAATCTAGAGCTCCTGGTAGGGAAATATACACAGGCCAAAAAAGGGTCGCTTTATTTATGTTTTGCTGATCTAAGCAGCGCTTTTGATTTGGTAGACCATGCTATATTATGGACCAAACTGTTAGAAATGGGGGCTCCTGAAGGTATAATATATTTCCTGGCCCGCCTGTATGAAAAGCTCAGCACCAGTGTTCGATATGGATCTAATGGGGAGTGTACGACTAAGTTCAGGATCGGGAGGGGAATTAGACAGGGGTGTGTTTTAGCACCCCTGCTTTTTACCCTCTTCATAAACGAGGTAGATTCTGTCCTGCAGACAGTCACGGCGGATGCCCCTAGAGTTAACAATTTAAATATTCCTGTGTTACTCTATGCGGATGACGCCGTGCTACTGTCCAGGACCCCCCTGGGTCTTCAACGTTTGATGGACTGCTTTGTGCAGTTCATCAAAAATAGGAAGCTGGTGATTAATAAATCAAAAACATATGTGATGGAGTGTGGGCCTGGACGAGCTAAAACGAAAAGCAAATCCCATTATTTTATTGATGGTGAACCGGTCCAAATAGTTGAAAACTTCTGTTATTTGGGAATTACTTTTTCAAAAAACGGTAGCTGGGATACTGAATACTGAACACAAAGTTGTTAAAACAAAGATGATTAGGAGTGCTAATGGGGTCTTTGTTTTTGCCAAGAAGTTGGGGAGTAGACGAATTAAAGACATGCTAAAAATCTATCAAGCAAGATGTCTTTCTGCAGCCCTTTATGGGGCTGGTGTTTGGGGTGTGTCACCAGCGGGGAGCCTCCAGGTGGAGGAGAACAATTTCCTGAAAAGGCTCCTATGTTTACCCAAATCTACCTCCAACACCTTGGCCCATAAGGAACTGGGGATTCAATCACTAGGTGATAAGATCATGTTAAGACCCCTATTATTATGGCGCTCTATTTGGTTGAGCGACGGCACCTCTTTGAACAGAGCTATTATTGAGGATTGCCTCTCCTTAGATCAGCATTTAAAGATCCCTTGGATTAAATACATTATTGAATGTTCCCAAAAGGTTTTTAGGCTTAATGTGAACAATGATCCATACAGTATATTGGATATCTCCAAATTGAATATGAAAATACCTTTTCTGAACTATTGCAATGAAAGGCAATTTTTGAAGGATTCTAAACTATCCACATGTATACTATACAATAGCATGAATGATTTTACTGGATTTCATCCGTACTTGTCACATGTAACTAGAACTTCGCATCAGTTTGTACTAACCAGAATGAGGATGGGTACAGTACATTATCTTGTTGCGTGTCCTAATATTAAATTGCGCCCTAATGGACCCTGTGCATGTGATAATAAAACGGAACAGAGCACGAAGCACTTTCTTTTATCATGCGAACTGTATAGTGAACTACGGAAACTCTTCCTAAAGCCGATGTTGAAAAGATTTGGAGTGAGAACAATTGTGGACTCTATGAAACTGCTTTTTAATTTACACCACCCGGACATTTGCTTTTTTACTGCTACATTTTTGCTTAAAGCAATTAGCGCCAGGAAAAGTATGTGTTTTTAACCATTTTAAATATTTATTCCACCCCCCTCAGGATAATATATGTATTATGTGTTTTTCTTTTAAATGAAATGTTTGTTTCTGCTACTGTATGTGCTTTTATGGACATGTTTTTAATGTTCCGAATAAAGCTTTATGAAATGAAAATGACATGAATCCTGTAAATGCTCTTCAGTTGCTGTCCTGGTAACCCAAAAGTTTAACCCCGGGAGAGAGCAAACCGCCGCATTTAAACTATCCGCCTGATTCTCAAACACGTACCATTGTGACGCATGATTCCCGTCACCAGTGATGAGAAATAGACAAAGGACTGCAAGATCTTCATGAATAGAAGAAACAAGAAGATATCTGCCATAGTAATGCATCCATGAATTACGAAAAATACAAAGTGTAACATTATAACGATGAATATACAGCTCTGTGTGTTTACAGGGGGGAAACATCACATTTTAACCGTTCTATGTTAAACATAACTAGACAACGTTAAGATGGAATTTGTCATTCTTTGAAAATATGTCTGCCAACTTCAATCGTTCGATTGCCAACAATGTCACCACCTTTGTTGAACAGGACAATTAGCACATACTGCATAAGGTACACTAAACAAGCTTAGTGCACAACTTTCTGCTGGATCCCAATAGGAATAGATATTTTTAAAAAATCATGATATTTGTTAACAACATCATACATTACCTAATATTTAAGTGATATTTGCTCCAATGAGCATGCGTATTGGGAAACATAGTACATAGTCTGGAGAATGAGAAAATATGTTAAACATAGCATGGCAAGGTGTGAGTGTATCAAACCCATACACCTCTAAGAATACGATGTCCATTGCCCTGCACAACCTCGCCTATTTGAAAAAATGCAAAGACTACTCAGTGAAAATACATGTATCAGCAAAAAAACATGGAAAGTGTGTGGGGAAATGCAACTGCAGTGTTGCTGCGGGTATTAATTATTCACATGTTATTAATTTACATGAAGCATGCCAATTCCAATTCGTCATTGAGCCCTTTGGGCGTCCATGTGTCCCAGAACCGACGTAGACATGTCTCTATCACATCTGCTTTTGACCACTTCCAATATAGTAAATCTCATTTGAGCAACAGTGTGATGATTCTCAGCTCAGTGGCATGCTAGAGAGGAGCTTTTCGTAAAAGCTCTAATCGGACTGTTATGCTCCATGATCCTCGTACGTAACATTCCCTCAGTCTTGCCCACATAATACAGGCCACCAGGGCATTTGATAGCCTAGTTCACGTTTTGCTCATTGCATTTGGCCTTATAGTGTAAATGAACTGGCTTTCCTGTCCAAGATAAAAAATAAGAGTTCTTTTTAAAACGTTATTGCTGTGTGAACAGCTAAAACATTTCTGCATGCCACTGTGTTGCTTTTTAGTGTCTGGACTGTTTTCCATCAAGATCTTTCGAAGGTTACTCAAACATCGGAGGATCATGAAACAAATTCTTCAAATCAGGTTCCAACTGTAGAAGTTCCCAACAATAGAGAATCACTCCTTTTATAGCTGATGACTGCCTGGAGAACATGGACACAAAAACCTATCTTTTCTCTGAGCCTTTTTCTTTATTCTTAAAAAGACCAGATCTGTTCATCTCCTGCTTCTGTCGCTCAGCAATTTCAATCACCTCCTTGGGGTAACCGTGTTCCAGAAAATTCTGTTTATAATGTGCCAAGGTGTGTCCGACATAACCCTTTTCAACCTGAGAAACTGGAAGAATGGTAAATGACTCTTTAGAGCTATAGGATGGAAACTGCTGTATAATAGTGCATTGTTACGGTCAGTGGGCTTTTTAAAAACCAAAGTCGTGATTGATGTTCCATCTAATTCGATCTGCACGTCCAGGTAAGAAATACTCCGAGGATTAATAGAATAGGTGAATTGAATCCTTGAGTTCCTTCCATTCCATTGAGTTAGTTTGACACTTAGAAAGACACAGTATTGGAGTAATTCAAGAAGAAAAACTTTGTTGGCCTTCACTTCTTCCTGCCGGATTAGTGCCCATTCGATGGCTTTAATGCCCCCTGCATGGGGGATGGAAGAATAGAGAGCAACTATATCCACTGTACAGAGCAAAATACATTTTGACCCCCATCAGGTATCTCCAGATCTCCCAACAGATTCAAAAGATGTGTAGTGTCTTGAACGTATGTCTTACCAGACTGTTCAATTATCTGAAAAAAAGTGCCCAAATACTGTCCAAGAGGCTTGTGTATCGATCCACAACCGAATACTATAGATACGCTTGGCCTCAACCGACCATCTAGGCAAGGGGCTGGTGCATCCATCGGATCGTGTGCGCAGAGAGGGAGAGCTCAGAAAATGCACCCGCAACCGCAGCGAAGACCAGCGAGAGAGAGGCGCACCAATCGTCTGCCCGGCAGGCCAAATAGAGTCCACTCGAATGGAGAGCGGATAGCGAGCAGCTGAGACTGCGGAGCACCTGCGGGTTGCAGAGAACCAGCCGCACCAGGTACCAACCAGCGCACGACTGGAACAGGGCCAGAGTGACGGCCGCTTGATGGGGACCATAGCAACAGATAAAGGGCCAGCACTGGGAAGTGCGGTATGCGATTAACGGGGCCAGTGTATCGCAAAATCAGTCACGGAAACGAAACAAAACTAAACTAAAACAAAACTGAAACGAAAACAATACAGTCTTGAGCCAATAAAAGATGGCGCCTACCTAACAAAACAAAAGACATGCACTGGGCCGGTCCCCTCTGACACACCAGCCAAGCAAGCGAGCAAGCAAACAAGCGACCACTTGCACAGTGCTCTCTGGAAAGGTAGCAGCATGGAAGCAGGGAGGGCAGCCCAACAATGCAAACCTAGGCAGTTAATTTCCTACCTGAGCAAGCATCGGACAGCGGGAAGACGCAAGCATAACCCATCTGTGTATCTCTCCAATCACGGGGGCACACCAGTGGACCTCACAAGGAACTGAGCATCAAGCCGAAGGGAGAAGCACCAACACCGAAAACAGCAGGCAGGCTTATCTTCTTGTCCTTCTTCCAATGCTATCCCAGTTATAAATTCTGCCGACTACGCAGAGCCAGAGGCCTCACTGCCAAATGCTACAAGCGGTAGTAGATTGGGCCATGCGGGGCTTCATTAAGGGGAAGAGTATCCCAAAGACAATGCGCCAAGAATTTTAAACATAAGGTGCGTAAGCCATTTTGGGGAGCCAAGTGGGCCAAAAGATGGAAGATATCGACAGAGGATATCCCAGGAAAAAACGTGCACCAAAGAACCATCAAATAAACCCCTCAGAGGCAAAATGCCTGAAAGAGAATCTAGATTACACCAACAACAGCTAAAAAAGAGTAAGGGAGAGCCAGCAGTTTCAGACTCACTGCTCAAAATGAAACCGGACATTAATAGCACACTGCACATGATACTGAAAAAGCTAGCGGATGTCCATGACTTAGCTAAATCTACAAAACAGACTACTGATGCTATCCAACTCGAAATAGCAGCCGTCAGGGCTGACCTAAACACTGTGAATAACAGGCTAGCAGCGGCAGAGGAAAGAATCAGCGATATAGAAGATTCCACAACCAACTCAAACCATGAGGTTAAGGCCTTAACAAAACTCACCACAACACTACAAAGACAAACAGCTGAGTTGGAAGACAGAAATAGACGGGGGAACATCCGCATTCTGGGGGTCCTGGAAGGGGCGGATGACACAGCGGGCTCATGCCTTGCCTTCCTGGAGGATTGGATATCAAAAATTACTAACGTAAAGTTTAACTGCAAGTTTGAACTAGACCGGGCCCGCAGGGTTCCCACTTTTAAACCCATGGCAAGACAAGCAGCCCGATCGATTATCTGCAAACCGCTGAGATCACAACACATGGAGGCTATCCTCCAAAAAGCAAGGAAAAATCATCAGATCATATGGAATGAACATAAGATCATATTTACACAAGATTAATCTAAACATACGGTCGACACCAGGAAGGGATTTCTCGCCCTCCGCGACAAACGCAGAGGAAAAAACTTGCAGTTCTCCTTTGTTGGCCCAACCAGATTCAGGGTAGCCGATGGAGACAGGCAACACTACTTCACTGACCCTAAGGATTGTGCAGCATTTTTGGATGACCCAACACCTCACGTCATGGAGACATCCCACCCCGCCTCCAGCAAGAGAAGGTCATCGCCAATCCCTGGCACAGAGTGAAGAGGCAGCCAGCAACTGCTGAGCAAGCTAACTTCTCCTTAACCACTTTTTAAGCTATAAGGATCCCTGAACCAATTCCTACCTCATTATCTACCTCATTATCTAGCTCAACATCTACCTCATTATTTACCTCATGCTACCTCAAGCTATCATACACCCTGCGAAGCCCCTTATGATGCCGACATCACTACAAGGGAAGAGAACACACCCCTATGGCCTAATGGACTAACATTGTACCCTTTTAACCTTTCACAACATGACTCTGCAGTGAACACTATAAGTGAGACAACCATAATCATAGAGTTACCCTTAAGGCCAGAGGGCCTTTTTTCGCCTTCAGTCCCTTCCATGTAACCACGCCAAATGTACTCAAAGGGAGATTCACGTTACAGTTTTATCACAATAGCAGATCTCCGAGAGGAAAGATGAATCCTGCAGTTGCACCTCCCATATACGAGGTTTGCAGGGGTGGGAAGGGTATGGGGTAACCGAGAGGTTGCAGAATGTTGCATGTAGAGGCGCGGCGTCAAGCCTGGGGCTTTTCAGTATTCGTTTTCTCTGTTCCCTTTCTCTTTCTCACCTCTTTCTCTTATACCAACAATGGCAGGCACTTATTGTATGCAACACTAATCAAAAAATGACCCAGTCCTCAAGGCAACACAGAAATAAGTAGGGCTGTAAACAGTTCTAGATCGTCCAAAGAGCACTCTAATTATATCTCTATTCATAGAGATTATAACATTGTTTCAGGCTGTTGCCAACGTTAAAAAATGAGCCCATCTCTGATAAACAGAAAACCGTCCAACACAGTACAGACATTCACTAGAGGGACAACATTTAGGAAAAAGGTGTGAATAGCTAGATGACACCTCACGGGCGCACCACCAATGGGGCCCCTGGTTGGTACTCACCAGGTCGGCCCTGTTCTCATCATCGGTGTCAAATAGCTTAACGAAAACGTGTCCAAAACCCAAAGTAAGAAAAATAACAGTGAATGGTGCAGTGTACAAACAACATATATGTGACACGGACTAACAACGTTCAACATATAACACACACAAAACTGGGAAGGGAGGCGGGACCCTACTTACCGATCGGAAGGGGGTCTGAGATTTTTGCACAGAGCCAGAGCGGTAACGGTATGAAAGTAAAGGACTTATCTAGGTAAAGAGCATTTTTAATCCATAACAGGGTGCAATGTGGATATTAAATATGCAGTATTGCTACAGGCAGATGCCCACATATATATATATATGTGTGTCTTATGTTTTTGATTTCCAGCATTTAAAAGCACAGTATCGCTGGCAGTGACATCGTAAATATACGTTGGCCCTGAAGAAATTGCCTGATATAATACCTAAGGCAATGAAACATGTCGGCTGCGGGTTGAGTATGAGGCGATAGGTAGTATTCATATCTCACCCTTTTATATTACATGTTAAACTGCAATGCAACAAGAAGATATAAATAAAGTAATGAGTAGTATCTTGCTGCGCAGTTTTGTGTGTGTTATATGTTGAACGTTGTTAGTCCGTGTCACATATATGTTGTTTGTACACTGCACCATTCACTGTTATTTTCCTTACTTTGGGTTTTGGACACGTTTTCGTTAAGCTATTTGACACCGATGATGAGAACAGGGCCGACCTGGTGAGTACCAACCAGGGGCCCCATTGGTGGTGCGCCCGTGAGGTGTCATCTAGCTATTCACACCTTTTTCCTAAATGTTGTCCCTCTAGTGAATGTCTGTACTGTGTTGGACGGTTTTCTGTTTATCAGAGATGGGCTCATTTTTTAACGTTGGCAACAGCCTGAAACAATGTTATAATCTCTATGAATAGAGATATAATTAGAGTGCTCTTTGGACGATCTAGAACTGTTTACAGCCCTACTTATTTCTGTGTTGCCTTGAGGACTGGGTCATTTTTTGATTAGTGTTGGATTGAGTGGAGGGCGATCCAGTCCTTTCTGCCCCTCTTGACTCCTAGTAGTTGAATACTTATTGTATGCAAGACAAGGACGATATGGCACGCAAGTGTACTCTAAAAACTGCTTAGACTGTATTTGAGGCACATGGAAAAATCCATGGGAAATGTACCCGATTTATGCATAGATGGGGTGGGCGGTCAGCTACCTAACCCCTCCAGGGCCCGGGTGGTAACCTCCGGCTTCTTAAGGAATAGACCTGCTGTATCTACCACACAACACCCCACCTGATGGCCTGCAATAACACACTCACCCGGGCAACTAATCTCAACATTGTGTCCCTAAATGTTAAAGGTCTCAACCACCCAATTAAGTGCCATAAAATCCTAGAATACCTAGCCACAACTAAAGGGGATATAATCCTACTACAGGAAACAAAGATGGTGGGGGAGGACACAAAACTCATATGAGGCAATTGGATTTCACAATTGTCATGCTCGCCGGATGTTAAAAAGAAGCAGGGTTATTACCCTAATATCGAAATGATCCAACATTACTCTTGATTCACAGTCTCACGATGACAACGGCTGGCTCCTGGTCACATATCTGAGAAGGGGGTAGAGCTAATCCATGTAGCAAATATATACGGCCCAAACACGGATGACCCAGCTTTTTGGTCCGAGGTGTCTAACACGTTGGAAGGCTTCCCCCAAAAGGGCCTCATGGTAGTAGCAGGGGACTGCAACATTCCTCTAGACCACATAATGGATAGACAGTCCACCTGCCAATACCACCCCACGAGCTCACAAGCTGCACTACAAAATATCTGCTCCAAATTTAACCTTAAAGATGCATGGTGCTTACAACATCCAGACACATCACCTTCTACTCTAACCTGCATAACTCATACAACAGAATAGACTATATCCTCATTTCTGGCTCCCATACACGTCTAATTGAGCACACAGACATAGCCCCAAGGTTAGTGGTGGATCACTCGTGCATTAGCCTAAAACTGGCCGGGTGTCACAATGAGGCAGTGCTGAAGAGATGGCGCTTTAACAGGGAGATACTTCAGACCCGGCGGACAAAAAGAAGATTGAAGAGGCTATAACAGACTACCTCAAACACAATAACACTCCGGAGACTAGCACTAGCACACTCTGGGATGCACTGAAAGCGACTGTCAGGGGTACAATAATTGGAATAAAGGCAAAAATAAATAAGAACATCTTTATTGCAGACACTGTATACTTGTTGCAGGCATTCAGATTCCTGAACTATTCCTCCCTGATGGTCCCGGTGAGGAGGAGCAACGGGCACTGGAGCGCCATAAATCAAACCGAGGGGCTCGGTGTGGCGGGAGCCTTTATTGCACACACTGTGTACATTTGTTGCAACGCGAGGAGCCCTTGTTGCGGGCATTCGGATTCCTGAACTTTTCCTCCGGTCCCTGACGGTCCCAGTGAGGAGGAGCAACGGGCGCAGGAGCACCATAAATCAAATGGAGGGGCTCGGTGGAGCGGGAGCCTTTATTGCAGACACTGTGTACTTTTGTTGCACCGCAAGGAGCCCTTGTTGCGGGCATTCACATTCCTGAACTTTTCCTCCGGTCCCTGACGGTACCAGTGAGGAGAAGCAACGGGCGCAGGAGCACCGTAAATCGAACAGAGGGGCCCAGCCGCACCGGATGCACGCGGGGACGCCGACCGGGGCGAAGACCGGGCCAAGACGGGCCGGTCTGAGCCAGTCAGTCTCCGGTTGAGGCTGGGCTGGGCCCAGTCTCTTGGCTTTGAATCCTGAGAACTCAAGGGTTATCGGAGAGGAAGTTCATCCCGACAGTACAAGTAACTCTTTCCATTAGGCAATACTCTTGATTGCTAACTTGTAAAACTTAATATAATATGATATACCGCATTAATTGTTTGCCAGTGCATAAGTTTTAGTTCCGATATGTCATACGGACACTAATACATCCTATTTCCGCGTGCTGGTGGGGGGAAAAAGAGAGCGGTGGGGCCGGTATAAACATACATTGTATTTGTAATTATACATTGCATAGATTGAAGTAATAGGAATGGGAAAAAGAAAGTTACCCAATGCACAGCACTCAACGCTAAAAAAAAAAACACGGGTGACGCTCAGCAAACATTACTGAGCTACCTTACTGGAGCAATTGGGGCCTTAGATAAACAAATATCCTCAGTAGAAGAGTCAATAGTTTTAGGCACGACATGCCCCACCTCTGAATCAGTTAGAGAGACAGAAGTAGAGACAGCAGGGTCTGCACAGCAGCAGAGACTAAAGGACAGTGTATCCCAGAATGGTTGTATTCAAAACATATCTGATGAAATAACATTCAGTGATTCTGACTCACCCTCACAACCCTCACAGATAAAGAAAAAAAAACGATTTTACTAGATAAAAGGAACGAGGAGACAGAAGAAGGGACAGAACATAGAAAATCTATTAAGAGCTCTGCCCCTAGTATCCCAAAACAACTTACGCAGGGCATAAAAAGCACGGGGACAAGAAAAGGCTCCTGGAGATGTAAAGAAGAACCATATAAAAAGACTGACTCCCAGGCTAACGATTTAAAAAGACTAACGTTGCTGGTTGCAAGACTAGACCTCTTTCTCCAATTCGGATTCAGGGAGGGGCTGGGTACTATTGAGCAGACCCTTAACCTGACTCTTCTTATGGGTAAATCTGTAAATGTGAAAAAGGGAAAACTGTACCTGGCCTTCGTTGATCTGATGGCCGCGTTCGATTTCGTAAGCCACAGTAAATTATGGAGAATACTCAAGGAAATGAGCGTGGAGATTTCCATAATTAACTTCCTAAGAGAACGTTATGGAAATGCGATCGCCCGGGTACGTTTTGGCCTCAATAGAGAGTGTACGGGGCCGTTCCAAGTGGAGAGGGGGCTGTGTTCTGGCACCTTCCTATTTACACTCTTTACAAATGGCCCAGAACAAGCCATGCTGGAAGGGTGCCGGGACCTACCACAGTTGCAGAAACGCCAATACCCGCCCTACTATATATATAAATAAAACCTTTATAATGAGTTGTGGGATGGGGGAGTAAACAAAATGATATCTACATAGAGAATAAAAAGGTGGAGTTTACTAAAACATACCCTTATTTAGGTACCCTAATTGAAAATAAGGGCTCATGGCGCCAAGCAATAAAATCCAAGAAGTTGCTTTTTATGAGGACAACATCGGCCCTGGTGAATTTTTTCCAGAAGTTAGGTAAGAGGCCCCCAGTTGAAATGCTCCAAATATATCAAGCTAAGTATGTTAGCAGAGCGACCTATGGGGCAGGAGTTTGGGAATATGGTGATTTCATTTACAGGCCGTGGGTATATAAAATACCACTGTACAAGGGACTTATAGGTACATTAATTATGCTAAACAGGTGTAGATCAATCATACCAAGTTTAATGGAGAGAGCACGTGCATTTTAGCACTAAGCAGCAGTGGTAAAGTGCCCAGAGTCCGAAAGCCAACAAAAACAGGTCAAAAACATTTCAGGAGGAAGGCAGAAAGTTTGGGGATAACCCTGTAAAAGGGCCAGTACCAAGAGTCAAGATGAATGATACTCGTACTGTTGTAAACTTTTTGAAGCGTTTGTTTGAGATGGAGGGTCCAGCTAAGGACATTGTATTGGATAACAGTACTCCTTTTGCTTCAGATGAAATTATGTTGTTTCTTAGGAAGCATGCTTATATACATATTAGGGTGCCAATGTATAGTCCTTCTTCTAATGACCTGATGGAAAGGGCTAATATGCGCAAGCATCTGGTGCAAGAAAGTTTAATGTTGGAGATTACTTGCAAGAGAAAGTGTGGAGTAACAATAGTTCTACTCACAGTATTACAGGTGTTGCCCCTTTTGTTCTTTTAACTTCTTTCTTCTCTGAATATGACGTAGTTAAGTGACAAAGTTGGCGGTTGCAACAGTAATCTGGTTTTGGAGGTTATTTGTGTATGTGTGAGGAGCAAACAGAGTGAGGTCAATAGATATTTTGATACAACTAAGCATGTGAAATAAATGGATGTTGTGTCAGGAGAATGGGTTTTAATCTAAAAACCCATGAGAGTTAAAGGGGAGTCTAAATTTTCTAAACAGGTTACAGTTGAAATGGCATCCAAACAGGTAGTGTTCATTGAAAACAAGTGGCGGTCGAACAAGAATACGCATTTGAGGCTCAGCAATGAGCAGGCCGAAATCATTAAAAATGATCTAGAAGGTCTGAACATTGAGGAGGCAGATGTGAGCAATGGAGATTGGTTCCATCAGAGTGTTTAGAAATGCAGAGGTGCAAAATAAAAGGGAAGATGCAGATGTAGGTGGTTAGGTGAAACCATTCAGGAGAGTGAAAAATGGAGATGGTCTTGCTGGAAATGAGTGTTGTGGGAGTGTTAGAACTAGAATAGCCCCTATCAGTTTTAAGGATTATATTAGTTTTTGAATGTATTTGTTTTGCACATGTAGTTGCATTTGAACTAGACCTGATCGTCTCAGGTTCATATATTGTCCTAAGTTTTCATTTCGGTGTTGTATTTATTGTTTTGATTATTGTGTAAAGCGAGATGTGTTATATGGGGTGTAGTGTACGAGCTGATAATATCTATAGGACAGTGTTTTTGTATGAAATGTATTAAATGGAATGTTATTTGTCAAAATGTATTGTTCTGGAACTCAGGAAGACTCTGGGCAAACTTGTAGAGGTAGGCAAAGGTTATCGCTGCACTCACATTTAATCAGTTGTATTCTCAGGTAAAACCAAACACTTCAATGGGTCAAATGATTTGTAGGTGCTCAGAGTGATCACCTCCTAGTCCATTGAGGCGCTATTGTCAAATGTA
Source organism: Lissotriton helveticus (assembly GCF_964261635.1). Lineage (NCBI taxonomy): Eukaryota > Metazoa > Chordata > Amphibia > Caudata > Salamandridae > Lissotriton > Lissotriton helveticus. Next base: position 535,448,816 of record NC_136063.1, on the reverse strand, counting down.
ACGAAAAGCCTTCTTAAAGAAGAAGGGCTAACTATGAGCACTCTTTGTGCGAATTAACGCGTATATAAATTAGTATACTGGGAGAACAAGTTCAAATAATTTTCGTATTTATTCTTCGGTTTTTGCTTTAATCACTGAATCAAAGTTCATCATATTCCATCATATGATTAATGATTAATTCCAAAAGTTGATATATAGATCCATTCAATCCAATTAGGTAAATGAAGTCAACATTTCCAAAGCATAAGAAGCGTGTGACTGTCCCCTATGCATTTTGTGCGAACCGCACTTCTTCAGGGGGAATCTGTAATCAGAGAGTAAAAAGGTCTAACTGTCGGGCTGACACAGGATAGCACAGAAGTAAAAAGTTGCACCCAGTGCTATTAATCTGCAAACCGTGAATTTCTAAAAAAGTGAATAATACTCTTAGAATGTCGTGAAAGGATGAAAACGAAAATGTGACCAAAATTGTGACAAAAATAAACCGGAAATCAGAGTGCAGATGCAGCATCCGACTCTGAAAAAATATTATTAGTCAATGTTGACTGAACATGATAGGTAACGAATATGCTGGTAACTGTGCCGAAGGGGCCCACCTGGGCTCCAGGGTGAAAAAGTGACGGGATCAGTAGTTTTAAAGAGGGTGAAGGAGCGAGTAATGCGTGAAAGTTAACAGGCAGTGTCTTTTCAGGTGAGGCATGCTAGCGATCTCAAAATCGCAAATGAACTGCGAAAGTGGCGTGAAAAGCGGACGCTTACCCGTATATTCGAAAACAACTCCAACGGGAGTGAGAGGTGTGCCGTTTCTCCGTGGTCGGGCGTACCCGAAAGACGCCGAGTAATGTAAGCATGCGCAGGTTAGTGCAGTGACTGACATAGAAAACGGACAGTGAGGGACAAAAAGAAGTGAACTAAAGGCACTAAAGTAGGACTACGAACAGGAACAAAACGTGAAAGCTAGATGCGTGGCAATTTACATGGAATGAACCAAAAAAAATCACAGAAGATGAAAGTGTGGATGAAGGAAATATTACACTAAAGGATCCAGTGAAAATAACTGAGAAAAACGTTACAAGAATGAGAGACATTAATATAGATGATAAAACATTTACCCAAGCATGTATAGAGGAAAAATAAAGAAACAGTCGGTAGAGAGACTCACTTACAGTAGAAGGAAACTAGCATGTAGAATATGAGGGTGAAAGAGAGAGAATGGAATTAAGGACTAGATTGGAGAAGGAAAGAAAAAAAGAAAAAAAGAAAAAGGAATATTAGTCTCAAAACATAAAAGTGTAGACTGTACAAGAGCATGTAGTAAGAATATATAATAGGGATATGATACACAAGGCCAACTAAGATAGACAGCCAAAATAGAGAGAACGTAATATGCAGGTACTCAATGTGATGAGATATCGATAAGTTATAGGTAGCAGCTGAATTCCAATCTTTCATTGAGCCCTTTCGGCTGAAGGGCATTAAGGCGATGTATCCAGTAAAGTTCATGCTGTAGTAGGAATTTGTTGTTGTCCCTGTGTGGTAGTCTTTCTATCACTTCCACAATCAAGAATCTAATTTGGCTCGGATTGTGAGCATTTTGGTTGTAGTGGGCCGCAACACATGATTTCAAATTCTTTGTTCGAATGTTACTCCGATGCTCAGTAAGACGTATCTTGATTTTTTGTTCGGTTTTTCCCACATATGGGAATCCACATGAGCACTTCAATAGATAAACAACATTGTTGGTGTCGCATATTGCATTAACGTGAAGTGGTATTGGTGTACCTTGGGTAGGATGCGGTACAGTGTTTCCTTTTATTATACTATTACAGTGGCCGCAGTTGTGGCATGCCTGAGTACCTTTGAATTTACTGGAGACTGAACTCGATGGTTTCTTCAAAAGTGCTTGAATGTTCTTAGAGGGCTAGTATGCAAATATAGGGGGATTGTTAAAGATTTTATTGAAATCCATTTCCATTTGTAGGAGTGGCCAATGTTTACGAATCGTCTCTTTGATTTTGAGACTGTGTGTTGAGTATTTAGACACAAACACCAGGCGTGTCTCCTGGTCAGCATATTTGGTTTTAGATTTCAGTAATTCATTCCTCGTTTTTTCCTGTACTCGATCTTTTGCCGATTGTGTTATGTGTCTGGGGTATTTTCGTTGGTGAAATTTCTCTATAATGTTCTCACAATTTTATTTATTTATTTATTTATAATTGCATTTATTGAGCGCACAGCTACCCGGAGGTTTCCCGGCGCTAAAGCAAACAGAAAGTGAGTTAAGTTTAAGAGGGAATGAGCACGCATGTTTAAGTATTAAAAAGCCAGGTCTTAATTCCTTTACGGAATGTCAGGTGACAAGTTTCAGATCGCAATGATTGAGGCATGGAGTTCCATAAGGAAGGTGCCAGTAAAGCGAATGAGCGACCGCCCATTTTGGCTTTGTTGACACGGGGAATCTGAAACTTGTTTTGCGTTGAGGATCTCAGCATAGGGGACGGGACATAGTGCTGGACTAAAGAGGACAAATATTTCGGAGCTTTACCTGTTTTAATGTGGTGCATTGTGCAGAGAGCTTTGAATTTTACTCGGCTCTCAATGCGCAGCCAATGCAGCTTGCGCAGATGGATGGCGGCCGAGGACCTAGAAGGCAAACTACAGATAAGGCGCACTGCCATATTCTGAACAACCTGAAATTCCTTTGTTACCTCCTTACAGGCACTCAAGAGCAGAATGATCCCGTAGTCCATCCGTGAGATGACAAGGGCCTGGACCACAGTCTTCAGGGTGTCAGCTGGAAGCATCCACGAGATTTTTCTCAGCCACCTTATGATGGTGGTGCAGGTGGCAGAGACTTTTACAACATGTTGCTTCAGTGACAGCTGGTTGTCAAGAAGGACCCCGAGGTTACGGGCTGTAGCTGAAGGGGTAGGAATAGGGCCCATCTGATGAGGCCAATGTTGCGGCCCCCAGAGCGATAGATTTGGGCCGAATAAAAGCAGCTCTGTTTTGTCACCATTCAATTTTAATTTATGTCTGTGCATCCAATTGGAAATTTGTATCAGCCCGGACTGCAGGGAAGACGTGGGGAGATGTTTATTAGTGGATAGTGAGTAGACGATTTGTGTATCGTCTGCGTAAGAATAGATCGTGAGGCCTGCTTGCTCTGCCAAGAAAGCAAGAGGTCTCACATAAAGATTGAAAAAAAGAGGGCTGAGGATAGACCCCTGGGGAACACCGTGAGGGGAAGTGAAAATAGAGGAGACAGAAGTGGAGGAAAAGACTTGAAAAGTGCGATTAGAAAGAAAGCTAGTAATCCAGGCCAGGGCAGGGCCATCAATACCCACCGATTTCAAGGTGGATAGCAAGATGGAGTGGGAGACGGTGTCAAATGCGGCACTCAAATCTAGCAGAATGAGTGCCACTGTCTCCCCGTTGTCCACCTGTCTTCTGATGGTTTCGGACACACCAAGAAGTGTGGTCTCAGTGGAGAAGCCAGCCCTGAACCCGGATTGTGAACAGTGAAGAAGGTTAGAGGATTCAACATAAGAGGTAAGAAGAGAGTTAACGTGCTTTTCAAGAACCTTAGAGTAGCAAGAGAGCACAGAGATAGGACGGAAATTAGAGGGATTGTTTGGGTCCGCGTTGGCTTTTTTTATCAATGGAACCACCATCGCATGTTTCCATTCGTTGGGGACCGTGGCTTCGGCCAGTGAAGCATTCAGAAGATCCAGAATGATCTGGAGTGTGGCTGGATCCAAGGTGCACAGTATTTGTGGAGGCATAGGGTCAAGAAGAGAGCCATATTTTTTTTCGTGCAAATATTTTTGAAAAAGTGTGGGTGAAATCGGCTCCCAAGAGTTGAGTTGAGGGGCAATGGGAGTTAAACTAGATGCATCGACGAGACAAGGGATGGGTAGTTGAGGATCAAGAGTGGAAAATACACTGGGAGAAGCGCTAAAAATAGCATAGATCTTCTCTATTTTCTCCAGAAAGAAATTTGCCAGGGCATTACATTGTACTGTGTCCAAACAAGGGTCTTTAGGTGTAGAAGACATGCCTGAAAGATCTTTTACTACTTTAAACAAGGCCTTCGGTCGATTCTGGGCATTGAGTAGAGTAATATTAGCATGGTTAGCTCTGGCAGTATCACAGGCAGAGTGATAAACAAGAAGGGCAGCCTTATATCTTGCTTTATTATCCGTACAGTAATTGGAGCGCCAAATGCGTTCCAATTTCTTGCAACGGGATTTTTCCTGGTGGGGTGAATCATTAAACCAGGGTGCCGGAGGATGATGGATCTGAGACTTGTTTCTCTGGGTTGGGAGGCAAGAATCTAAGGCTGATGTCAGCCAAGAGCTGACGACAGACACCTCCTTAGTAGTAACAGTGGGAAGCGTAGGTTTAGAGTTTTCAAGGCAGATGTTCAATTTGCCCTTATCTAATCGTTTCCAGTTCCTACTGGCTTTATGCGGATGTAGACTAGTGGAGGAGTTGTGGTCAGATATCTTGATTGAAAAGTCTATAATGAAGTGATCGGACCAAATAACAGGAAGAGAGGAGTGGTGAGTGATGCAGTTAAGATTCGAAATAATGGGATCTAATAGATTGCCAGCTTTGTGGGTAGGGCCAGAATTATGTAGGTGGAGATCCAAGGAGGCTAAATCCTGCAATAGACGCGTGCTGGTAGGACAGGAAGCTTGATTAAAATGAATATTTAGATCCCCCACTATAAGGAAATTAGTGGATTGTAGCATCAAAAGGGCAATGAGCTCTGGGAGAGAGGAGGCCCATGCACAGGCCGAGCCAGGGGAACGATAGATAAGGGTTCCAGTCAGCGTAAAGTAGGGGGAGAGTAGAAGTTTAAAGAGACCGGCTTCGCAATTAGGGAAATCTAAGTCTTCCCATTTGCAGGAGAATTCTTTTTTTAAGATTACAGCAATGCCTCCTCCCTCCTTGAGAACACGGTTTCTCCCCACGAAGGTGTAATTGTTGGGGAGAGCCATGGCGATGTCGGGGCCTGAGCTCTCATTTAGCCATGTTTCCGTTACAAACATGGCTGCCGGGCTAGATGACTCAAGGAGGTCAAAAATATCTCTCTTATGTTTAGCGAGAGATCGACAATTTATGCTAATAAAGTTCAAATCAGGACAAGTTTTGAGCGTAGTAGAGGAGGCCAGATGCGTGGCAGGTAGGGTAACCCAGAAAGTGGATGAAAAGGTATCAGTAACCGGGGGGACAGAGTCTAGAGTAAGAGCGCATTTAGAACATTTTAACGGTGCATCTTGACAATTAAAAATAGGAGCAAGAATACAAAGAGGTAGTTGTAGACTCAGTAAAGCAGAGCGGGAGTATGTTATATGACCGGGGGCAGATGGATTAGCCCCTGGTCCCGTCCTGGCGCGGACGGGCGCAGACGGGCAGGACTTAGGCACGACTTTGGCGCGAAGTCGGCGCTCCCGCTGCTCTCGTCCGCTGCGCTTCCGCCATTGCGTCATTAAATACCAGTAGAGAGAAACCCACTAGCCCACTAACCTGCCAATTGCCAGTAGGGCGGAAGTGAGGATGTGAGGCCGGAAGGAGGAAATCGCGCTCGTGTGGCCCCGCCGCTGCAAACGGCACAAGCCATGGCGGATCGGTGCCAGGAGTGGAAAAGTAAAATTAGGCTGAGGAAAGAGCGTTGCGCCAAGGAGCGGCGTTCAGATACAGGTATATTTGTTCTTTAATTCAACAATTATACAAATTATCCTCGAAAAGTTCATCTGTAGATGTGATCCTTTTTGCACGAAGTAATTGAGAGTATGGTAAATGACGTTTGAGACTCGGTTGATGAAAACTGTCAAAATGTAAGTAATTGTTACGGTCGGTAGCTTTAGAGTAGATAGATGTTACCAGGTGATTATTGATTAGTTTAATATGTACATCCAGGAAAGAAATTTCAATTTCATTACATGAGTTGGTAAATTGTATTCGAGAATTGACTGTATTAAGGTCATCAATGGCTTTTAATAGTTGATTTTCACTGCCTTTCCATATTAGAAAGATATAGTCAATGTAACAATAGTATGCACATTCACTTCTGTGTTATCCTGTGTCAGCCCGACCGTTAGACCTTTTTACTCTCTGATTACAGATTCCCCCTGAAGAAGTGCGGTTCGCATAAAATGCATAGGGGACAGTCACACGCTTCTTATGCTTTGGAAATGTTGACTTCATTTACCTAATTGGATTGAATGGATCCATATATCTATTTTTGGAATTAATCATTAATCATATGATGGAATATGATGAACTTTGATTCAGTGATTAAAGCAAAAATCGAAGAATAAATACGAACATTGTTTGAACTTGTTCTCCCAGTATACTAATTTATATACTCGTTAATTCGCACAAAGAGTGCTCATAGTTAGCCCTTCTTCTTTAAGAAGGCTTTTCGTTACAAACTTGTAGAGGCGCAGCTGGTGAACGGTCTTGGGTTTCACAATGCACAAGAGATGGTAGTGGTGGTATACAGAGTTGCACATCAATTTTAAGCAATGTGTTATCCAAACTTGTCTGTAACCTAATATCAGTATTGGTGCCACTCGAGGTAACAAAACACTACCACGGATGTCACCACGCAGAAGTACCAAAGGACTCCCATGCTAATCTTAACAAGACAGCTGCCACTCGGCACTCTTGAAATTCATATGTCACTATTTTGAATAGTGTAAACAGTTTAGAATTCATCAACAGTATGGCTGCTGACAGGAAAACAATCCAACAGATACAATTTTGCAAAGTTATATTTAATAGCAGCTTACAATTATGTATTCCAATTATGAAAACCCAATATTAAAGGTGCAATCCAAAAACAAAGACATATATCGTTTTTCCAGAAGTGTTATTTTTGCTAATTGTCTCACAAAGGTTCTCTTCATACAGCTTCCCTGTTGTAAATGATGGAAACAGCCGACACGTGTTTCATTACAAATGTAACTTCTTCAAGGCTTATATGTCTAAAGTAGTGGCTCCAAATAATTTTTAATTGTCTGCTATACGAAAGAAATCCCGTTATTAGCGTAATCGAAAATAGGGGAACATCTGTTTTGCGTCAGTCACCGGCCAATCTAATAGTCGATAGCAAAAGTAGAGGGTGGAAGTAGTGTACTCTCTTTCAATTATACGTGTATCCCACTTCATGTAACTAGAGAATGGGTACTGAAAGAGATAGATTCACGTAAAGGTTGTGTCACTCGTGTAGAAAGACGAGGGCTGTGATAAACCACTCTATTCCAGGTGCAATCGCCGTGCTCATGTGGTAGTGTCCCCTATCAGACAGCCGGCGCATGGCAGCTGTTTGTGCACCAGCGCAATGGAGAGCCCAGGAATGTGACATATTACTGTAAATATGTCTCATTCCTGTGCTTTGAAAGTGCCGCAGCATGGCGCTGCCAAAGGTCTTGCGTTGCCGCGCTGCAGCACTTTCTTGTAAATCTGCTCCGGAGAGTTTTTTCAATGAAAACTTTCTTGACGCATTCACATACTGCATTAGGATAAGGATCTTAATAGTGCGGCCAGCAGTAGTCACGGAGGAACCACTGGCCGGCGTCCATATTGCAACTAACTAATGCTCTTTAGACAGTTCTGCTCGGTTTTTCCAGCCAGCAGCAAACCAGACTCTTGATCCAGTTCACCTCCCTTGAGAAAATACTCCAAGAAAAGAACCGCCATGACAACTTTCTTAGAAGTCTCTTTCAATTTGCTATTTTATGCATGAACGTCATCCTCCGAGAAAAAGAATGTATGTTGCTAACCTTAGCTTTTAAATAATTTAGAGTGAAGTAAACAAAACCTCAATAAATATGCTTTCTGCGTGCAAGCATCTAACAAGAAATGCTAGCTTAATAATAGAGTATGTCTCTAGTGCTCTTCTTTACAAAATAGCAGAACAAAATCTAAGCGTTCTTTTACATAGCCTGCTGTTTCAGACTTTAGCATTTCATGAAAGAAAGGAGGAAACATAATATACACTGTGTACATTAGATATGTCTAGTCTGAGATTGAATTCAGTATTGGGCAAATGCCTGCAAACACTTGCTATCCTAGAGCAGAAGTGAATTAGTGAAGAAAAAAGGGGGAAGGAACGAGTTTTATTTTCATAGAGAATGAAACTCTATCTCCATTCACTGCCCATAGTGACAATAAAAAGAGTATTCTGCCTTCGCAGTACCGTGAGACCAAGTCGTTTTGCAGTCCTGGCCTCAGTGCTTAGAAGTTCACCATACATGCATTGTGTGACTGTTGTTAACGTTACACGGACTTTCCATTACAATGTGTTAAGAACTGAATGCATGCAGCCCTTAAGACCTTCATTCGACCTTGACCTTCCGACTGGAACCAGCTACCGCCAGCGGATTTTCCTCCACAGTCACTGTAGCTGGGTTCACGGTGCCTGGTGGTTGAGAGCGCTACCACCATATTGCAGGGCTGCCTGGTAGAATTTGTTCCAGGGGTTCTGCCACACAAAGGTCCTCTTCTTTCGTAGGCCATAAAAATCTTCGGATTTATCAACACACTACTTGGCATAAAGTGTAAAACAAAGTGCATTCTTGGGATTCTGCAAGTCATAGGTATGTTTGCAATCCCTATGATTGCCAATCGTTGGACGCCTGAATTACCCATGGCCCGGAGATGACACAGATCCTTAGAACCTAAAACACATAGGTGTAGAATATCTGATTATAACACACATTTGAGAAATTAGAATGTTAAGAGGCAGGAAAGGGAATAACAATCGATTGTCCATGTCTCTTCAGTACAGTGTTCACAGGAACTCTTCCCTTTCCTTCTCAGCCTCCCTAGTATCACGGGGTTTCTCATCACTGCTGGAGCAGCAGAAACCTCTAGCAGCCCATGGGGTTCACAAAGATTCCCAATAGCTGTGAGCTTTCTACCAGCATAGTTCCAAAACCCTGCAGCACCAGTCACCAATTTTATAATCAGGCTGTGACAATACCTGTTCCATGCTGACATGATGTGTGTCTGGTGACTTGGGGAGTCACCAGACACACAGGGCAGAGGTGTCTGTTCCACCACAGTGTTCGTGGGATCTACACCTACATCCTAGCTACATAGTGGATGGATACCAGTAAATGGTGGTTGATCACAGAGGCCTTAAGTAAAAAGTACTTTACTCTGAAAAATGAGACCGCTAAAATCTGTGTAAGAATAATAAATACATTTTCTCTTCTTAACGTCCACGTTTCTATTAAGTGCCGGGTCTATTTATGTAGAGGAGGATAGTTAGATATTGACCTCTAAATTGTGCAGGTACTTTCTCGGGTCCAGACTGTATTGTTCCACATTCTATCTTATCTCTCTTAGAACAAATGATGTTAAGAATTTGGGACTGGCCAACAGACTGAACAAAGTAACACCTACCCTGATACATGGCAAAACACGTGTTTTTGTTCCTGGAAAATCACGTTGAAATTATTTTTATATTCTATTGCATTTACAGTATGGGCCTATCCTTCAGAGTGAGAGCACGGTTAGGACTGGGCCAGTAAGCTATCTTGAAAGTAAAATTGATGTATTCACAACCTAAAATCCAGGTCAGTTGTGTTGGCTTTTTGTTGTAGCTGTTCAAAGTTAGAAATCCCACCAGGCAAAGGTTCCAGCTCTTGACACTAATTTGTCTGGATTGTGCTAGCCATTTGGCCCACTCATAATATTATGGGCATCTCAATGTTGGCATTAAAACATAAAACAATGTTATATGCTCATTGCATTTTCCTCATCACCTCGAATCACAGACCCTCTGCTCCAATCTAAATATCAGTGATATTTCTGATCACATTTTTCATCACTTTCTGTTAAATAGGGGAAGAGCAAACTCCTTCCCTTGACCATGCACACAACTTTACATAGATTCCCTGCACTTTGATAACTTAATCAACAGGAGCCTCAAAGGCATGGTTGCTGATAATCTAATGTGTTAAGGACAAGATGAAGTCAGACCTCGTTAGCTTGTTACCACTTCATTAATTCCTAACTATTAAATGGTATTAGCCTTAACCTTAATTACGTTTTAGCATGCTAATCTTAGGTGCTCATAATTCACGTTTTTGCTAGATAAACACAAACATATGATCTTTTCTGTAGATGGAACATTGGAATAAGTTAAAGACCTGGAAAGTGGAAGCTACAATTATAGCAGGCATGAGGGTACCAAATATGGATATCAATGAAAGGGCTGATCAGCTCTCTTAATTTACCTTCTCGTTTCCTGCATCAGCAAACTATTCTCCGTGGCGAGGGATGGAAGAAACATACTAAGAGTATATTAAGGCATAAGCCTTCTGTACAGTTTGGTAGACCTATGTCCAAAATCTTTCAAACCCATAATTTATTTCTAGTTAGATGCCTGGGTATATTCACACTGCACACCCTCTGTTGACGACCTAATGTTATGTTATATTAAGTTATGCTATGTTATGTGTATAAAGCACAACTCACCTTGTATGGTATCCGGGTACTGAAGCAATAACTGTATGGGCAAAGCCAGGGTCAGGCTAGGTGAAGAGCAAGGTTTTCAGTTTCTGGTAAGATTCAAGAAATGAGGAGAAGGCTTGAATATGCAGGGGCAGGCACTCCCAGGATTTAGGAGTGAGGTAGGAGAAGGTATGACTTTCGGATCTGGTTTTGCGTATGTGGGGAGTGTGTGTGAACAGGAATCCGACTATGCAGAGGTGTCTTGCAGGTTTGTAGAAGTTCATGTGGTTGTTGTTGAGGTATGTGTGTCCACTGTTGTGTAAGGCTTTGTATGTGTGAATGAGGAGTTTGAAGTGGACCCATTTGTAGATTGGGACCAGTGGAGCTGTTTGAGGTGCGGGGAGATGCGAATGAGAGGTGGAAGGTTCATGGTGAGCCTGGCCTTAGCTTTGTATAATATGGAATCTTCTTGTCAGTTGAACATTCATTCCAGCATAGAGTGTGTTGCCATAGTGCAGCAGCTGGTGATGAGGACTTGGGTGTTCTGGGAATGTTGGTGGAGAGCCATTTGCAGATCTTCTTGAGCATCTTGAGTGTGTTGAAGCAGGGGATGGACTGTGCGTTCACTTGGCCAGTCATGGTGAGTTGGTTGTTGTCGAAATCAAATGAATTTTTTTCTACAATGGTAGCTTGAACGGAAATGTTCCTGTCTCAGGAAATACACTGGTTATTAAGTTGCTTCACGAGTATGCCTTGGTGAAATTTTAAATTAAGCCTGTCTAACTTGCTTAATTTCGAGAATTTTGCATTATGCTTGTTACTGAAGATTCCTGAAATTCGCGAAGTTAATGCATTTTGCAACCCACCATTCGTGGTAAAAATGAAAGATGTACTGCGAAACGGGCCATTTGCTGTAAAAAATGTACTGCAAATGAAAGCTAAAAACAGAAAATAGGAGACTGTTGTTTATGGTCCTTTGTTTAAATACATTCTTAGGACAGGAGGCATTTCTTGCTAAATAATAACACAAAATGACGGATTTGCATTTCCCATAATTTCTTACATTTTTGCCAAAATGTTGCATAATTAAGCAAAAATAAATTATGCATAATTGCACAAAAGCAAATTACATTAATTTTGTGAAGTCCCAAACTTGCTCCAGTTCTTGTATTGGAGTAGCCGATCATGGCCCACTTAATAACTTAGAACTCAGAGCCCAGACCTCAGACTTTTCTTTAAAAAATAATCCAAGACTCTTACTTTGATCATCTGACAAACTTGTACCTTAATCGTAAAATAAGACTGTTGAGAGCTTACCTGCAAAATACTGACAATTTGGTACTGAACGCCAGTAAAATTCTATATGGCTGGTGTATGCGTGAAATTGCAGTCAAAGTGACTTGTGTGATAGCGATTTTTTCTATATGTTGTGATCCTGTTCTAGTCTGAGCAATGATGTTGGTCTCCATAAAAGACTGAGGGGCATATTAGCAAGGCTATTATCGCCGCTTTAGCGGCACTTTTTGCCGCTAAAGCAGCGATTTTTTTATCGCCCTATCAGCAAGCTGTCGCTAACAGGCGTTAGCGACAGCTTTCTGGCGATAGCGGCCGGTTTACCTATGGCTTTGCATGCCAGTGATGATTATCGCTAATGACTTGCAAGGTAGGCGTTCCTACTAAAAGCGACTGAAAACAGTCGCTAACACTACTTCCTGCTATCAACATCACAGGCGAAGCGATAAAAAAAGTCATGCTCGCGCGATTATCGCTAGTATTTAACACCTGCTGAAAACCTGACTTACCTGTATCCTCAATGGGAGGTGGATTTTCAGGCTAAGTCCACCATGGCGTTAATGCATGAATATCGCTGGATTTCCAGCGATATTCAGGCATTTCGCCACTATCTCTGGATATTTTATCACAGTGGAGATAAACGTTGCTAATAGCATGTTTTCTTCGCTAACAAATCCAGTGATAGGCAGAGATAAAAATAAACGCGCTAAGCATGTTTTGCGATAAATATCGCAAGTTCTTGCTAATATGCCCCTTAATTAGGTACACCATCCAGTCCTTTGCATAGCTGGCTCTTTTCAACATGTTGCTGTTGCCACACTGCAAGATATGGGTTACTACTAATGTTTATTCTTTGACATCGGAAAATCAACGGATGCCCCCAGTTATGGCTATTGGCTTTCAGAACTGTTTCTCATCGCCACGTCTGGGAGTCTCATTTATAGACTCTATGAATGGATGGGTGACTTTGACTGCCATTAAGGTGCAGTCTTGGGTACCTGGCACTCCGTGTAATAGCTTTTGTTGTTACTTTTATGGCGATCCTGTTCTTCCTGTGATTCCCTCCGTCACTGGTGTCCGGAACTGCACCGACTATCCTCTGAGTTTGTCCTTATGATTGTGTTTTCCTTTTATAATCTTTCGTTCTGTAACTACTACAGTGGTTTGGTAATGGGCAGAGATGCACAAGTATGCATAGGAAGCGGTTCTCACATTATTAAAGGACCTAGGGCCATATGTATCAACAACTTGATTTGCGATTCTCAAATAGAAATTTTTTAGAAATCGCTATTTGAGAATGGCAAATAGGGATGTATGTACAAAATTGCAATTTTTTTGCGATTTCTTAGTATTCCTTAATTGCGATTCGCAAATTGCGAATTGCAATTAAGGAATACTTTCCCATTCATTTCTATGGGCCAAGAGGCCCATAGGAATGAATAGGAAGTTATTCTCAATTTGTGATTCGCAAATTGAGAATCACAAATTGAGAATAATTTCAAGGGTGCAGGGGTGTCCAAAGGACACCCTGTTGCACCCCTAAAATTAGCATGGGTGCACATGTGGCGCACATAAATGCCCAAAAGGCATGTATGTGCTTCACATTGCACTTTGAAAAATGCAAAAAAGTGCATTTTTCAAGGAATTTGCGAATTACGACCAACTTGAAGTTGGTGGTAATTTGCGATTTCTTAAGGCCAATTTGCATTTTTTTATGCTTCTTACATTGCATTTAAGGAATCGCAAAATTTGCGATTCCTTAAATGCAATCGCAAAATAAGGAATCGCTAATTTTGCGATTCCTTATTTTGCACGCAGATTTCTTTCATACACACCATTTAGCACTAATGCGATCGCAAACGCCAAAATTCTGCGAATTTTGGCGTTTGCGAACGCATTGGTGCTTGATACATATGGTCCCTAACTGCAATCTTTATCTACGCTATTTGTCTTCTCCCCTCATTCCCCTGCATCCTTGTTCCACTCTTTAGCTCTCCACAAACGACAACTTCCCTCCCACCTTGCATTCATCTAGTGCTTGCTAAGAATGTTGTTGAGAATCATCGATTAGTTTCTGGTCTTCGTGTGTACACTCTGTTGCTCATCTTCGGTATTAAAGTGATATAATGAATTACTTTGTTTTTGCGTTGTCCCAGTTTGTTGTACAAACTCTACAAAATAATTGTTTTTAAAATACCAGTTCCTTTATTTTGCGCACCTCGTGTGAGATTTACACACAGACTCTGGGAAAAGGGTACTCCACATATGACGTTTGGCAGCAGCTTTAGATTTACAGCACCATCGCGTCCATCAGTAGGCTTTATGCTCTGTATCACAGAGTGGGGGAATAACTCTGGCAAAGAGGATTAAAATGTGATGCCATAAAGCCACTGTGACATTGTTGGCTACTACATAACGTTTTTTTATGGGGAATCAGCCCAAGTCTGAATTATAGTGCGGTTTGGAGGCCAAGAGAACCCTGTTTAATTTTGAAAGCCACTGTGAAGTCTGCCTTTTGTCCTCCTTGGGCTCATGTCGTCCTTCAGAGAGGAACATATGCTTGGAGTGTATGGACCTCTTTGCCCTACACAAACACCTCACCCTATTTCTGGTCATATAAGAGTTCACAGGCATTGTTTCCGGGTATGGAAATTTGAATGCAGTTACAAGATGAAGGGTCTGTCATTGATCAGCAGTAAAAGGGCTGAAAAGATGCACGGAAGAGTAGCAGCCGCTAGTAGATTCACTCATATTAACTTCCCAAAATGCACACACATCTCCAGCTCACCAACCAGCTCACAAAGATTAGCCTAATTTGATAGTTTCTGAAAGTCTGCCAGCAGCGCTGTTTACAATGACATTTTTTTAATTTGTATTCACTGCTCACTTTAAAATGCCAGCAGTGGCGTCACTAGGGTTGGTGTCACCCAGTGCGGGTAACTGATGGTGTCACCCCCTCATGACTTACATCATGAATCCATGATGCCCCCCAGATACCCTTACACCGCTTTACAAAGGGACTAAAATGCACATGGCACCCGCGTGTCATGTGCAGCTACACACATGTCCTGGACAGTACAGGACACACACACTACGCATGGCACTAGTCTACCCATGCCCAGTTAGACACAGGTTTACTGGCAGCACAAGAACCGTACATGCCCGTTCAGGGTTACACTGTTTCCGGGCATAGCATGTTACGTCTGCACGGACCCAGAAAGATGCGCACAGTAACTTATGGAACCATTACACCCATGTGCAACTCATAGCCAGTGGGCAGTACGTTACACTTGCACACAATTGCCCAACTACAGAACAAAGCAGTTTACTGGGTATATCGCACGCTCAGACACAAGGAGCACAGGTTGTAATCCTCAAAGGGCATACTTTCAAACACAGCGAAGGGAAGAATGGGTGTGCCACTTACCAGCTGCAGAGGAAGACAAGCGTGCACCTGGCGCTGCAAAACCCTGGTTCACTTCCCTGGGTCGGTTAGCCAGAGTTCAGCCTGCAGGGACTTCTTTTTCCTTTGGTTTTCCTGAAATGATTCCTCTTGCCCGCATCGCAAGAATCTCAGGGGCGGAATCCATCCTCCCCTTTCTTGGTGTTGGGTCGGGTAAGATTTTTGAGGCCTTGAAGTGTTTAGCACGCCACTTTTCTCTTGTAGCACACTGTTTGCTACCTCCCACATTTTGTTTGCTTTAGATACTTGTACAAGTGCCACCATTGCCTACGTAACGTTTGTTCTTGTGCTCGAGTGTCTGCCAGATTATGCAGTATTATACCTCTAATTGTACTGTTTTCTCTTGAAACCTGTACACATGTCACTTTTTCCTCCTGTATTGCACCGTTTGCTACCAACCTCATGTATTTTGTTTACTCACAATTGTCACTTTTTAATGTTTGCTTTTGTAATTTGTTCACTTGTTATTTTCTAATCATCATGTAACAGAGTTCCTATTGTGAAGCGCTCTGACGCCTTCGGGTTAAGTCTGTGCTATATAAAAAATAATAAATAAACTTTTTGGGGCTCGAGGATCGCTACTGCAGGATGGGTTGGGGAAGGGGCCTTCTGAATGTCTCACCCTGGAGCGTTAGGAGAAGCAGGCAGGACTCGGAGAAAGCCATTCGTCACTGTGGAGACAGGCATGGGCAGCGCTGCCTCTGCTTCAGCATTCCGCCTCCCAGAATAATATGCTGCTCTGTGCTCCGACTGCCAAGGGCAGGAAACAGGAGCCCTAGTTGCCTGGCACGATCAGCAAGGAGGCCGGGCTTCTGGAAAGCATTAGCAGCCCGCGCTGTTACTTGTAGCATTTGGATTTTTAAAACGTCAGGTCTGGGAGCCGCGTCACGACGTGAGTGATGTTTCGAACGTCGTTGACGTCCGTATGCTAATTGGGACAATAATTTTAGCCGGCGGCCGGGTAAGGTTCAACAGACAGAAATATTATTTTGCATTTTGGTGTCACAGACTCCCTGACGCCACTGAATGCCAGACAGTCGATGGGGGCCGATCACGAAAATTAAACGACTTCTTGGCAATATGACGCTAGTGCTTAAAACCTTTGTACAGTCTTTAACGTATATTTGTACAGATCAGCTTCTATAAAATATAATGTGTGCACTTTGTTACAAGGTCTGTGGAGCGCAAATGCCTAGTGGCGAGTTGGAATACAGTGTCACCACACACAAGTTAGTGGGTATGGGCGGAAGGACCTCGAGCGATCCTTGCCCATTTATTTAGGCCCTCTGGCCACACTTGGCCAGAGAGTGATACATTGTTGGCGAGCCCTTCCGGGCAAGGCTCTGGGTCCCACTCTTGCGGGACTCGGATCATTACATCCCTTCCCAAATTGGTATTCAAAACATGACAATTATTCATCAACAAATAAATTCTTTGTATCTCTGACTGGGAGCTGGGTTCGGACTCAGGTCTTAACGCCCTTGGCTGGATCATTGGCTTGGCTGCGGACTTCGTGGTGATGATGTGATCACATTCTCATCTCTTTCAGGAACGGTTGCTGGGGGCCAGCCAGGCTTCGCTCTTCTACTCGGAGAGGGGGTTTTCTCTGGCTGATGCATCTCTGGTATCTGAATCTCCAGGGTAAGTTTCCTCTGGGCCTGACTGCTGGACTTTCTGGAACCAGTAGATATTCCATATGACCACCTCAGTGCCACATTGGGCAGTGATGGCTGTACCACTTGTTCTTAGGACAGTTCAAGGCCCTGGTTCAGAAGTCATTCTAAACCTTCCACCAGTACGTCGGTTTCAGTTTAAGACTGAGCTCCCAGGCGCAATGATCCTGGCTCCCGCCCTCCGCCATTGACTGGCCCGATCATTGTTCTTAGCCCATCAAGTTTGGGTGTTTGTTGGTTCATACTGTTCTGGGACCCAGCGTTCAGCTACAGGGATTGTGTCCCATCAGTATCCGGCAAGAATGAGGGACTGGGGAAACTCTGGGTTGTGCAGTGAGGAGTACTGCGATATTCTCGTAGGAATCTTTGCAACACTGTTGCTGGGTCAACTTGTTCCTCCACTGCAATCCGTAGGATTTTGTTCAACCTGCACATAAAAGGCTTGGCTTCGCTATTGGCTTACGGCCATTGCGTTGTAATTTGATGATGACGCACTCCCAGTGACATGAGCAAGTCTTTGAACTCTCTTCCTTGAAAAGGGGGTCTGTTGTCTGTTTTGAGTTTGTGTGGCAGACCAAAAAGTGCACATATCCATTCTAGAACTGGTAGTAGGTGTGCGAATGAAGTAGGGTAGCCAACGATGAGTACGGCAGTCACTCTTCCATCGGGGAATCTTCCGAAGTCAAGGCTTACCCGCGACCACAGGGATGTGGCAGGCGCGTCAGTCATCACAGGGGCAGGTGATTCTTGGCTGCTTGTGAATTGGCAGGGCCAACAATTTTGTACTAAGGTGTCCACGGCTGCTTCTAGCCCGGGGAATGACACTTTTTCCTCATACGTGACTTCATCCACACCGTCCCTTGATGTCCCTCGTGGGCGAGGGCTGTCGCTCTCTCTTGGAGGTTTACAGGGATCACATTTTGGGATCCTCTCAGTCCTAGGCCTTATGCCACTGCGCTTAGTTTGTCTCGCACTCTCCATAGCTTCCAGAGCCGTTCCCTCTCTGGTTTGCTCCAGTTGTTGTAGTCGTGCAAGAAATCTTCCAAGGACTCTTTCTGCAGGGAGTCCATCACTTTGTTGGAGCCGAGCCGCTCCTGGTGGCTGTTTTCATTTCTTCAATAGTGAGAGCGCAGGGACATGCCCATTGGGAAACCATATCAACATGGTGGTCTTTGCAAGTAGGGCCTCCTTGACTATCCGAAAAGCTTTGTCTTCTTTCTTGTCCCATTCCCACGCAGCGTCTTTCTTTGTGAGGGTGCGCAGGGGTTGAGCTATCATGGCTAGGTTGGGTATGAACCACCCACAGTATGTGAAGCCATTCAGAGAAAACTCTGCACTTCTGACACTGTGGTTGGTGCAGGTGCTTGTCGTATGGCATGCAATTTACATGGCTCCACTTGTACTCCGTCCTGGCTGAAGACATATCCGAAGAATTCGATTGAATTCTGAATGAATAAACATTTGTTTTTGTGGAGAGTTACTCCGTGATCATAGAGCCGTTGCAAAGTTGCTTGAAGGTGGCAGTGATGTTCTTCAATGGTTGACAAATGTATTAGTATGTCATCGCTGACTCTTAGTACTCTCCTTGGAGTCCTGAAAGGATTAAGCCTCAGCTGGTGGTATCCCGTGTTGAGGTCAAGCTTGGAGAACTACCAGGATCCGCTTAAATCTTATGATGTCATCAACCGTCGGTGTTGGATGCCTTCTCTTTTGATTTCCTGGTTGGGTAGGTGCATGCCTTTTTTTCCGGTCTGCTTTGGTTTTTCAGCTATTACCATTGGCGAGCGCAAGGGTATCGGATCAGTGACTTTTTCTATCACTCCTTGCTGTTCTAGATTGTGGAATTCTTGTTCGACCAATGGTAGGAGGTGAAATGGGATTCATCTGATTGGGGAGAGGAGTTGGCCTAACGGCTAGGGCGCTTGACCTCGGACCTGGGGATCTGGGTTCGAGTCTCGGTAACGACGCCAAAACCTCCTGTGATTCTGGGCAAATCACTTAATCTCCCCATGCCTAAAATGAAAGTGTGTCCTCATGTAACGTAACTGGAAAATATGTAAAGCGCTCTGATACCTGATTCGGTTTGGGTCTAGTTCGCGCTATATAAAAAAAAACTCTGCAAAAAACTCTCTGTGACATAGCACTACGGGTTTTATAGCCTTGTTGATATGCAGTTTGACAGTTGGCCTTTTCATGCACCCAAGCCCTCTGAAGAGTTACGGGAACAGTTCTAGTATTTCATCGTTTGTAAAGTTTTGACTGCGTTGGCGAACATGACGAGGCCTAAGTCTTCTGCTGAATGGCTTCCTACTAGGATGCCGGCTTCTCTATCCACCATGTGGAATGCTGTTGTAATCTCTTGGTCTTCTGATTTTAAGTATCATGACATGTGACGGGGTCAACAGGGGTCTTGGTAGTAATTGCTTGTACTGTTGGCTCCCCATTATGTTCACGGATGCACCTTTGTCAATCAATGCTGTGACCTGCTATGCTACAAAGTCTATGATGCACGTGGGCTGCGGGTGCCTCCGACGTTTCAAGTCGCTGGTGAATGAGATGAGATAACACTCCCCTTCCTCCTCTGTGGATGAGATGTCCAGGCGATACTGCTGTCACGGCGGTGCTCTGGTTGTTTTTGAGTTTTCAGTTTCTTCGAGGGAGAGTTGTTTTGCTGCTTTTGACAGTGGTCTCCTTCCACGTGCACCTCTGTTTCTTAGGTCACCTGTGCACGTGATGGCGAAGTGATTTGGGGTGCCACATTTTGAGCATGTCCACGCTTGTGCTGGGCATTCTTCCGGGGGATGCTCTTCTCGCCCACAGAATCTGCACCATGATCTGGGTGTGTTCTTTGTTAGCCATTTCCCTCTGTTTCCGTTGCTCGGTGTGCACTGCGCATCTGCTCTCTCTATTTTGATGGCTGTGGGTTTGTCTGGGTGCTGAGTGATGGCAATGTCCATCTCCATTGCTCTTGCGTCCGACAGATCGTGGAACCTTGTCATGATTAGAATGTCTTTTAACGGGATTCTGGGCTGGATCTCGATGATAGTCCGATGGCTCTTGTTACAGCACCGTTGTATTACTTGCGCACTCACTTCTTTATTTCGATCAACCGCTGTCACGTGCTAGCTCCCTCAGTCAAGTGTGAAACACATCCATTTATTCTCCTTCCCTCTGGTGTGCTTCTTGGAGCTTGAATCGTTTGTTATCTGGATTCAACTGAGGGTCAAAATGCACGTTTTTGGTCCTGACTGTGACATTGTAGTCATCCCAGCTCTGCTGCTTGTCAAATGTGCAAACTGTTTGTATATGTCTCCCCCCCCAAAGTGTAGAAGTAGGGACCTTTTGATGGTGTTGTCTGTTTACCGCGTCGCAGTGAAGTAGTTGTCTAGGCGGCTGATCCATACTTTCCACCTGGGGGATGCAGTGGGGGGATCCACAAGTTCGCTAAACAGAGGTAGCGCAATGATTTGGGTGTGCTGCATGGAAAGGTTGTATGTGTTGGTGATCTGCTGGCTGTGCCAGCTGTGGCGGTTGCTGCGGGCCTGCTCACACTGCTGCTTCTGTCATAGCTGGTATTTGCTGCTCTTCACACTAGTTTGTCTGCCCTTGTACCCTTCTCTGCTCCTCTTTGATAGTTTTTTTTCTGTGCTTGACACACACAAAGATGCGAGGCCTGTTCAGGCTTGGCAGGTGGCGTGGTGGCACTGGGGAACTTCGGCCCTTATTGTGGGTGGTCTTGTGTTGCAGCGTGGAGGGTTACTTGAAACTGTTGTTTTCTTTTTCTTTCTCCAGTGATGCAGGAACGGTGCGTGCATGAGCGTGTGGCTGCAGGCACCTCGGGCAGGGCGGGCGGCTGACAGGCACTTCGGGTGGGGCCATTATCCTCCTCAGCCACTTGTTGATTTGCTGCTAGCAAGGAAAGGTGCACATGTGTCTGGGAGGCGGTTCAGGCAGAGTGCGCTGTACCTATAAGAGGCTCTACATCTGCGTCAATGAGCCCCTCTGAATTCCTCGAAGCTGCACTCAGGAGACCAGTGCAGGACACTGCTGATGAGGGCAGGACTGCTTCCAGGTGCTGCAGAGACTGTGGGTCATCCTGGCAGCACGGTCGGGCCGGGAGCATCAGCCTTTGTCGTACGCACCCCAGGGCTCTGGAGTGGAGGTCGGCAGTTGCAATGGCAGTTAGGGGTGAATGTGAGGTGGCAAATGACAACCACCCTCGTTGCCAATGTTACAGAGTCTCCGGAGCGCACAGATCTGGTGGCAAGCTTATATACTGTGACACACAGTTAGTGGGTATGGGCGGAAGTACCTCGAGTGATCCTTGCCCATTTTTTTAGGCCCTCTGGCCATGCCTGGCCATGAGAGTGATGCATTGTTGGCGAGCCCTTCCGGGCCAGGTTCTAGGTCCTGCTCTTGCAGGACTCAGAACATTACACACTAGTCAGTCAGGATTACAATTTGTATGTTTTAAAAAATCGTTAATAATATTAACTTTTTATGATCAACAGACTTTAAAATCTGTATGTCAAATGAAAATAGTGATTGGCTATTGAAGACAAATAGCAGATTGACATGCATATCCGACCCTAGAACAATTACTCATTCAGCTTTACTTAAACCCTTAACAGAATTAGAACAGAAATGAAAAGTACTTCCGATATTTGGCCAAATAGTCTTGGAACCCCCCCTTATTCTCAGCCCCTGTTTGACAAATCACCCGGAAACTTTACAGACAGCAGCTGAAGTGAGTGGCAAACTAATTTTGAAAATGTTGTGCAGATTCATCCTATGACGCCAATGTTATTAGCAGACCAATTAATGCCCTTGCTATGGAAACTAGGTACTAACTATAACTACCTACTGTCGATTTTTGGTTTACTAAAAACTTTGGCCTCATTTGACAAAACTTCATGAAACGTCCCAAAATAAAGTTCATTCACCATAGCTCCTTCCTAAAAAGTTTTGGGGTGATCCATTAAGCAAGTGCAGAGAAAAAAGGGAATGCCAAAATGCAAACTCCCCATGCACTTTCCTTAGACTTCTTTAAGACGGGCTACAGGCAAAACTGCTGAATGGAATTACACTAAATTCAGCAAGAAGCGAGATCATGCTTTTTTGATTTGGTGTAAGTCCATTCAGTAGTTTTATGAGAAACCCTGACACTCTAGGCCCCATGTGGGAGACCCGAAGGGACCCTTCCAGAGGTAAAAAAAGAAAGATATTAGCAAAAGTGCTGCAATCTTGGAAGACTTTTGCAGGATTGAATAAAATATGGTGGACTGGCCACATGCAATAATTATGACCCCCAGTGGGCCCACACCTGGGGTTGTATTCATGACGGGGAAGGGGGTGCATGTCCCCCCTTCCCAAGCCTTCATTGGCCTTGGGGAGCCCACCTCCATGGCCTGAAATGTGTTTATATGCAGGGACCATGCAGCCCAACACCCTGATCCTTCAGAGGCTCCAGGGAGCCCACCCTCAAGTCAATATTTGTTTCTATGGAGAGCAAGGCCACGTGGTCCCCCTCCCTAATACTCCAGAGGCATAGGTGAGCCCATTCCTGGGGCCAAAGGTTTGTTCAGGGGTGGGCGGAATTTGCGAAATTGACTTTTGCAAATTATCGCGAAATTGACTTTTGCAAATTATCGCGAAATTGCTAAAAATCTCCGTGAGCACGCACAACTTTCGCGAAGATGCGAGATTGCTTTCCCCGCCTGTTCGCGATGTGTTTTTGCATGTTTGTGGGAAATTTATCTCTAACTTGCCCATGCGGTTGCTAATGGGTGCGGCAATCTTGCTCGCAATGCTTATTTCCTGTTCCAGGTCGAATGGCCTGTTCGCGATGGCAAACTCTCGCGGAATAGCGCGACCAGCTACCAACAATCCAACATCTCATGGCTCACGCGAACGGATAGGAAAACTCGTTGTCGAAGGCAGGGTCCCGGTAAGTCAATACCGCGTGAGAACTCATTTTTAAAGTGCGAACAAGAAAATACTTCAGTTTTGCGGCAGATTGCGAAAGTTTTTATATTTTCGCGTTCACCCCGGAATGCAAAAATGTCAAAATATCGCAAATTCCATGATCGGAACGAAATTTACCGCCCAGGCCTATGGTATATAGGGAGGGAGGGGCAAGTGGCCCCCCTCCCAGTCCTCATATGGCCCCAGGGAGCCCACTCTGGGCCAAAATTTAAGAAAATAAGTAGTGACCCTGCAGCCCCCTTCCCCAAGCCACCAAAGACCCCGGTGAGCCCACTTACAGGGCAAATTACTTTAATGGAGCTATTCATTGCCCTGGTGGATGGTTTGCAAGCTATGTCCCTGGAGCCCAACCCCAGGATATATAATTGTGTCTTCTCTTGAATGCTCTTGAATGGCTGAAGTATTTTCAAAACTCCCAATAAGCGGGAACAAGCCCAAGTCTGCTCCCAACAGACAGGGTCTTCAAAAATGCTCCCACCTACTGGGAGCAGACTTTTGATCTGTTTCCCCGCACATAAGGAAGCAGATTAAATATAGGCCTGGGCATAAAACTCTACTCTGTTCACGAAGTTTGTTTAGTTTGTCAACTCCGCATTCCACTTAAATGCAGAGTTACGCTGTTAGCGTGCTTGAAATGTCCTTTCGCGCACACAGGAGCAACTTGCTGGGCACTTGTGAATGCCCATGAGATTTCAGAGCCATTTGAGAGCGCCCCGAGATTTACTAGCCGACCACAAGCTCCCACAAGATTTTGCGCTTGCCAACGTGTATTTCGGGCACGCCAGCGACTTTCAGCGGATGTTTTCTGGCGTACGCATTCCCGAATGCGCAGGATCTACCCTGCTGCAATCTGTGGAAGAATCTCTCCTCAAGAAGCATCAAAATCTTCTCGAAATGATGATTTGAAGTCAAAAACCTCCTCATATGGACAGTTGGCGTTGCTTTTTTTCTGTGAGGAGTCGTTTAAAAAGAAATATTCCAATAAGAAGGAAGTGACCAAGAACTTCCAACTTCCTGTTCCTGTCCAGGAGGCTCCTCCCAGTGCTTTGTCCCTACCCTGCTCACTTTTCATTGGCATTTGGAACTAGAAGGATCACTCTCCTTGTCTGCTGCATATATACCTTTGGATTTAAGGACTTTGTAATTGAGATTTCACAAGTAGGTTGGACAACTGCTGTCCAAGGGTGTTGTGTTTTTGATTGGGGACATGAAACTAGATGTATTTGTACTTTTAATCAATTTTAAACATTTTATTGTGGTGGGTGGCCCGTAGTTTCAGTAGGGGCCTAGTTATTTTTTTGCATGTAAGTTTTCTTCTTTTTTAAAAGATTATGTTGCACAGTTCACTCCATTTCCTCCATGGTTTATAATAAATTTGCAATATTTATTTAATTCACTATGTGGTCTAGTCTAGTCTGCCAATGGACCTTCTAGCAAGTAGGCCCAGTACCAGTCATTCATGGGTACATGAAACAGCTGTTTCTGTGGTGTCTGTTGAATTGAAACATCCTTTATGCCATAGATAGCACTGAATTGAAATACAAAATGTGTTTTTTTGTGGTATTTCACATTTTGTTTTTCCTGCAAAGAGTGTATAGGTGGGGCAATGCCTTTGGGGAATGTGTGTTGCTGTAAACATTTTTAGCCCTGTTAATTTTCATTTTTTGCTTTACTGAATTAATGCTGTGTTAACATGCCTCCTTTGTCTGGCCAGTGTGTGTGGCTGTGTGTGTGTTTGCTATAGGCCACAATTTGCCTTTGTTCCCCTTGCCATGTGGCCAGGGGCCATTGGTATAGTCACTGCACTGCCCCGGATAAGGCCTGCATGTGCTGTTTGATTCTTTTACAGGCTTTCTGCCTCTTGTTGTTATGGCTTGTGGATAAGAATGTGGCTGGTGGCAATTTTGCGTAGGCAGCCAGCGTGCTTTTGCCAAAGACCTCCATGTCTTCTTTGTTGTGGCCATGCTTCTTGTTGGTTGTTTTTGTGACCATGTGGTTGGTGGCCATTTAGTGTAGGCATCCAGTATGCTTTTGCCATAGACCTGCATGCGTTATTTGTTCAGGGCCTTCGGCTTCTTGTTGCGACTATGTGGCTGGCGGCCATTTTGTGTAGCTAGCCAGTGTGCCTTTGCCATAGACCACCATGTCTTCTTTGTTGTAGCCATGCCACTTGCTGAGTGTTGTTGTGACCATGTGGCTGGCGGCCATTTAGTGTAGCCATCCAGTATGCTTTCTCCATATACCTGCATGTGTTCTTTGTTCTCCAGACCTTCAGCTTCTAATTGTAACCATGGAGCTGGCGGAAATTTTGCATAGGCATTCAGTGTGCTTTTTCCATAGTTCTGAATGTGTTTTATGTTTGTGACCAACTGGCCATGCCTCCTTGTTGTTTTGCATGTAATTTATGCACAGTTCACTACATGTTCTCCATGTTTTTGATTTTTTTTTATAAATATGCAATATTGATTTAATTCACTATGTGGCCTAGTCTAGTCTGCCAATTGGCCTTCCAGCCAGTAGGCCCAGTACTAGTCAGGGCATGAAACAACTGTTTCTGTGTTGGCTGTTATCTTTTCGGCCCTGGATGGTATTGGATTTAATCACAAAATGTGTTTTAGGGTGTTTCACCTGTTTTTACCTGCAAACAGTGTACAGATGGGGTAATGCCTTTGGAGGATGTGATTTGTTGTACATATATTTAGCCCTGTTCATTTTTGCTTTAGGTATTGTTGAATTAATGCTGTGTTCTCTGTGTTACCAATGCCTCCTTTGGCCGGCCAGTGTGTGTGTGTTTGCCATAGGCCATCAAGTGCCTTTGTTCCCCATGCCAGGTGGCCAGGGGCCATTTTGTATAGTGAGTGTCCATAGTGTGGTAAATAAATAAATAATACCCTATTTTTGACTAGACATATATCATAACAGATAGCTCAATAAATAAGAGTCAAGATTCGAGGTAGTAGGAGTTTTGCAGGTTTTAATACAGCATAAGGACAGGAACAGGACAACCTGCATAGGAATAGGATGGCAGGGCCCAGCAGCTGCTGGGGCTGGATCTGGGATGAGCGCGCTGGCTTTTAATAACAATACATGAGCATATATACATAACGTGAACACATAGCATTACATTGCAGTAGGCGTAGCAGTGGGTGGAGCAGAAGGTGTGACGCGTAGCAGTCGCGAAAGATAAGGGGGAAAAGTAGGTGTAACTGGGCGTATACATAGACATGTGATGCAAACGTAGCAGGATATGTCATGAATGGGCGGAAACATTGGAGGGGGCTACCTAAGGAGCCGGGACCTCTAACCTGATGGTGCGCGCAAACTGGCAATGACGTATCACTAGGAGAAGCTGGGGGCTATGAACTCTGTGCTAGGAGCAGAGACTGAAGTCTGGAGGGTCGGAGCGACATGTACCTAAACCCTATCTAGTATCTGATGTTTAGGGAACATGTTGATATAAACTAGAAGTTAGGAGGGGAAAGGCTAACTTGATTCTAAGACTGGACCATGCATTATTCTACATGTAGTGCGTGATGAAGAATATTAAATGACCATTAAATGCAGTATTTCTCTAACGTGGAGCCGGAAAGGCTAGACAATGACGGAAACTATTGATGCAGTTCAGTAGCTTAGGAATGCAGAGAAGGAGGACTGAACTGATAACTGGAATCATAACATATTCTTGGCAGACTCAGAGACTGAGCCAGGCTGGGCCGGGCACTGCGAGGCAGGAAGTAAGTGAAGGGTCGAGGATACAGGTGGGGGCTGTATCGCTCCTCAGCGAGGCTTCAGGAGACAGGAGCTGAATCTGGTGTCCGGGCCCTTTTGAGGCCTAGAAACGGGGACTTTATAATGGAATAACGTGCACACTGAGAAACGTGGCAACGTAGCTTTACATAGGCCTGATATTCGTAGTATTCACGAGAACTGGAAACTGGCATACTAGAGGGGGACACAACTGTAATTGCGTCATTAATCGGACATGGGGAGTACATATGCATATTTAATCATGCACACATAACATATGATGGATGACACGTAGGGACACAGAACATGGCAAAATTTACTTTTCCACATTCCCTCCTTGTCACTACGTTTCCATCAGGAAACATCAATATTCATGATACCATCTATCATTTCATACAGTATCATTTGCTCGTCTCGAATTATCCTGGAACGGGATTTAGAACGGGGCTTGGGACTAGGGATACAAGAGGTAGCACAAATGCCGCAAATCGCAGGGCCACATTGTATACAGAGGCAGCAGCTGAATATGATTGCTACTGCAATACCTAGAAAGGACAATATTTTCCATCCCCATGCGGAAATTATATTCCAGAACCAACCGGACCATGTCCAGGTGCCTGGATCTTGGTGTATCAGATGGGCAATTTTATGGAGTCTGGTTATAGCTGAATAAACAGACGGTGCGTTATTTGGAATGAAAATGCAGCAACTAGATCCGATGACTCTACAAGCCCCGCCCCTATCGGCCAGTATGACGTCAAGGACGAGACGATTCTGTAAAACGACAAATCTCATGGCAGATTGCTCTTCAGTTAAGTTACCTAGAGCAGAGGCAGTCTCATTTACTACAGCTTCAAGGGTTCTGGTTAATCTACGGATTAACTTACTATTCTGGACAGGTCCTATAAAGAAGAAGAAACCTTTATTGAAATCTGTATATTGTTCTAGAGTAGTTTCAGTATAATCGACAATTGGGGACTCCCTTCTATGTCTAATGTGTACTAGATGTGTGTTTCTATGATAATCAGATGGGGCTAGGAAAACAGGTGGCAGTAGGAAGGCAATGTAACAGGTTCCCTCCCAATCGAGGGGCAAACGAACATATGCGGTCTGACCACAAATAAAATATGAATGACGTGAAGCTTTGAAAATAGATTTCCCACTGTCACTATACTTGACAATAGTAGTACAATCACTATGTCCTACATGTACGGAACCATTATTTCGGACACATAATTCGCCTTTGACTGGTAGTACTGAAATAGCGGGTAAGTCTGGAGTAGTATCAGACTGAACATTCAGGACCATAAAATTCGACGAATAATTACCTAAATTATACACTTCATTTTCTAGATCTAAACCTGTTCGGTGGGGGAGACCATGCTTGTCTGGGAAACATGTGCTGTTAAGAAAAGACATATCTGTTGAGGATGACGTTAACGTGGACCATGCTCCACACGAACCATTATGGGAAAAAGGATAAGGAAAAAGTGGCAGAACTCCCTTCGGGGTCTGGAAAGGGGGGAGTCGACCACACACCCAACAATTAGTGGCATTGCTGGTCTGGTGTGAGTAATGTAACATGCGGATAAAAGTATTGTTTCGCATAGCGAGGCGGTATGAATATTCATGAGGAGGCAGATCACTAAACGTGTGCTCTACTGTAGCATTAGCAGACTTATTTACATGTGAAACTGGGAAACATAGGTAAAATGCATAACTGGTGCAGGAAATCATAAGGCTGGAAAATAATATGAAACATAGAAAAACGATACATCGGATTGAGTTTTGACTAACTCTCTCACTATGGGGGTCTATTTTATACATGTCAGAAACAGTCTAACCGTTTCACCTAGGGGAGGACTTAGACAATCAAACTGGCTGACTTAATTTACTAGACCGTAATTTCTGTTTATACTCCTGCTGCGGAGTTTTCTCTAACAGGGGAGGGGTTGTAGCAATGTCTTTTGCGGGACAGTCCTTGAGAGCAATATTCTGGCAATCCTTTGAATCCTGGGAAATGTTCTTAAAGACGGGTTTTAGTCCATTAAAAAGTTTAACATGAGAAAGGTGCACCCAGCCTTTGCGTCCTTCCAACTTCACGGCTGTACGGGTGGTGAGGAGGACCTGTCGGGGCTCTTTCCATCGAGGCTCCAGCGGACTTGATCTGTCAAAGTTGCGGACCATCACCATGGATCCTGGAACGATTTCATGCGGTGCCACCTCGGTATTGTCTGGAAATGCGGCGGCAACCTGTGAACGACATGAGTTGAGGGCAGACATCAAGGAAGCTAGGTAATCTGTCAGCATATTACTTGAAACATCGGTAATACTTCGGGGTCTAGGAGTACCCCACATATTTGGGGGGCGGCCGAATACGACCTCATACGGGGACAGACCTGATCTGGAATGTGCGACCATGCGCATATAAAACAAAGCAACTGGCAGAGCTACTAGCCAGTCCACACCTTTTTCTTGACAGACTTTGGCGATGCGGATTTTCAGAGTCTGATTATGTCTCTCAACGAGACCGGCTGCTTCAGGATGGCGTACACAATGGAACTTCCACTGGTACCCTAACAAAAGGGAAACATGCTTCATTAACTCTGAGGAGAATGGCTGGCCGTTATCAGAATATACGACTCTAGGGAGTCCATAACGAGGGAAGAATTCACGAACCAACTGCTTAGCAGTGGTCGCGGCTGTGTAATCTGGGACTGGATATGCTTCTGTCCACCTGGACAAAGCGCATACAACTACAAGAACATACTTGAAACCTCGACATCGCTCCATCTGAATATAATCCATCTGGAGGACTTCAAAAGGGTGGTCAGGGGGCTGGAAACCACCTTGTTCCACCGGGACACTTTTACCTGGATTGAACTGACAACATATCATACAGGTACGGACTTTCTGCTTGGCTGCAGCTCGTAAATGCTTGTTGAACCAAATGTTCTGGATACTGTCTAACATAGCTTTTTCTCCTAAATGTGCTGGACTATGTGCGGTATTAATAATGACTTGAACCATAGAGTCGGGGAGAAACCATGTGGCTCTACCCTTCGTTACCCATCCTTGATCTGTCTGGACCCCTCCTTGTTCGGACCATTTCTTGATTTCATCGGGAGTAGCATGTAACTGGATATCTATGACATCTTGAGTAGGGTCCTTAACTGTCATACATGTAATTGGATCTGGAGTATGTGTCATGTTAACTGGAATGTCTAGAGTCTGTGCTGTAAGCTTGGCTGTGCGATCTGCTAGATCGTTACCCTGGGAAATAATGTCAGTGACTTTCGTATGTGCTTTGCATTTCATGATAGCAATGGATGTCGGTAAATGTATGGCATCTAACAGAGCTTGAATAAGGAGACCATGCTGAATCTTGGTTCCATGAGAAGTCATGAAACCTCTCTCCTGCCAGAGCACTCCGAAGTCGTGTACGACTCCAAATGCGTAGCGTGAATCTGTGTAAACATTAACTTTCAGGTTCTTGGCGTGTATGCAGGCTTGTGTCAGAGCAACTAGCTCTGCTGCTTGAGCGGACAGGGTATCAATACGGTGTGTTTCAATAACTTCGGTGTCAGTAGTCACTGCATACGCGGCGACTAGTTCTCCTGTACTTGTTCTCATACATGAACCATCCACATAAAGTGTCAGGTCGGGGTCTGATAACGGAATATCTGTCAGATCTTGTCTTGGCTTTGTCGTAATGTTAACTACTTCCACACAGTCATGTGGGTCAGGATTCGAAGTAACTGATGGTAACAGTGTAGCAGGATTTAAAATGTTGCAGCGTCTGATTTCTATGTGTGGCTGGAACAGTGTCAATTCATAACCTGTTAAACGTGCAATTGTCAAGTGCTGAGTTTGTGTTCGGTTTAAAAGAACTTCCACAGAGTGTGGAACTTGTACTGTCAGGGAGTGTCCTAAGACTATGGAATCACTTTGTCTAATAGCTAGTGCTGTGGCTGCAACTGACTTGAGGCACGCAGGCAGCGCCTGGGCGACTGGATCTAATGTGCTAGAAAAATAAGCACAGGGCTTGTTTTGTCCTGCTTGATCTTGTGTGAGAACAGATAATGCTGTACCTTCACGTTCTGTGACGAAAAGTGTAAAAGGTTTACTGTAGTTCGGTGTGGCTAGAACTGGAGCTTGACATAAAGCTTTCTTTAACTCATTGAAACTAAGTGTATGTTCAGATGTCCAAGGGAGGACAGTCGATACGGCTGCCTCCTGTGTCGTTAACTGTATCAGTGGCTTGGCTAGAAATGCATACTGAGGAATCCATTGTCTACAATAAGAAGTGAGGCCGATAAAAGCACGTACCTCCTTCTGGGTCTTGGGCTGAGGAAGACTCGCTATTAACTGGATACGGTCTGGTGTCAACTGCCTACCCCTCTTGGACAGTAAGTGTCCTAAGTAGACCACTTGCTGGACACAGAATTGAAGCTTCGAAGGGGACACCTTGTGCCCCATCTCGGCTAGGAAATACAACACTGTAAGGGATGCTTGCTCGCAAGCACGTTCGGAACGGGCTGTGATCAGTAGATCATCGACATACTGGAGCAGGGCAGTGTCAGTTGGCATGTGAATGTTGTCTAGTTGTCTCTTAAGTGCTTGACTGTAAATACTAGGACTTTCTGTGAAACCTTGAGGAGCGCGTGTGAACATATAGCTCCTTCCATTTAAACAGAATCCGAAAAGGAACTGGCTGTCTGGATGAATAGGAACACTGAAAAATGCGTTTTTGAGGTCTATGACTGTAAAGAACATGGCTTCGGAATCAATGGCTGTCAATAGGGAAGAGATATCTGGAACAACTGGGTACTGCGGAATAATACATTTATTAAGCTCTCGTAGGTCGATCACTAATCGATATACTGGGGGTGCATTTGGATCAGTACGTTTCATGACTGGAATGATCGGAGAATTACATACATTGGAGTCAGTTTCTACAACTACTCCTTGAGCGATGAGCTCGTCAATAATTTTGGATAAGGCTGCTACAGCCTCGGGTGGTAATCTGTACTGTCTGATTCGTGGTAACACTACACCTGGTTTGAGAGTCACACGATAGGGTGTGATTTGCATATAACCTACATCAGTTGGACCTTGCGCCCATAAATGCTGTGGAACATTAGACAGTCTTGAATCAAAATCTCGTAATACATAGTGACCCTTGAAGTCACGTAGGAACAGACGTATTCCCTCTGGGGAACAGCATATAACTGCACCTAACTCTTTCAGTGTCTTAATGCCTAACAGGTTTTCTGGACATGACTTAGTAAGTAACAGATCAGTAGTACGGGACAATGGACCTACTTCTAGAGTAACTGGCTTTGAAATCTCATTTACGATAGGTTTTCCTGAAAATCCAAGGGAAACATTTCTTGAGCCTGAGAGCGGAGCCCCTGGAACTTCGGCGTGACTAATTGTGGTCCTACTTGCCCCTGTATCAATCAAAAACTTTCTGTCTTTCCCTAATACTTGACTGTGAACATAGGGACCTTCTTGATCTACAGGTATCTCGATGAGAGGCAAGCCTACCTCCCTCTCTAGGCTGTTTCATGAATACTGCTGGTACTCTGGATACTCAGACTGCGCATACTGGTACATCTGCTGTGTGACATGCTGTGTTGCAGCAATAGGCTGCGGTACTGTAACTGTCTGTTGTGCATTCTGTGACTGAGGAGTCTGTGAAACTTGTTCTTGTCTAGGCGGACGTGGTCTTTCTTTAGTCTTACCAGTAGCTATGTTGTGTTTCAGAACTGTACACTCGTTTATAAAATGACCTGGCTGTTTACAATAGTTGCAGTTCCCTTTAACGGGAGCTGCAGGATGACTGGCTTGATTCGGACCCCTCTTCTGACTGTCTTGAGGAACAGATTGTGCAACTAGTACTTTCATTTTCGTGTCTTTCATACGTTTTCTCTCGTGTTCTTGCTCTTCCCTGATTCTATTCTGGTGGTACTGAAGCATCTGGAGCATTTGGGACGGGGTATTAGCTTGCCAGGTACTTTCGACTTTCAAAACTCGATTTTTAACTTGCGGGCTTGAATTCTCGACTAGTTTAGTAACAAAAAGGTGAGGGTATGACTCACTACTTGTCTTGAGGCCACTATTGATGCTAAAGCATTTTTCAAACCTAGAATAAAAATCACTAATATCTTCTTCTTGCTTTTGTTTACAGGCTGAGATTGCATCCCAGTCTTCTTTTCTAGTTGTCAATAATCTGGGTAGAACTTGAATCAATAATTCTGGTAATTCTTTACATTTCTCTCCTAGACCGGTACCTGGTACTCGTGCCTTGTCTTCAGCTTCTAGAACTGCCCAATCGATCTTTTTCTCTCCCACCTCCCATTCTTTTTCCTTTAGCTTTTCATACACCCCTGCGGGCAACAGGACCTTTAACATTTTAATGATATCTGGGTAAGTGTATTCTCCCATACGGAGCATGTCTTTTAATTCTCTATGGAACCCTGCTGGATCTTTGTCATGACAGGGAATTAATTTCTTCATTTCGAGGAGTTCCATCTTTGTAATCGGGGTGTAAACAAACACTCGTTGCATTTCACCGTCCTCTGACTTAACTGGATGCACTTCTCGTAACGGGTTCTGTCTCTCCATGTAAAATGGTTTACTTTCTGGGGGTGAGACATGAACAAAATGCGGGTTCAGAAACGTTCTATATTTGTGACGCTGTTCTAGAATGATACTAATTAAATCGGTACCTAAACCTTTCCATCTATACTGGAGTAGCTCGTTCAGGACATCATGTAACGGACCTGGATCAGAGTGCTGACCCTCATACAAAGTAATGAGGTGCTGGATCATATACATACCCACCAGTCGTTGCTCGGCTGGGGGCAATTTCAGAAACATTTGTGCCACTATTTCGTCTGGAAAAGTGGTAGAATCAGTAATCCATCGGACTGCTGATCGGGCTATTTCTTGTTCATGCATAGTACTTAACTCACTGTAACCGATTCGTGATTTCAGAATGTGATCGGTAGCTTGAAATACTTGTTCTAGAGAACCTTGTTCTGGTGCTGAATGATGGAAAATTGACTTGTGTTCTAGGCGTAAATGGCGATCTGGAAATCTAGATTTTCCTACATACGCTATTCTGGCGGTATTCTCGTCCTCTTCCTCTTCAGGATCAGAGTTACTTTCTTTCTCGCTTACTTGTAATGCTTTACGTTGTTCGTGTATCTTTATTATTTCTCTACGGATTTTCTTGTACATACTCTCCATGGCACTAATGGTATTGTGCTTACCCTCGGCTATATTATCACTCCACTTTGTCAGGGTTTTCATTTCTGCCGGATCTTTAGACGGGTAATCTTGTTCTCTTATTAGACAGTTAATTAAAAACTTTAATATCATACGCTGGATCTCAGCTTTCCTTTGAGACATGGCATCACTAATACTTTCTGGATCATCCCCTGTACGGATGAAACGATATATTCTGTCTAGATCTTCTTTCATATTGGGTAGGGTGACTAGATACTCGGTCACCCTCCTTACGCGTACTGAATATAAAACCATATTATTCTCGCCTGGGACTGGGTCATAGGCACATTCACCAAGGGCTTGCCTGATTTCTGCAACAGACTTATTACTCTTGGGAGTACGCTGTGATGCTTGTGCATGTAATTCGAGTGCTGATAAACGCTTGCGTGGCGGCGGGGTTTGAGGAGGACCTCCTCCTGCGGCCCCTAGACTAGAATCATCGACTGATATTCTTCGTGGCGGAGCGGGAAATTGAAATGCTGGCTGGACCGGGGGTACCGTAGCAGGTACTGCATGGGGTGCCCCGGTGTCTGGAGAAGCAGGATGTGCCTGATTTACTGGGACTGGCGGAGCGCGAACAGGATCTGCATATTCAGGGACTGTGTCGTCCAGATAGGACGAAATAAAAATATCAGCTGCGGTCTGTTTGTGACGTAGCTTGGTCGGAACTAGTGGTGGCGGGAAATTACTGGATGCCTCTGGGGTCGCTTTTGGCAAGCCCTCGGCAAGAAGAGGGTACATACCCTTAATAAGGGCATGCCTCTGTCTGTCTAACTGTTCGGCTTTGACTTGTTCACCTATCTCGATTAATTCTTTTTCTTGGGCTCGCTCTTGGGATTCTCTACTTAATTCTGATTTTCTGATTTCTTTTTCAGTTCTTTTATGAGCTTCTTTGCGCCATAACTCGATGGCATCTTTCTGTGACTGTCTGGCTTTCTTTTTCCATAATGCTTCTTCTACTCGCATGATGCACTCGGCATCCCATGTACCCGATACGGGCCATCTATACTTTTCTTCTAACTGTTTGGTATACTCTACCCATAAATCTAGATACAATATGGCACTTATGCCATGCTTCTGGTACATAAAGTGACCTGGACTGTCCCTGGGCGGGACGGGAACTGCTGCTTCCAGCAGACCCTTTCTAGTTTTTAACTGACGTAACTTGGAAAATATGGGCATGACTGAACTGTAATCTAGACACAATACAATACACAATGAACACGATACTTATACCCCATTCATACCACGACATTAAAATACATGAAAAACATTTAAAATAACAGTTCGAACAGAATACTACCTGGAAATACTGAGAACAGAACACATAAATTTTCTCGAGAACAGAAACTGACTAGAACAGAAACTAGATGCACTGCTGAAACAGTACGAAACTTACCGGTCTCATAAAGAGACACGTCAGGACCCGCATCCACCGAAGTGGACACTTCGTTTGTGGGACTGTGTACCACCAACCCACAGACCAGAGTCAATTAAATTGACCCTGTCTAGATACCACCCCAGTAACGGTACTCACCGGGCAGCAAGAACGGAAGGCCTCAGACTGGACTGGACTGCTACGACGACGGACAACGAACTTCGGACTTCAGACTTCAGTTACGGGTGGACCTCCGGATACCTCGGACCTTGGACTCTTGGCTTGGGCTCTGGTCGGGACTCGCCGCGTTCCTCCACCGTCTCGTCTGGATGCTGGACCGCCTCCTCCGTCTCCTCCGTGGGCCTGAGGGATACTTGAGCAGAAATATCTGCCACTGCGCAGAAGAGTTCCGTCATGACTGCAGAGGGTCAGGGGGTCGGCGTGGCTTCACCGACGCGTGGGGAAAGGGCAAGTCCCTATTCGGGCGCCATTATGTGGTAAATAAATAAATAATACCCTATTTTTGACTAGACATATATCATAACAGATAGCTCAATAAATAAGAGTCAAGATTCGAGGTAGTAGGAGTTTTGCAGGTTTTAATACAGCATAAGGACAGGAACAGGACAACCTGCATAGGAATAGGATGGCAGGGCCCAGCAGCTGCTGGATCTGGGATGAGCGCGCTGGCTTTTAATAACAATACATGAGCATATATACATAACGTGAACACATAGCATTACATTGCAGTAGGCGTAGCAGTGGGTGGAGCAGAAGGTGTGACGCGTAGCAGTCGCGAAAGATAAGGGGGAAAAGTAGGTGTAACTGGGCGTATACATAGACATGTGATGCAAACGTAACAGGATATGTCATGAATGGGCGGAAACATTGGAGGGGGCTACCTAAGGAGCCGGGACCTCTAACCTGATGGTGCGCGCAAACTGGCAATGACGTATCACTAGGAGAAGCTGGGGGCTATGAACTCTGTGCTAGGAGCAGAGACTGAAGTCTGGAGGGTCGGAGCGACATGTACCTAAACCCTATCTAGTATCTGATGTTTAGGGAACATGTTGATATAAACTAGAAGTTAGGAGGGGAAAGGCTAACTTGATTCTAAGACTGGACCATGCATTATTCTACATGTAGTGCGTGATGAAGAATATTAAATGACCATTAAATGCAGTATTTCTCTAACGTGGAGCCGGAAAGGCTAGACAATGACGGAAACTATTGATGCAGTTCAGTAGCTTAGGAATGCAGAGAAGGAGGACTGAACTGATAACTGGAATCATAACATATTCTTGGCAGACTCAGAGACTGAGCCAGGCTGGGCCGGGCACTGCGAGGCAGGAAGTAAGTGAAGGGTCGAGGATACAGGTGGGGGCTGTATCGCTCCTCAGCGAGGCTTCAGGAGACAGGAGCTGAATCTGGTGTCCGGGCCCTTTTGAGGCCTAGAAACGGGGACTTTATAATGGAATAACGTGCACACTGAGAAACGTGGCAACGTAGCTTTACATAGGCCTGATATTCGTAGTATTCACGAGAACTGGAAACTGGCATACTAGAGGGGGACACAACTGTAATTGCGTCATTAATCGGACATGGGGAGTACATATGCATATTTAATCATGCACACATAACATATGATGGATGACACGTAGGGACACAGAACATGGCAAAATTTACTTTTCCACAATAGACCTGCAAGTGTTCTTTGTATTCCAGGCTTCCTGATTCTTGTTGTGACCATGTGTCTGGCGGCCATTTTGTGTCGCCAGCCAGAGTGCTTTTGCCATAGGCCTGCATGTCTTCTTTGTTGTAGCTATGCCTTCTTGCTGGTTGTTATTGTTCTGACCATGTGGTTTGTGTCCATATTGTGTAGGCTGCCATTGTGCTGTTGCCATAGGCCTGCATGTCTTGTCTTTGTTCCCAATGACTTCTTGCTCATGCTTTGTGCATCCAGCCAGTGTGGCCTTTTGCCATAGGCTTGCATGGATGGTGGATAAATTAGATAGCAGTTTAATAAATTGTATATGTTTGATAAAAATGTAACTTATTTAATATTGTAATTTAGTTTTTTTACAATTTTTTATTTTTTATTTAAAAAAATTTAAACTATTTTTATAACATCTGGCATCAATGAATCAGCCCCAAGTCGGCTATAGGTGCACAACAGCATGCAGAGGCTCCATTATACTTTTGGTTCAGACTCTCAAAAGGTGACACAACAGGATGGGTTATGGTGCAGGTGGTAATGGAGATGGTTATTTCTGTCTCATTATGCTAATGATAATTTTTACATAGCCAGAGGGCTTGGCACTTTCAATGAAACAGGATTTAAATCAACAATGGGGCCATCTTTGCAATTGTAGTCTGGCGGTGTGCTGAGGCCCTTGATTTACAACTACCCTCAGTCGAGACCAAAACGAGCATTCTCAAAGAAATTTCAGCACCTGGGCCAGTCACGTCTGAGCTCTCACTCTCTTTCAACAAGTCCCTCTCTGACACCTTGATGGCCACTTGATGCTTTAGGCAAGAGTATGTGTTCCTCCACAAGTGTAGCCTTGTGCTCTATTAATGCCATCTGCCTTTTGAGGTGCTATACCCATGCCCTGTGGGAAATGGCCAGCAATATCTTGCCAGTGGCCCTGGAAGACATTAGAGCCTCCTTGGCTCAGACAATCCATGATTGGAAAAACGCAGACAAATAGGTGTTATGCACTGATGTGTTACTACCAATTGCCCCTGTAAGGTAGTCAGCAACAGTACGGTGCTTTGCCAGTGCATTGATGTGCTCCATAGGATTTTTCGGCAATATACTAGCATCTCTCATGGATAAACCTTTTGATGGCTGTTACCTTTTTGATCCTGAGCATCCTCCTCAACGTCCGATCCCTCCACAAACACGCCACAGAAATCTGGGACCTCCTCGACAGCACAACCCCAGACGTAGCATTCTTCACCGAAACTTGGACCAACACCACCTCGGGACCGGACATCGCCATCGCCATCCCCCAAGGATACAAGATCTCCAGGAAGGACCGCCCCATCCACCCAGGAGGAGGAATCGCCATCGTCCACAAATCCAGCCTCCGCCCTAGCACACTCCCTGACGAGTCCACAGAACTGATGGAACACCTTCACTTCAAGATACTGGCCAGCCCCACCGCCGCCCTTCGAGGAACCCTCATCTACCGACCCCCTGGACCCCGCGGACCCTTCGCCAACTCCATCACGGACATTATCTCCCCGCAGGCCATCGCATCCACCAAATACACCCTGCTGGGAGACCTCAACTTCCACCTCGACAATCAACTGGACCCCAACACCACATCCCTCCTGGACAACCTCCACAACATTGGACTCCGCCAGATCGTGACCGAGCCCACGCACTCAGCAGGACACACCCTCGACCCCCTCTTCACTACAGGAAACTCCATCACCTTCAGCCACACCACCGAACTCCCATGGACCGACCATCGTTGCATCCACTTCACCTTCAGAACACCCACCATCCACAGACACCAGCACCTGCTTCCACAAAGAAACTGGACCAAAATCACCGATGACCAGCTCACCTCCTCACTCAACAACTCCACCCCAACCATCGCGGAAAACGACGACCCCAACACCGCAGCCCGAACCCTGCATAGATGGATCTCGGACAGCACCAACACCATAGCCCCCCTCAAGAAAAACAACAATACCCGTGCCAAGAAAGCCAGATGGTTTACCACCGAACTTCGAGAGTCCAGGCGCACATGCCGCCGCCTCGAAAAGGCCTGGAGAAAGACCAAATCCACAGAAGCCCACAACAACTTCAGAGCCGCCACCAACGCCCACCATCAACTCATCAGAGAAACGAGGAAAAAAGCGATTGAAGACAGAATCTCCACCCACGCACACAACAGCAAGGAACTCTTCAGCATCATCAAGGAGTTCGCCCAACCCACCAGCGAGTCTACCGACATCCCTCCCTCACAAGACCTCTGCGACAAACTCAGCATCTTTTTCCACCACAAAATCAAGAGCATCTACGACAACTTCGACGAAGACAACCAACACACTGAACCCTCACCAACCACCCCCGACACCCGGAAACCAGCGATTGATGACTGGACAGCCCTCACCACCGAAGACACACTGAAGACAATGAAGTCAATCCACTCAGGGGCCCCCACGGACCCCTGCCCCCACCACATCTTCAACAGAGCCGCCAACACCATCGCACCCATGCTCCGCCAAACCATCAACCGCTCCCTGGCGACCGCCTCATTCCCCGATGACTGGAAACACGCCGAGGTCAACCCCCTCCTAAAGAAACCCTCAGCGGACCCCACCGACCTCAAAAACTACAGACCCATCTCCCTGCTCCCGTTCCCAGTGAAAGTCATCGAGAAAGCCATCAACAGCCAACTCGCCACATTCATTGAAGAACATAACATCCTCGACTCCTCCCAATCCGGCTTCAGAAAAAACCACAGTACAGAAACCGCCCTCCTCGCCGCAACAGACGACATCCGCACCTTACTGGACAAAGGAGAAACAGTAGCCCTCATCCTCCTCGACCTATCAGCGGCGTTCGACACAGTCTCCCACCGCACCCTAATACGCAGACTCTACGATGCAGGAATCCAGGACAAGGCCCTCGACTGGATCTGCTCCTTCCTCTCCAGCAGGACGCAGCGGGTCAGACTCCCCCCTTTCCTCTCGGACCCCACACCTATCACCTGCGGAGTCCCCCAGGGCTCCTCCCTCAGCCCGACGCTCTTCAACGTCTACATGGCTCCACTTGCCCCCATCGTCAGAACCTACGGACTCAACATCGTGTCATATGCAGACGACACCCAGCTCATCCTCTCCCTATCCAACGAGCCCAACACCGCCAGACGCAACTTTCGAGAAGGCATGGAAGCCGTCGCCAAATGGATGAAAAACAGCTGCCTACAACTAAACACCAACAAAACAGAAGTACTCATCATGGGCCCAAACCCCGACGCCTGGAGTGACACCTGGTGGCCCACCGCCCTCGGAAACCCGCCAACCCCCACAGACCACGCACGCAACCTGGGAATCATCCTGGACTCCGAGCTCAAAATGGACCGCCAGATCAACTCTGTCTCATCTTCCTGCTTCCACACCCTCCGCCTCCTTCGTAAGACCTTCAAATGGATCCCCCTCGAACACCGAAAGACAGTCACTCACGCCCTGGTCACCAGCAGACTCGACTACGGCAACGCACTCTACGCCGGAATAAACAAAAACCTCATTCGCAAGCTACAGAACATCCAGAACGCCGCTGCAAGACTGGTCCTCAACCTGCCAAAACACTGCCACATCTCCCAGCACCTGCGCACACTCCACTGGCTCCCCGTCGAGGCGAGAATCACCTTTAAGATGCTCACCCACGCACACAAGGCCCTCCACGGCACCGGACCAGCATACCTGAACAGCCGACTCAAATTCCACGCACCCCAAAGGACCCTACGTTCAGCCCAGCTTTCCTACGCTGTGGTCCCCCGCACCAGAAAGACCAGATCGGGAGGCCGCTCCTTCTCCTTCCTCGCGGCCAAAGCATGGAACGCCCTTCCGCTCCACCTCAGACAGACAACATCGCTCCCCATCTTCGCAAGAAACCTCAAAACCTGGCTCTTCGACAGACCCCCTCCTTGATGGAATGGAACCTGCACCCCCCAACACCCCCACCCCTAGCGCCTTGAGACCCTTACGGGTGAGTAGTCGCGCTTTAACAAACTCCTGATTGATTGATTTTGATGAGAAGGAGGATTCAGCTTTGGAGCATTTTAAGTAGAGTATTGCTGGGCCGATTTTCACCTCCATCAGGAACGTTAACAGGACTCCCTCTCTGTGGGGATCAACACATTCTCCCAGTTCCTGGGTGTTCCAGCCAGCTAGTCAACTTGCAAACCACTGCAGTTGCACTACTAAGTAGTACAATTCATAATCCAATATGCCCAATCCCATGCAGAGGGTCGGCCTGGTACTGCTGTGTGCCTCCCACGCTCACATATCTGCTCATGGAGCAACAGGTTACAAGCCTGCAACCATTTCTGCAGCACCCATATCAGGATGTTTGCAAAATAGAATAGCACTCTGGGCAGAATAATCATTTTAGTAGGGGATGATTCTGGCCATGATAGTTTGCTACAGGCTATGCCAAAATGCCACACTCCTACATGGTCCCTGCAAGGCCCCACTAAAGTTGCCCTCCAGTGTGTCAGAGTGGTAAATCATGACCCCCTAGGTATTTCATGAGCCTCTGCTCTCATACGATCCTGGTGTACTTTCGCTGGGGTCTCTTGCAGATAGTGATTGATTGGAAATACATAGATCTTCTGCCAGTTGGTGCAAAGGCCAGAGACCTTTCCCAGTATTTCTAAGGATGTTCTGCTCCATGGTACCACCTATCTGCGTTTCTGAGGTAGAGCAGCATGTCATCCACGTATAGGTAACGCCCAAGTGAACTGACTAGCAAGATCAAGTTTTGTTACTACAAAAATTCTGCGACATGTCTCCCCCCATTTGGGATTTCCACACAAGGTCCAGGCTACCTACCATGTCCCTTGTTCTGTCCAAACTCGATTACGCCAATAGCCTCAACCACAGATCACCTTTAATGACCATGAAAAGACTACAACAGATTAAGAACTTGGCTGCCAGACTACTCTTACATATAAAACCGCAAAACTTCACCCTCCAACATAAGATCCACGGATAATGACCGTATATTCAGAAAATTACTCAAGAATTGGCTGTTCCCCACATAACCACCATACGCATACAGAAATATACAGCATATCCCACTGTATATCAGCATTTATTTGTACTATAGATTTGTACCTTCATATGTGTATTGCTTTGAGTAAATGTGTAGAATAATTGTTTTAAAAAATATAGGAATTCAATAATTCTAACAAATGTACATATTAGTGATAGTTACATTATTCTATGTTTTTAACATGCATATAAGTGAATGCATAAATAAGTAAATCTTATATTATATCTATTTATATACAATTGCTTCACTATTGAATTACAAAAAAAATATATCAATGAATAAATATAATTAATTTAAAATACAACAACTCTTGAAAGCCGGAGTATATATAATGCATCTTTAATGTATATATACCACCTTCCTTTATGCATTTATATCTTCCATGTACTTATGGATCTATATATTTATTACTTTTCTTCTAAGTCAGCATATTCAATGTGCTACCCTATGTCTCACTCTATACCGTTCTCAGTAAATCCTTTACTTCAACTCTCTGACTCAACTCAAACCTCATTCTACTACTCTTTGCAATGCACAACCCTATTTCTCACCCTATACCTCTATCAATATATCCTGTACTTCCACTCTCTCATTCATCCCAAACTCCATATCACTACTATGATCCCCAAAATAGCCCTTTCTAGTCTCTTTCCTACTCTAACCCTCTTTGCATCATCTCATACCTCTTTTACTATTCAGATCCCCAAAACAAGCCTTTCTAAACCCTTCTCTATACCTTTCCCCGCTCTACCTCCCTTTTACTCATCCCAAGCCTCCTCCTACTTTTATGAGCTCCAAAACATCCCTCCACTATCCATTTCAATTCAAATAACAGACCAACATGTCCACTACTCAATTTAATTTCCTATTTCCCTATACTATATTAATTCACCACCAATCCATTGTGGGTTCCATAGTAGAGTGCTACTCACCGAAAAAACAAGCAAGCTCTGTATAAATGCAAAAATGTTTCCCTCTTCTATCCCTCCGCTATCCTTCTCAAACCAAATAACTGACAAACATATCCACCACTCAATTAACTTTCATATTAACTATACTAATTTACCACTAATCCTTTATGGGTTCCGGAGAAGCCTGCTACTCACCCAAAGAGCAATTCAACATCCCATCAGGGGTAGCAAGCGCTATATGAATGCAAACCTTTTTCCCTTTTCAATCCCTCCATATCCTTCTCAATCCAAATAACTGCCTTACAGAGGGCATGGTTCCATCATCGATTATATCTTGGTTTCAAACCGTCACTCGAGCAAGGTTTTTGATTTCGTGACTTATCAATGCAATGAGCAACCACTTTCCCATGAGTTTTACTTTTCAACTATCAAGCAATGTGCTAAATAATAGGGACACGTCAGAGCACTTCATGCAAAACCTTACTCTTAACAGAAATACCGATTACTCCTTGCGCTGGCCTAAAGTGGAATCAAATGTAAATCAGATTTTGCAGTCTGTCTTAATGAGTCTGCTCCCTATGAGCAAGTTTTGTAATCCTTCGAATCAATTTCCACTGAGATAAAAAGTTTATTTGTGGAAAATAAAAAATTTCGTACTAAGAAGCAGGTGTGGTTCAACTCCAAATGTACAAAAGCACATATTGACTTGAAAAAAAAGCCTTACACAAACCCAATAGAAGCCAGCTGGAAATTAAAATGGCTAGAAGTGCATATGGTCAAGCATTAAAGGAACATAAGGAGGCCCTGAAAGCTGACTCCTGGCGGGCTTTGCATGAAGCTTAGA
The DNA here is from genome assembly GCF_964261635.1 of Lissotriton helveticus. NCBI lineage: Eukaryota > Metazoa > Chordata > Amphibia > Caudata > Salamandridae > Lissotriton > Lissotriton helveticus. The sequence continues at coordinate 535,404,951 of NC_136063.1, read as the reverse complement.
GGGACCATATAGCCACAACAGGAAAGTGCACTGTGTTGAAAAATTCCCATCAGCCCACCCTTATGGCGGAACGTCATCACGTGGGATACGAATGGTGGATCCAAGTCTCGCCCAACGCATCTAGTGATGATGCAGAGATGGATTACCGAAATACATTTCTAACCACAGTTCTTTTGACCAGACATCTCTTGTTGTTTTTCTAGTATATGTTGGGTTTTGAGATGTCGGGGTCGGTAAACAACCCCTAGTGACCCTCCCATCTTTTTATTTCTAGTATTTAGTGCAACTTAGGTTGCGGGTCTTTTTTCTCGGGGTTGAATCCCTGCTCTTTCATGCTCACCCAGTTGATTTTCTGATTCAGACTTCCCTCTAATGAACTATTGACGACGAAACCCTTTATTCAATTTTAGAGGATAATCCTTGTATTCTAGACTCTATGCCGTAAGCCACCAACACAGCTAAGGACGATTGGCTCACCTTGGCTCACCTTGCTTAATTTAAAGAAAACACACTCACGTATTTCTGTCAATGGACTAAACTAATAATGGCAGAATACTTAAGGGGCAAATGTGCCCCCACAGGCTTAATTGTCACTAATGCACCCAGACTTTTCCTGACTGATAAAGATTTTCTGCGAGATTGGTCGTTGATAGTGTGGCGATGCACGCGGGACTGGCTGATACTGATTATTAGTTCTGCAAAAGATCCAGACACTAGAAGACCAGATCAAGGCGACCTGCAGTACACTTTTCAAGAAACGTTTGGACGAGACCAATAAGACGAACAAAGACTATAAGGACAACCTACTCGTCAACAAGATCGACAAATTTAAAAAAGATCTAGCCCGTTTTTCACTGGTTAAAATTTATCCTTATACCAGTGATAAGTATGAGGCACCTGGATTTAACAGTAAAGGCAGACGATATGGGTCCAATTATTCGACTTCAGGCTCTGATTCCAACTCTAGTGACTCAGACACCACTAACCCTGCTGGAGCATACTCCCGGGGAGGTGGTCAACAACAGCGATTTTTTAAGAGAGGCCGACAAAGAGGAGGCATGCAAAGTAACTACCTAGGAAACTACCGGAATCCTGGACCTTGGTGGCCTCCAGGACCCTGGGGTTTTCAACCACCGCCCTTTGCAAAACATTTGAACCCATACACACCACATCCTCAGTTCTTTACAGACCCGTCTTTTTTAGGACGAGGCCGAGGACAAAATCGTGGGAGAAGAAGAGGACGACAAACTGTCCAGTGGGACACGGATCCCTCGTTCCCCAACACACAGAGCAGGAGGGCTGCACAACAGAGCACCAGCACGGAAGCGACCGGCACTTAACAAGTAACCTCAGCTCCCGTATTTTGACACTAATTGAACAGGCGGTCCTAGAAAAAGGATTAGGCTTTGTCCCCACCAGTAGAGGTGACCCATTCCAGATGAGAATTGAACTCGAATTTTTTTTTCGTAAGGTGCGCCTTCATTTCTTTTTCAAAAATAAAATTGATCTTGACAGAACCTCAGACGAGTACCTCACTAACACAGGGCTACGTCCTAAATCCACGTTTACCCCCCTCAGTCACCAAGTTCCATCACAGTTGACCACTTTAAAGCAGGCAGTCACATATGACATTATGGGCTTACAGGACGCTGACATTCAAAGCTTCCATAACTTCTCCACCATAGAAAGGAATGCCCTGACGAGCCTGTCGAAGGATCCGTCCATAATTATAAAACCAGCGGACAAAGGGGGAGCCACAGTTATATTAGACATGGCCCAGTATCGACAGGAATGTCTAAAACAACTGGATAATCATCAATTTTATCGACGGTTGTCTGAAGATCCGACACCACGATTGCTTACAGAAATCAAAGCCTTGGTAGATGAGGGGAGCACAGAAGGATGGATCAAACCCCAGGAGGCCAAATTTTTGGTGACAGGGAATCCTGTCACACCAGGTTTCTATTGTCTACCCAAAATACACAAAGCCACTAGACCACCACCAGGACGCCCTATTATTTCAGGGATTGGTTCCCTTCTGGAGCCTCTTTCTACATTCGTAGACTTTTTACTCAGACCTCTTGTGAAAAAAATGCCTACCTATCTAGAGGACACAGCAGATGTCCTCAGATTATTACCAGGTATAGAGTTCAACGTCGAGACAGACCTATTAGTCAGCTTCGACGTTGAGTCTCTTTATACTTGCATACCGCAAGAGGAAACCCTTGAGACTATCAGACAACTTCTATCTGTGCAAGATCTTGATAGCATCACTCCAGTAAATTTCATTTTGGAATGTGCTAAATTAGCCATGATGGACAATTTCTTCAAATTTGAGGACCAGTTTTTTCTCCAAATCTCCGGAACATCTATGGGGAGTATTTTTGCCCCGAGCCTCGCCAACCTATATGTCCATCAATTTGAACAGGATCATGTTCTCAACCATAGCAACCCATATTTTCATCAAGTGGTGCTATGGAAGAGATACATAGACGATATCCTGGTGGTTTGGCGAGGCTCCCCTGTAGAGATTCAGTCGTTCCATAAATGGCTCAATGAGCAAAATCAGTATCTTAAGATTACTGTTGAGGTCAGCCATGAGAGACTCCCTTTTCTGGATGTATCTATCTTTCCAGAAGCAGGGGGACTACAATGTGAGCTCTATACTAAACCAGGAACTCTCTTCTGTTATTTAACAGTCATCATCCTCGGGCACTGAGGGAAAATCTTCCCGTAGGTCAATTCCTCCGGCTAAGGAGGAACTGTTCCTCTAAAGAACTGTTCAACAAACATGCAACCAAACTTTCTGTTCAATTGCAGGAACGCCAATACCCCAAACACCTTGTTAAAAAAGCATGGAAACGTGCCTCAAATAACAACCGTGAGGCACTTGTGGAAAGACGGCCCCCTAAACCACCACTAGACAGGCTTACATTTGTAAGTACATTTAGTACACTGTCTAACAAAATACAAAGAACCATACGCAAGCATTGGGGAATTTTGAACATCACCGACACAGACATTCCATTTCCCCTATTCTCATTCAAAAGAGCACCTAGTTTGCGTGACACACTAGTCCATACGAGACCTAGAATACAACATGCAGACAGGTCTACGACACTATGGGATCTTCCACCTGTCCAGGGCCACTATCCTTGTGGTTCATGCTGCGTTTGCCCTCAGACATACAAAACTGATAGAGTTGACTTGGAACAGGTAGGACGTGGCTCCTCAAAAAGCATACAAATTGCAATACTGAGAAAGTCATATATATGATTACTTGTCCCTGTCCCGCAAAATAAAATTGAGGATTGATGAACATAAAAGCACCATCCAGTGCCGTAAACAATCAACGAGATTGACCAATCATTTTCTGACCTCTAAACATACAGCAGAGGATATGAGGTGGGTCATTCTAGAACATCATTTCATTCCCCCTCACATCAGTGATGTGTCCAGGTTTTTGTTTGTTAAAGAACAAAAATGGATTTTTCATCTTAAAAGTGACAGCAAGGGCTTAAACGATTATATACCTTGGACATCACTGTAAACAATTTATCGAGATGTCTATACATATATCTGTTTGAATACACTGGCTCAAACACATCTGAATAACAAGTGACGCTGGTATGGCATTATAATACTGTGTCTATGTATTACTATATATAGCTATACTATATATTGCCATTGTACAGATACTCTGTCATTATTTATACATTGCATGTTTAAATTTTAAATAACCTATCTTTGCAATTGACTAGCTGTGTTGGGCGCCACTCCGGTAATAGTGTCTAACAGTATCACGTAGTAGTGGAGTACCGGCTTCTATCAAGTGGTAATAATATCTATCTCCCACTGGCAGGGTATTAACGAAGGCACAGCAATGATCCTGTATCTCGTTGCATCACGCGGCCGTTTAATTCCTGTTCCTTTGCACATGCGCGGTAAAATGTCCACTGGTCTGTCGCGCATGCGCAGAAAGACGGGTTATCTGCGCATGCGCTACTTTGACTAGCGTTAATGTTATTGCTCGATCGCAATGCGCGTTAGTAGCGGACACTCGGCATAATTAGGTACACGCCGGTGGAGTCAATCATCCACTTAATCAATTACCACACAGTTTAAATAGACGCGCGAAACGGAACCTCGTCACCTTCACTCCCACTCGGACGCTGGTGTGAGGCACCGACGGACAGGTAGGCTCCTGGAGACTGTCTGTGATACAGATTTCGCCATTGAGCTAGCAAGGACCTCTCCCCCCTTTTTCTTCTTTTTACTTGTATTCTCTACATGAGAGCCTAATAGAGATTGATATATAGCTCTGTGTAGTCAATCATATATCCAGACTTCTGTCTGGTTTTTTACTGTTGAGTAAGTCTGTTTGGGTTTCTGATCAAACGCTGCCTTTCCATGCTTAGTTGCAACCATTCCTGTTTGTTGAGGGTTAGTCTCTTTTTTGTAAAACAACTTGCATATGTTAATATATTATGGAAATGAGGGAGCAAAGTATCTATACACCTCAGAAAGGTTTTTGAGGTTGTTTTTTCTTCATATTTCCATTTCCACTTTAACAGAGCGGGCCTCATTTTTCCCGAGCGGGTGCCGGGCGAGGTGAGGTTACTTCCCACATAATGCTGGGTAAGTACTACATTGTAACAATGTCTTGTTCAACTGTATCATAATAAACCAGGAGGACCATGAGCCTTCTGTTTAGCATAGAGATTATTCTTCGCTATGTTTGTGTTGTCTTATTGGTCTTTTTATCATTGAGGGATTATTGTACACTAGTTTATTATATGTTCTGTGCACTGTCTCTTTCTCTTACAGGAAAGGACAAATAATCTAATATCCACCAGTAAACATTGGGGATCCAAGTTCCTAGTAGGAGTAACTTAATGTGTTTCTGCACAATATGAGCATAATTATTCTCACATTTTTCTAAATACTTTTTCTGCAGTTGCTATTACTACCTGGTCCTGAAGAAAGCTGGACAGTTTGTTCCATATAGCTGAAACATGTTGACCCCACTGCACTGCGCCATTGTATAGTTATAATTTCAAACTATCAGGCGTTTGTTTTAATTTTGACACTAGGACAATACTTATTAAACACATTTTTTGCCCTAGCAGCCAGTTTTATTCTTTATCTTTTTCACTAAATTTTCACTAGCACTGCACACCATCAGCACCATTTGAAATACACTGTGGTTAGAAATGTATTTCAGTAATCCATCTCTGCATCATCACTAGATGCGTTGGGCGAGACTTGGATCCACCATTCGTATCCCACGTGATGACATTCCGCCATAAGGGTGGGCTGATGGGAATTTTTCAACCCAGTGTCATTTCCTGTTGTGGCCATATGGTCCCTCTAGGTTTCTAGTCTCAATACGGCACACAACAGTTCTTTTGACCAGATATCTCTTGTTGTTTTTCTAGTATATGTTGGGTTTTGAGATGTCGGGGTCGGTAAACAACCCCTAGTGACCCTCCCACCTTTTTATTTTAATTTTTTGCATGAAGCTTCTCTACTCAGAGATAATACAAACTTCTGGAAGGCCGTCAACCCACCTTTTCTAGCCCCCAGAGACCTAACACCAATATAATTATTAATCTGTGACGCCCAGTGGGTGGAGCATTTTACTACACTATACAACGATGAGGAGCAGGCAATATTACTTGCTGCCCCGCACTCTCCTCAGAGTCTGAACCATCCAATATTTTTCCATTAGACATCCCTTTTTCATTAGATGAAGTGATGTGTGCCATAAAATTCAGCGTAGGAGGCAAAGCACCGGGCCCGGATGGAGTCCCCGTCGATTTGTTTAAGTCGAAACTCCCACTTTGGGGTCCAATACTAATCTCAGTTTTGACAGCATGTTGCCATCAGGACTTGGTCTGAATCGATCTTAGTCCCAATTTTTAAAAAGGACGATCGTAATACCCCACATGCTATCGACCAATTTCTCTTTTAGACTCCTTCCTCAAGGTGACATGCTGTAACCATTTAAATAGATTGCAGTTATGGGCTTATGAAATTGGCATTATCTCCGGAATACAATATGGCTTTCGCCAGGGTTTAGGCACAATCGAACAGGGACTAAACCTAAGCCTAAACCTAAGCATTTGATTGTGCGAAACATGATAAACTCTGGCTTATTCTTGAGGACATGGGAGTAGAACTACCACTCTTAAAATTCATGAGGCAGCTTTATCGTGATGCATGTGCAAGAGTTCGCTACGGTACTTTGGGTGAGTGCTATGTCAAATTCCCAATTATAAAAGGGGTGAGACAAGGATGTGTTCTTGCCCCGTTCCTTTTTACTTTATACATTAATGGCCTCAGCAGAGTCTTAATCAATCAATGCCAAGATCTGCCATTTATCAATAAATGCCCTATCCCTGCATTATTAAATGCGGACAACGCCGTTTTAATGTCGCGCACCCAACTAGGGCTCCAGAGAATAGTGAATAGTTGTGTGACAATTATTTAAAATTTGGGTCTGAAAGTGAATATCTCAAAAACTTTTATACTGAAATGCAGAGCGAATAGTGCTAAGTGTTGCAACATTTATATTACCAATACCAAAGTGGAGAGTTTTAACAGATTTGGGCATCCAGTTCGATCAAAGAGGGACCTGGTCACATGCGGTTTCAGCTAGGAAAAAGTTAATTTCCAAAGCCACTGCTGCCCTAGCCAACTTTGCCAGAAAATTGGGCAGAAGGCCAGCTGTTGAACTATTGCAAATTTACAAAGCCAAGTGCATTCCAATTGCCATGTATGGTGCGGGCATTTGGGGCTCTGCTTACTCTCAGCCATTGCAATCAATTGTTAGATATCAATTGGCGGTCCTTAGTAGCACTGCTACTTACATTTGCCACGCTGAGCTCGGAATATCTGGCCTAATTAAGATACAACCTATTATGGCATAAGATCTGGGTAACAACACATACTAGCTTCAATCAGGATATTATCAACGACTGCTTAAAGCTCCATAGGGCAACTTCTATCACCTGGCTAAATTACATAAACATTTTTATGTGAGACATCAGCCATCCTGAATACTTTGCCAATTCAGACAGTATTACATCACTCTTAAGAAAAACCCTGAAAGCTGATTGCTTAATGCATCTTGAAACAATCAGACTTTCGCAAGAGATTGTTAAATCAACAGTCTTGGAAAACCAGATGCTAATGTCATTTTATGGAATGCAGCCATGTCATGTATATGTAACTGGGGTCCATGGCAGGATGTTGCTGATTCATTTTCATCTGGGGATTTTTCACAGACTTATACGTTTTCCTGATATGAATGACTGGTCTAAAACCCTAGCCTATGCCCATGTGACAATTTGTCACAACAGTCCACCATGCACAGTCTTCTATTTTGTAAATTCCATTCTGTACCTAGAAGAAGATGGGTCATCCCTATCTTAAAGACCTTGGGTATGAAACAATGTGGTCCAGCATTCTTGACATTACAACTTCTACTACATGAAATGTTTACTAGATCGATACTTATGTACCTTAAATGTGCGATTAAGTCAAGGAAAACAATGTGGAACTGAAAATGGTTTTTAATATGTGATTTTTTTATACCATTTTTAAAACATTTTATCTTTTCTGTCTTCCTGATTGAAATATTATGCAATAAATTGTGTTTTTATGATTTATTTTTTAAATCGAATAAAGGTATTTTTTAATTGAATTGAGTAACATATCCCCCACTCAAATTCCTTTAGTTTTTTACTATACTAATTCACCACTAATCCTTTATGGATTTCAGAGTAGCGTGCTACTCGCTGAAAAAGCACTTCAACTCCTCGTCAGGGGTAGTAAGCGCTATATAAATGCAACTACAATTAATCCTACAATTGGGGATTATTCCATTGTTATCATTTGTCAGCTGCACCTTCCTGAGTGCCACATCCCACGTGATGCACTTAAAGCAAACAGTTATATCTGTATGTGGTTGTTGCTTTTTCTTATCCTTCCTGAGTGTACACACCATGAAACTTTATGCAGGTGTGGTTTTGTGACTGGACAGTTGATTCACTGTATTGTTAATTTTTTATAAAAACTTAAATAACCAGTGACCACACTAAATGATATTGTTGTTTGTACTACTAATTAAACTGGAACAATGCCCCGTTTCATTGATGTTCTTCATGCATGTTTGCTTTTAGGTGCGCAAGAGACAACAACACCTTGCCAGACAGAAGGCTTGAGCACGACATGAAATGTGACCACACATCACAGACATTTCTTCAACTTGAGAAGCTAAGTGCCACTGCCAACTGACAGGTTCAAGTTGGCCCCAAAGAAAGGTGCTACCAACAAAGTGGCCAGTGATGAGAAGAAGGAGCTTTCCATCACTGGTATGTTGAATTAGAACTTTTTTGGGAAAAAACCTGTGCCTGCTACACCGGCCTTCGGGGGGCAAGTTGGAAGCCGCACCTCCCCATCAGCCGACCCAATCCAACCTATGCTCAAGCCCATGTCTGTCACAGAGGCAGCCAGTATAATCAGTGCTACATCGACGAGCAGTGACATTGAAATTGACTTATGTCTATCACAAAGTAGTCTTGCTGCCAGCAATAGTAGTCCCTCTAGAAGTAGGAGCAATTCAGGAGATTGAGCTTCATGCTGAGGAAGTAGAGGAAGCCACTCTTTTAGAAGTTACAGTGTCTTCCAGATCTCCAGCAAGAAAAATGAGGGGTACTTCATCATCTTTTTTTCCAGCCCCCCCTTCTGATGATCTAGACACCACTTGGATCCCACATCAATTTGAGAGTGAGAAACACCATGAGAGGCTAGGGAAAAGGAAGTTTCCTGAAAGCCTTAGACTTATGGAGGTAGAGGAGGATGACGATGAGCCAGTCATCATGGATGTTGGCCTAGCCGCAGTGGAGACCTATGTTACCCATCCCAAACTGCTGTGAGGGATGTGGCACCACAGATCCCTCCACCATCAGCTGCCATATTTGCAAAGTCTCAACAGTGGCCTACATCCACAACCACCTCAGTAGAAGTAGGTACTGCAAAGAGGCAAAATGTCAAAATTCCCCACCTACCGCCAGTTCATGTGACATTGGCAGTGGCACCAGTGTCAGAAAGGGTACCCCCCTAGTTTGGGACTTCTTTATGGTTAGTAAGAAGGAGGTGAACATTGCCTTATGCTTCATTTGCGGAGCAAGTGTTAGTCAGGGTAAGCTTGATACAAGCTATGGTATCGGAGGCCAAACAACCCATTTGAGAAAATAAAACATGAGCCTGTGGGAGGCGCACCTTAGCGGACCAAAACCTGCAAGTGTTGTTGGTGAAGGGGGTGAAAGGCTGAGCAGGGAATCCTATCTGATCACATTGGAAGGTGAAGAAGAGGAAGACATTTTCAATGAGGAAAGCTGCCCTGTCCCCAGCAGTGCAGTAGTATCACCCACACCAGCAACATTGCAATTGCACAAGACTCAGGTTGAGACACCAAGGCAAGAGAATACAGTGACTGTCCCACTGAAATGCACTATGAGGCTACCACCGTCTGCCCCCAAGAAGTAACCTGCATCAGTGGCACCAGAAAAGAAATAAAAGCCAGGCTTCTATTCTTGGCATGTTTAGGCAGGAGGGGCATTATGAATGCAACCACCCCACGGCACATGTGTACAACACAAAGCTTGCTAAAATATAAGCACTAAATCTCCTCCCTTTTTTTGTGGAAGGTCCGGTTTTTATAGAATTTGTGGCAGCTATTAGCACAACATGGAAGGTGCACAGCTGGTCCATTTTTGCCAGAGTTGTTGTTCCAGCTCTACATCATGATGTGGTGGAATTGCTTGCAGCAGAGTGCTGTTCACACTACCATCTGACGAAAGACATGTGCACCAGTTGACAAGCCACTGATTACATGTGCATCACTGTACACTAGATCTCTTTTGTGGGTATTAGATAAAAGATATCTGCAGATGTTGACACTGCTGAGATTTGTAATGGTGCTTGGAGGCATGCAACAGTAGCCATGTGTGCCATGGAGAAATCCCATACTGCTGCAAACATTTTGGAAGACATTAACAACAAGGTCTTTGAATGACTGTGACCAAGAGAGCTAAACGTTGGATTTGTTACAATGGCAGGAATATATTTAAGGCAATGGCAGATGGTGGCTATTTCAGGGTCCTGTATTTGGTGCACTGCATCAACATCAATGTACAGGACTTTATCCCCAAAAAAAGTCCAAGTAAGCAAATTACTATTCACTTGCAGATGAATCTGCACTCATTTCAGCCATTCATTTAAATCCTGAAGACAGCTGAGGAGCATTCAGCATGATAATAGAATGCCAGTTAAAGCACTCATACAGAAGCTGCCAACAAGTTGAAACTCGACTTATTACATGTTGCATCATCTGTTTGAGGACTATAGACCGATCATTGAATATGTCATGCAAAGAGGGGATGCAATTGTGAAAGACATGATCATTGAGATGGACCAATGGGGCCTAGTCAAATGCCTGACAGAGATGCTGCCTTTTTTTGAAGTGCTCACACAGGAAGTTAGCAAGGAGGACAGTGCCATGGGTCAAGCTATACCTATTGTTGAACATGATACAGGAACAGCTAAAGGAGGTGTCTGAAATGTACGCAGGTGTAGAGGTAAAAAGATGCATATGAGTTGGTGGTGAGCTTAATTCTTTGCTTATCTGTTAATGCAATGGTGCAAAGAGACATTGTGTCATCCAAACTTTAAATCTGTGCCACAATTCTTGATCCATAGTACAAACAATTACTGGCTACTTTCATTCAAAACTTGGATTGCTGAGCAAGCCAGTGACCTAGAAAAAGAATGTCTGGGAATTAGAGACCCACTCCTGAAGGGCACAAGTTATGCGCTGCAGCCTTCAACTTCAGAGCCTGATGGCAGTACTGTTGGCTCACAGCAGCCAAAACCAACAGGAACACCAGCAAAAACAGGAACAGGAGCATCACCCCCAAAATCTGCATATGATTGGTTTCTAAAGGCAGGGCTTAAGTCCAGTGCAGAGGTGAAGGCAAAAGAGGTAAAGCAAGGTGGAGCACCAATGACTATGAAGAGGATGGTCCAGGCCTATCTGGATGACCCAACAGAGGTCTATCTTGATCAAAACCCATTGGTGTAGTGGTATGAGAAGAGACACCAAAGGCCAGCGCTCAGCAGGCTGGCAATAAACTATCGGCTTGCCTGGTAGCCACTGTCTCCGCTGAGCTTGTTTTCGGTGCTGCTTGTTCCGTAGTCACAGTGAGAAGGACCAGTCTCTCGCCCCAAAACATGGAGATTAACCATGATCAAAATGAATCAGCACTTTATACCTGACATGTCATTTGAGATGTCATCAGTGATGTCAATGAGCATGTTGTGAGTGATGTAATATGTGATGTCATTAGCAGTGCATTGCGGGGGCGTGAGTTATAGTTAGGTCTACTAATTATAACGGCTGAGTTTTGATGGTTTTGTACGAGTGAAATCTCCAACTAACTATAACGTCCCTAAAACCTATGGTTTCTTCAGTGAATTTCTAAGGTTTTTTAAATGCTCATTTCTAACTATAACGTCCCTGAAACTTATGGTTTTTTCAGTGAATTTCAAAGGTTTTTTAAATGAAAATTTCTAACTATAACGTAACTGAAACCTATGGTTTTTTAAGTGAATTTCAAAGGTTTTTTAAATGTTAATTTCTAACTATGCCTACAAAGGTAGGACATGTGAAGAAAGCACAGAAAGTAGCAAGTTAAATGCAGAAAGAGCCAACAGAAGTCCCGGAAGACGAAGAAAAGTGCAGGAAGAAGAAGAGAAGTGCAGAAAGAACCAACAGAGCGGAAAGTCCTCCTGTGCCCCCAAACGTTTTGCTGATAGGTACTGGTGGTAACTGACTCTGACCTACTAGGCCTAGAGCCAGTGCTATGCTAAAAGACACTTAGAACACAGTGAAAACACCTACATACACTAGGGAACACTATGCGTTGGGGTACCCCTGTGATTGGCATGACCTCCTCTGTATTTGGCATGAGTTAATGCCAGGGTCATTGCATGAGTACATGAGTAGTAACTGGATGATTAGAGTGCTACAAGGAGAGTGCATGGAGATTTTATGACTGTTTGGGTTTTGGTGCAGTGATTGGATAAGCATGTAGGATTGGCTGGGTGATTGGAGGACTGCATAGATAGTACCAGGGAGATTACTGGACTGCATAGGTAGTCCTCAACATATTGCAGCAGTGCATGTGTTAGTGACTGGGTCATTGAATGAGTACATGGGTACTGAGTGGATAATTAGAGTTCTTCAAGGAGAGTGTGTGGTGAATATATCAGTACTTGGGTATTGGAAAAATATCTGGATTAGTACATGGTAGTTGCTGGGTGACTGGAGGAGTGCACAGGGAGTGACAGTGTGATTGCAGGCCTGCATAGGTACTACCTGGGGATTTGAAGGAGCAAATGAGAAGTGTGTAAGTGGGTACAGGACTGTATGGGTAGGGCATATGGGATTGTAACAGTGATCAGTTAGTGCCTGGATCATTGCATGAGTACATAGCTACTGACTGAAAGATTAGAATACTGCAAGGAGAGTGCCTGAGTGAATTTATAAGTGCTTGGGTATTGGCGGCGTGTTTGGATTAGGACATGGTAGTGGCTGGGTGACTGGAGGACTACACGGGAAATGACAGGGTGATTGCTGGACTGCGTTATTTACTACCAGGGGAATTTAATGAGCAAATGAGAAGTGTGTAGGTGGTTAGAGGACTGCATGGGTAGTACACAGGGATTGCAGCAGCGCATGTGTTAGTGCCTGGATCATTGCATGACTACATGGGTAGTGACTGGACGATTAGAGTAATGCGAGGAGAGTGTATTGTGAATTTATAGGTGCTTGGGTTTTGTGTGCAGTGATTGGATAAGGACATAGGACTGGCTGGGTGATTGGAGGACTGCATAGGTAGTACCAGGGAGATTACTGGACTTCATAGGTAGTCCTCAATGATTTGAAGCAGAGCATGTGTTAGTGACTGGGTCATTGCATGAGTACATGGGTAGTGACTGGATGATTAGAGTGCTGCAAGGACAGTGCATGGGAATTTTATAACTGCTTGGGTTTTGGCGGAGTGATTGGATAAGTACATAGCGCTGACTGGGTGATTTTTAGGAGTGCATGGGTAGTGACAGAGGGATTTCTGGGGTGCATTGGGTACTACCTGGGTAATCAGAGGAGTGAATCAGTAGTGTGTAGGTTGTTAGACATCTACATGGGAAGTGCTTACGATTGTAGCAGTGCATGTGTTAGTGCCTGGGCACTAACACATGCACTGAGTACATGGGTACTGACTGGAAGATTAGAGTACTGCAAGGAGAGTGCATGGTGAATTTATAAGTACTTGGGTTTTGGTGGAGTGATTGTATAAGTAAAGGGTGCTGAAGGAGTGCATGGGTACTGACAGGGCGATGGCTGGACTGCATGGGTAGTACTCAGTGTATTGTAGCACTGCATGAGTTAGTGCATGGGTCATTGTATGAGTGCATGGGTACTGACTGGATGATAAGAGTACTGCAAGGAGAGTGCATGGTGAATTTATAAGTGCTTGGGTTTTGGCAGAGTGATTGGGTAAGTAAACACATGACACATTAGTCCCGCTCCCTCCGTTCACCACTGTACAAACGCTCCCCCAGGCAGGTTTTAAGTTGGGGGATTAATTCCCCTTCAATCCTGAGGGTCCCTTGGGGCCAACTAGCCCACCAGGTACCTCCAGTAAGCGCCACAGAGCTGCGTTGCAGAGAGGTGGTCCAAGGCCATGCCCATTTTTACACTTCTCTGCAACACAGCTCTGTGGTGCTTACTGGAGGTACCTGGTGGGCTTGTTGGACCCAAGGGACCCTCAGGAGTCAAGGGGACTTAATCCCCAACTTACAATGCTCCAGAGGGTCAGTTTGCACAGTGGTGAAAGGAGGTGGTGGGGCCTGACGTGACAAGAGTGCAATTGTGCCTTGTGGCATATTTTAAGTTGGGGGACTAAGTCCCTTGAATCCTGAGGGTCACTGGGGCCCACCTAGCCCACCAGGTACCTACAGTAAGCACCACAGATCTGGTTGCAGAGAGGTGGTCCGAGGCCATGCCCCTTTTTTCACTTCTCTGCAACGTAACTCTGTTTTGCTTACTGAAGGTACCTGGTGGGCTAGTTGGCCCCCAGGGACCTCAGGGTACAAGGGAACGTAATCCCCCAACTTAAAATGCGCCACAGAGCGTGTTTGCACACTTGTCACATCAGGTCCCGCCCCCTGCCTTCACCCCTGTGCAAACGTACCACATGGCTCATTTTAAGTTGGGGGATTAAGTCCCCTTGAGTCCTGAGGGTCCCTGGGGTCCAACTAGCCCACCAGGTACCTCTAGTAAGCGCCACAGGGCTGCAATGAATAATTTGTTTGTTTATATGCAGCTATTAAGCTTGTTTATGTTTGTGATGATTTACAATGTTGCTGGCCTAACGACGGTTGATAATTTTTTTCCTGAGGTGATTTTTTCTTCACCTTTGAGACTTAATGAGATTTGTTCACCGAGTCCACTCCACACTGCTTTGTTTTCTGCTTCACACTCCTCAAAGACCCGACCCGACCAGTCCCTTTAGGTTACACAAACACAAATCTAGTCTACACAAAAAATGATTCAATGTTTCTCCTGTTGTGCATCAACTGTATTATACTACAATCGATCTATTGCATTTGAGTCAGGACTCAGGTGGTACGGAGTTGGACTCCTTACTAGGAATCAGGAGGAGGATCATGGAAGGACTCAAGGCATGACTACGTAAGAACTGCCAACAGAAGAAACTAGCTGATTTGGTGATGACTTTAAAGTGGACTACCCAAATCTGTGGAGTGGTGGTGAGAGCGGTGTGTTGATTTTACTTGATTTGGAAAATGCAAAGTTGCTTTGTGTGTGTTCAGTGTTGTCTGGCTCAAATTTGAAGCTATGTGGGGGTTCGGTGGGGTCCTGCTGTTGGAAGTAACTGGAGACAGACATGTGGGCATGAATGATTGTCACAGACATTATGCACGTGCTGTTAGGCTACATATTGTTCTTGTGATTCATGATGATGAATTTATGATCATGACAGTTGCGAGTTTGATAAGCATGATACCGATAATCAGTTTTCTTTGATTGTTGGTTGTTATAAAATTTCTCACACATCAGTCATAAAATGAATGAGTAAAAAAGGACTAGTCTTCTCTCTTGCACTGCCTCTGAGTCTTCTCGGTGCACTCCTTATGAAGTTTACCATCTGCCCTTCTTCTTGATTCTACAATATCATTTTTGTTTTACAATCCACAGGCCTTCTCTTATACTGCACAACTGGAAAGGTACCATAACACTCACGCTTCCCTTCCTGGACCGCATCAGCCAGGGAGGCACCCAAGATTGATTGACAGTCCAGGAAGAGTGCAGATGCAATTCCCAATTTGGCAATACAATGTCATTTTTTCTCTTAATAATGATTAGAACTGTGTGTGTTGTGCGCTTGACTCCTACATAATTTGAAATATTTTTTCTATCTTTTAAAGCCAGATAATGGAACATTTAGATATAATGTAATTTGGGTCTCTCTGAGGGCAGACAGACTATTTGGTTTTCAATGCACTTAAGTTATCTGTACTCATTCCTTTGTTTCCTTTTCCTTCCCTAACAGATTTATGATGGTTTGCTGATCATTGCTCAGATGAATGTTGTCCTTGTGTAGTGTCTGTCTTTGTTACACCTTTTTCCAAATCCCCTTTCCCATCCATTCATCTAACCCCTAACCCTCTTCCCAATGCTTTGTGATTTATCGAAGTGTGACTTAATAATTTACACCATTAATTGATCACACACTTGGTAGGGTGGATGTGATGAAAGAAACACCAACTCAGTGCAGGATCTTCAGCTCTAAGTATAGCTCACACTGGCCCCATTTGCCCACCCATGCATAAAAATAGTGTTTGATATTTCCAGAAGAACATCATTTGTCGACATCATCATCATTCGGGCACCGTGTTGTGTCAAAGCTTACTCTGTCCACTTCAGAGGTTAAGTTCTCTTCATTTCTTAGCATTTACCTGCTCACCATAGTTCTGAATAATGCAGTTTAGCATTGCTCATTACATTTTCTCTATCAGGTATTTTTTGTTGTCTTGTGTACTAGTAGTATAGTCTGGTGACTGTCTCAATTGTTTTTAAAGCTATGATATAATGATATATAACCCATTAACTAATTAAAGTTTTTATTTCAATTCAGTTCTCTGCAATAGATAGTCCTTATCCTACAGTTTGAGCTCACCCAGGAGGGAGCGGACCTCACTTCTGATGCGTTTACGGTTAGTGTGCTAGCTACTACTACCACTACCACCACCATGACACCTTGGGAAACCATGTAGCCCCGCTTTAGGTAAGAGAACTATGGAACATTGTTGTCTTGCAGTATAGACAAAGGAAACCTACCCCACACACACTCCTTAGGGCTCAAAATAGTAGCATACTGCAGAGACTAGGAGAGTAGTAGGACAAGGGTACTGCATAACTGATTTGTAATACGCCATCAGCATATTTTAAAAACAGGCTGTGTCAACGGCAATAGTACAAAGTAAAACACCCCAAAAAAGATTTAACTCATAATGTAAAATTATAAAATATGTATTTCCCTAACAATATAAAACTAAACCAACAACTGGTCCACCCCTCTCCCCAAACAAATATCCCCATTCCCAACTAATGTCCCAAAAGAAAGTTGTGTCCAAGTAAGTCCCACATTGAAACTGTCAATAAAAAATCAAAAGTCCCAACTCCCACTCACTCCCCACAACAAGCCCCACACAGCAAAAAAAGGATAAAAAAGGGGCAGAAGAGGGCACTAACAGTGGGCTAGGATTAGGAGCTTCTTGAGTTGCCCCTCCATGCGTTCCTGCCTAGCTTCCATGTGTGCCAGCCTCTGCAGGACACAGCGCTGAAATAATGTGGTCTGAGGGGGGCAGCAGTGATGGAAGTGCGGCTGGCGGCTGCCATCCGACTGTGGCGCCGGTTGACTGGAGGCACTGGAATCTGGCTGGGGCCTTGGGCATCTGCAACTGTTGCCGCCTCCTCCTCATCTTCCCCCAGGGCCACAAGCCACTGATACTCTTCCCTGAAGGCCTCCAGCTTCCTCTGCCATACTTGGGCTGCTCTCTCCTGTCTGTTTGGAAAAGCAGGAGTAGCTATATCAAGAAAGAAAAAAGACAAATTGTAAACATTGTTCTTAGCAAAACACATAAAATGATGTAGTGGCACATTAACAGTACATTTGCTGCTATCCCCGGGCCATTCGATTTGATGTGTTTAGACGTTCAGGCATTATGCACTATGGCACACAAGTATTCTTCTCTCTCTTTTTGGAGGCATGCTAGCTCAGATGGCTCACCTAGTCTTACTCGTTTTACTTTGATACTGTCTGCAGGTGGGGGAGCTGTAATAGACAATTATCTTATTCCTATGGCCATGCTCTGACTAAAAATGCCTCTCAATTTTACCCTGACTACAAGGCAGATGAATGCTATGAATATTATACATCATGTGATGTACTATAAAATCAATTATGCAGACATCCTCGACTCTGCCATAAGTAGACAGTTGGAAAAGCAATGCACTACAGTGTAGGGAAAGGATTAAGCAACAGGAAATTGTATTTGGCACGATCATCACAGATTATCCCATCCGCAAAAGTCACAGTAATTATCCTTAGTCCCACTTTTTCCCTGGCCTCACCCTCCATCACCACACTTTGAAATGACTTTTTTTCCAACAAAATACATGTGCTTGGCAGTAAGTTTTTTAATTGCTATGAACTTTGTTACTGGCACAATAACTGAAGCAGACACACATTACACAGCCAACAATGCAGTGCTGCCTAATTAAACCATGCAGCCTTTTGAGCCCCATGGGCGTCACTGGGGAAAAGCCATGGTTAGGGAGGTGACGAGTGATGATCGGTAGGTAGGATACATAATATATGTCTTACTTGAAAGCTACACTGAGTCAAGGAAGTAGTCTGAAATACTACCTCAACCGTTTAAATCAAAGTTTGATGAAACCATTCCAAGAAAGTAACATAGGTGAGCAGAACGCCCCCAGAAAGCTCCCTAGCCTCCTGTTTCTTCTTCATTCCAAGCATTTATCCATTTGTCGTTGCATTGTTCTTCTAGTATTCTTATTCTTCTCCCTTGACTTTGCTACTTACCATTTACCTTTACATTTTGTCATCCAGTCTTCACCATCGGAAACCATCCATCCATATAGCCGTCCATCCAAACATGGCTCTCTGTCTCAACAAACCCATGCCAAGATACATTTACCCACCAATGCATCCTTTCACCTGATCAACCCTCCAAGGATTCCTTTCACTCACTCAGGCAGGCATCCTTTCACCCATACTCTTTCACCCACCCAGGCAGGAATCCATTTACCTGTATACCCTTTCATCCATCCTTTACCCACCCATGCATCCTATCACCCACCAATATGCATCCTTTTGCCCACTCATCCTTCTCTTTCACTCATATTACATTTCACCCATTGTTTCCACTTGCTTCCTTCTTTTCCTTTTCCATCAACCCATCAGTTCATTATGAAGCTTTGACTGCTGACTTGCAGATAGAAGAGGTCATTAAATACTCAACTCCCGCTGTATCTGGTAAAGCGGTGTGTTCACAAGTCAACAGTACACGCTTGCAATGAGTATATTATTAATTGCCAATAAGTAAGCGATATGACTTACCATCGCCTGCCACTGCTACTGGCTCATCCCCTTGGACCACTGCCGCATCCACTTGGCTGGTGCCGTCACTGCTAGCCAAGGCACTAGTGGTCGGTGCGGTTAGAAAAAACATTACACATTTTATAGGTGGCATATGTGCCTACCATTATTAATTTTTTTAAAGCAGAAAACAACCACAACACATCACTACAATTCGGTTACAGGCCCTTCTATCAAAAATATCGAGTTGGGCATTTTATTGGTGGCAATATTTGAAAAGACAGGTAGTCAAGACAAACAATATCTTTTTTAAATGGAATGGCAGAGCTATTGATGAATCTGAGTTTTTGAAAAGAATTAAAACATATGGTCTTGGTTGGCAAATGCAATGGGCCGTCCTTCTCATTTTTCCTTCCAGCCATGGTGCATGGTCATCATCAACTACTCATGTACCATAATAATACATACACAACTTTGGGGGGTCCAACATGACCATGGGCACTTCTACTGAATATGCATGGGAAAGAAATAAAGGGCCAGATGTCTCAGCATTGCATTTTGTGATTCTAAGATAGCGAATTTTACCGATTTGCTATTTTAGAATTGCAAAATGCAATGTATGTACGTTTCTGAAAAAAAATAGCAATTCCCACATATTCCCTAATAGCGAATCCAAATTGTGATTTGCTACTGAGAAATGCATTCCCATTCATTCCTATGGGCCTAGAGACCCATAGGAATGAATGGGAAGGCATTAGCTATTTGTAATTACCAAATAGATAATCGCAAATTATGAATGCAATTGCAAGGGTGCCCCCCGATACACCCCAAAAAAGGTAAGTGTGCACATGGGGCACATGTATGCGCAACATGGCACTTAAAAAAATGCACTTTCGTGAGTTTTTCTAAGGATTTGAAAATTACCACCAACTTGAAGTTGGTGGTAATTTGGGATAAGCTAAGGCAAATTTGCATTCTGAGAATGCTTCTTGCATTGCATTTAGAGAATCACAAATTGTGATTCCCTAACTGCATTTGCAAAATAGGTCATTGCAAAAATTACGATTAACTATTTAGCGAATGTCTTTTGGGTTGATATATCCCAAAAGGTTTTTACCTTTTGTGACTGGTAAAACCCTTGATACATCTGGCCCATAAAGCCTTCTCATCTCAATAAAAATATGCATAGAATACCTCACGTTTGCATGCAGTCTTCACGGCACAGTAGTAGGAGATGACCAAGGGGTTCTCTGAGTCTTACAGTACCTCCACCAGCCCACAAGATATATAAGGGGAGAGGGAAAGCTTACTGACAAAGTAGAAGAAAGTAAGCTACAGGCAGAATACAGAGAAAGTTTGACCTAAAGTACAGAAACTTGAAATATAGAAAATAAGTAAAGAGGATAATGCAGGCATAACAAATATGTAGGCAATAGAAATAGGCAGAAATAATTCAAAATGTAGAGAGGTAAAAGTTAGGGAAACAATTATTAATGTAACAACAGTAGAACTTACTGGGGCCAGCAGAACAATTGGCTGCAGAACTTTGGAAGGCACCTCCAGCTCCCTCACCCGCCTCATCAGCCCTCTTCTTGACCCTGGATGCTAATGAAAGACATAGAAAATTAAATAAAAAATATTGTTGGTAAATAATCCCTCCCAAAATATTTTTGGACAGGAAAAGGCAATTGCAATAACATTGAACTTTTCTAAATCAGATCGACAAGTAGTAACGCAGACCGTCCTATTCCAAAATTCCTAAACATACCTAACCCTATTCCAAACTTCCTACACTAAATGTTGCCAATAATAATAAATTGCAACAAATGAGATTTGCTTCTAATCCCATTCGCAATCTCTCAACCCCCTTTGATGGGCCAATTCAGTAAGTCTGCATTTTTCAATGCAGAGATGGATGCATGCATGCACATCACTGGGAAATTGATTGACACAGTACGAACTACAAAAAAACAAAGGCCCAAAGAAGTGAGAGAACGTGTTACCTCACTAATACTAACTACCACTTTCTTAGTGACAGGATACAGGAGTCTCTGCATTACTTCTTAAACAATCAGCCCAAGCGAGCGCCAACGAGTATGATTAGGTAGCACCGTGCAACAGTCTAGATGGAATGACGATCACATAATATCTGTAAACTTAACTTACCTGCGTGTCAGCATCCATGCTTGCTATTTGGGAAAAATAAGTTAGCATAGAAGACAAGTAATAATAATTACTCAATGAGACCCGCAACCTCAAAACCTTGCAGGTCCAGCAGGTCCAGGTCTCAGTCCATGACATGGGACCACCTGTGAATCAGTTTCTTCTGGATACGCCGGACCCCAGAGCAGTTACGCACATCCCGGCGCACCCTCTCCCAACTCTCATGATGCTACCAGAATCTGTATCTTGTACCAGGACTCCCGCATGCTGCTAGAGTGGATGGGAAATGCTGCCACCTACACCTCTGAAGAATGTGTGTGTGGCTGTAAACCTTCACTGTGCCACCTTTATGCGGAAGGTGGCTGGTGGTGTTTTTGGGTGGCCTGTGGCTGCTGCTGCCCTTTTCTGCCACAGTGCTGGGGGAAAGAGAGAAAAAAGAAACATGAAAAAGAGGGAAGGTAAAAATAAGGAAGTAAAGCGAAAAACAAAGAAAAGTATAAAGCTCACACAAAAATACAAAACAATTTAAAAAAATAAAATACACAGACACAAAGACAAAATGTAAGATAATAAATAAAAAATGAGGGGAAAATAAGTTTTATAAGAGAAAAATTAAACAGATTAAGAGAGGATGAAAAAGTAGGCCCCAGCACCATGAACATAGTGAAAAACAAGATAGCTTTGCCCATGTGAAGCGCGTGGTGCAGTTCACGTTAGATTTCTGCCCGAGAACACACTTTGCATTGACATATAACGTAAGCATCATGCCAACAGGCACAACAAGAGAACTCCGCTTGAATGCAGAACTCTCAGTAGCATGACAGAGTTTTTTTCCCACTTTACAGGGTTTCCATGTAACGCAACAATGCGATCTCCGACCAGACCTAATTAAGTTATCCTGGTGCCCACAGGGAGCAGAACTGGAAGCTGCTCCGAGTGGGCAGGAGAAAGGCTGGATTCCGCTTCATGAGGAGAGCTGGCTGGGGCTTTCCCGGCAGCCAAAACAAGACTATGATGGGTGGCAGGCACTCACCTTTCAATTGGTAGGAACTGGGGGACTGGGGTCCCTTGGGCAGAAGTCAGCCACGGGAGGATGTCACATGGGAGGTCATATGCAGTGCATGGTGAGGGAGAAAGTTATAGTTAGCTCTGATGACCATAACTGTTGAACTTAAATTGTTTTTGTTCAAAACTTTAATGTTATCGCTGGCAAATTCACCTTACTCTATCATTGCTTAACCTTTGTTTTTTTCAGTGAATTTCAAAGTTTCTTTTTTTAAACAGATCTCTTTAATACATCTAACTATAATGTTACTGAAACCTTTTTTTCAATGAACATATATGTATGTGTATAGGCATTTTCGTGACTGTCATCATAGTGTGAATACCACATTAAAATATTTCGTTATTGATGCAGTCAAGGCTAGCAGGCGGGGCGGAGACAGAGAGGCTAAACTGAGGAGGTTGGAAACCCAACACATTCTCTTACTCGACACAAAGGCCCCAGGGGGGTTAAATGTAACTGAGGACATGTATACATGCCTCCCATGAATAGACCCACTTTGAATCAGGCCATCTCAACTGTTTATCTCTGAGCCCTATATAGGTAACTGAAGTCTGAGCATCCTATCCTGAGGTTTGACCCGGCTGGGCAAACCACAGAATTAGATACAGGTTGGGGTTGTAGCAATTAATTGAACAACTATTCGTTGTTTATACTCTGATATTTATTGAAGTAGGTCTTTTTTGTGGCTAAGTTGCTGATGTTAATGTTAACATGAGTAATGTCTAATGAGAGAAGGGCACATATCATCTTTTAGACTATAAGGGCCCTTATTCCCTATTAGTCGTATTTCCAAGATGAATGATGTATTTTTATTTACACTAATTAATTTTTTCACTTCATGGACAATTAAAGTGGGGTATTTGAAGAGACACCTCAAGTGGTTATATGAATATGGGCTTCTTTATTAATTAAGAATTGAGATGTATATATGTAATGAATTTTTACCTATTTTTATCCATGTTAGTTATGATCAAAGCGTTGATGCAGCTTTTAACGTTTTTTTATCCACTAGAATTGGTATTTGCACATAATAAGCAATAAGTGTAACTTGCAAAATTTGTACAACTTCAATACTATTTGCACTTTTGAATGTCGGTATTACTAGGTTAAGATATTTGCACAGTTGCGTATTTTGCACAAGATTTCAAGGAGATATATATCCTTAGGATAGAAAATTTGCATTACTGCGTATTTTGCACTTAGTCTGATGCACTAGCACTTTATTCTGACCGACTCGCTTGTACGTTTTACTGCATTGTCCAAACCATAAAGGTTGGTTCAGACAACATAGGTATTTAACTATGATTAGGTTGTGTAACATGCCCATAGATTCGTATAAACCACGATGTGTTGTTTTACTATTATAGACACACAGATTACAGTATTTGACTGCAATTATTATTTTGTGTTAAATATCGCAATAATTCCGATATTAACTTGTGAAATGTCTCTGCAGATGCATTTAACTCCAATATTTTGTCTATGTCTATTCTCAGCCCTCACACGTGATGCTGTTACAACTAATTACTGGCACTTTAAAAGAGCGTTTTTTTG
This sequence comes from Lissotriton helveticus, assembly GCF_964261635.1. Taxonomy (NCBI): domain Eukaryota; kingdom Metazoa; phylum Chordata; class Amphibia; order Caudata; family Salamandridae; genus Lissotriton; species Lissotriton helveticus. Next base: position 535,381,392 of record NC_136063.1, on the reverse strand, counting down.
ATTGAGAACGTTGTCATGTGAGCAAGGCTCCTCGGAGCCGAAACTTCATGCGGCTGAATCCTGATCCTTACTTCCGGCCGGAAGTCGAGTCCCCGGTCCAGTCCCAGGCAGCAACCTGGGAGCACAGAAGCACTTCTGGGGGAAACGCTTAAACATCGCGTTTCCAGCCAGCTCTGTGCTTTGGATTCCGTGCTGGAGGCTTCCGTGAGGCGGACTGCTTTCGCCTTTTGCCGAGACCTGCCAGTCTCTCTCCGAGTCAAGCCGCGCTGGAGCGCTGCTCAGCTGTTACGTCAGCTACTCGCGCTGGAGCGCTTGCTGAGGCTCACCTGTCACTTCAGAGTCACCGCGCTGGAGCGCTGTTCTGTCCTCACGCTTGCTTGTAGTTCCTCCTGGGTGATCCAGGGAAGCGCCTGTTAGTATTTCTTTTACACTTGCCGCGCAGGAGCGCCTTGAGGGTGTTTTTAGACCTTACCAGGAGTGTTTTGTTTTTTGGGTTCTTGTACATTTCGGTTTCCCACCGCGCAGGAGCGCTACTGGGGAAACAGCTCAGCTAACAGACAGTTGTTGCTGGACTACCCACTAATACCGGATACATATGCCAGAGCGCTTGTGTTCCCGTTTTGAATTAGTTCATTTGCCACTGCGCAGGAGCGCTTCTTTTTGGTTTGGACTTGGGTGACATCCCGCAGGAGCGCCTTACCTGAGCTTTTTGTATTCCGGAGCTGAACCTGTCTGTGGACCTGATTCCCGGAAACCTTGGTGAGTCCTCAGAGGGTGACTAGGACTGTGTGTGCATGTGTGGGGTGGTTCTTTTTCTGTTCTGACCCTTTCTGATCTCACTCTTTCTTGGTTATAGTTGACACCGGAACGCCCACCAGCTCCACGCTATTCTTTAGTTCTACACCCTGGCTCCCATCCCTGCGTCCATCTCATCCCTGCTGGGTATTGCCTTCCACGAGGGTCAGGTGGGTACAGGGACGGGCGCTCTTGTCGTCTCTGCGGAATTGCGTCACAAGCAAAGGTAAGACTTGTGGGGCACTTGACACCGTGTCCGTGCTATCCTTTCCTTTGCGAAGTTCTGTGCGCTGGGTGGAGACGCGGCATTCTGGATATATATATATATATATATATATATATATATATATATATATTATTTATTTATTTTTTTATTTATTTATATATACACACACATTTTATTTTCTGAGGAAAAAAAATAAGGTTAAAGTCGCTATATAGTTAGATGAAAATTGCAGTTACAAGGTAATGTTTTGGACATAAAAAAACAACAATTTGACCAGTTATAGTTATCTCTAATAATTATAACTCACGCCCCCACCATGCAAAGTGTTGTCATCAATTATGTGAGTTCAGTTGTCCTCAGTAATGCTATTATTTATGTCAGAGATCATGTCATGAGTGATGTAATATTTGGAGTGCATGGCGAAGGGTTGAGTTTTAGTTACTTTAGGGCACAGGGTATTGGTACTATTACTAGTTTTTAAAGTAACGTAAGATATAATCACAATTCCTAATTATGGGGTCTATTAGGATGGCGGGTGGCTCGCCCCCGTCGGGCTGGCGGTAGTCACCGCTGGCCCGGCGGTGGCGATCCGCTCCCCAGCCACACTTCAAAGACCCCCCGCCTTATTAGAATGGCTGGGGGGTTCGCGGCTGACGGAAAGACCGTCCGCTGCTTTTCTGCCAGTCGACTCGTCGACCGGCGGAAAACATGGTTAATATGGTGGCAGTATCTGCAAGACACTGCCATCCATATTACCATCACTACGGAGATTAGCCTTTCCATGGTGCCGTTGCCACTTTGGAAAGGCTTGTGCTTGTCTTTGCCTTTGGTGCCCGTAGCGGGCCCCCAGAAAGTTGGGAGTGTGGGGGGTGTACATGTGGGATACTTATTGTGCATTGGCATGGACAAAGTGGCAGGCACCACATGGTGCCTGTCACCTTGTGCATGCCAATGCACGACATACATTCCCAGCATTGTGGCGGGCAGTGCTGTGATCACCGCCCGCCACAATGCTGGGAAAGCGGTTGCCACGGTGGCATCCTAATTTCAGGTGCGAGACCGCCGCACCCCTTTCGAACGGTCCCGCATTCTGTTACGGAGGCAGGCAGACTTTGTCCGCCCGCCATCGTAATGAAGCCCCTAGACATCACTTCTAGGTTTTTCTTTAATGTAAAGTAATATTTTATTTTACCAACATGCATAAAGTCATCCCCCCTGCTGCACAGCCAGCAGGTCTACATCCAGCCACTCACAGGCAAGCAACCCCCACCAGTGTATGGCTGCAGCCAGGCCTTGCCTCTAACCCCTCGCAGTCAGGCAACCGCACACCACACATAATGTCTGCATGTGTGCTGCATGGGGCAGGCCGCAAGGCCTGGCCTGAGGCAAGGCCCTGCATCTAACCCCTCACAGGTAAGCAAACCCAAGCCAGAAACAATGGGTAAAATTGTTTGAGGTCTCAAAATCTTCAAAACCATACACATTTTGGCTCCTTGTCCATCATTTATTGAGGCCAAATAAGTCTCTGGTCCACAGTCACAACAGTAGCAATGTGGTCCAGATATATAGCTACTCTATATGCAACGAACGAGGTAGTAGCTCAAACATAGTAGCACAAACGTGAGGATGTTGATTGTAACCAAGCATGAAGCATGAACTATTGAGTCCAACCTATCACGCTGTACTGCTTGGAATCAAGTCAATGCATGCCACAGGTGTTCCAGGGTCAAATAGGCTGCCAGTGACTATATTTAAAGCGACTAGTCACGTATGGGTGGATTTAAGTTTTTCATTGTTTAAGAACTGCCTGTTATTTAACTCCATTCCAAACAGCTGGAGAGGATCCATCCTCATGCCTATGCAGAAGAATGTCCCCAGAGACTGGCTGGAAAACCACAGGCTCGTAGAACTGTTGGACTTTGATGGAAAAGCTTTTGCAAAAGTACTCTTTAAAGATGTGGAGCAATGGGCAATGGCAAAATATTTCATACCAAGGACCCAGACATGCTTTAGAAAAGGATGCAGGATTGGATAATAATCTGATAAGAGTTGCAGCAATGGAGAAAGGAGCTCCTATTCTGTTCACAGCTTTCATGGATTTTTCTACTGCTTTTGACTGTGAGAACAGAGGCGAATTGTGGGCTAAGCTGAAAAATTCAGGATTGTTGGCACCATTGTAAACTCCATCAGCCTCTACTCACATATGTGTGTACGGATATGAATAACACCAGACTGGGTCACCATGGATAAAATTGAGACATGAAGGGGGATGTGAAGCAAGGTTGTAACCTTGCTTCCTTATTCTTTAACCTGTACTTGGCTGACATTAAGGAATACACAGCAAGACCATGAGCATTTCCACCAAGAGTGGCAGGCCTGAAAATTCACTGGTGATACCATTATTTTTGACCATACGTATATCAATCTCCAATATTCCCTGACTTCCCTGGAGGTTATAGCTTAGTGAATAATATTCCAATTAACTGCACCATAAGTAAGATCTTAGTAATAAGCCAGAAGCTCTATAACAAAGGGGCCTGGTATCTGTCCAAAAGGAAGCCGGAGAGAGTAAGAAGAATCAAGTATCTGGATGTGCGTCTCAACGAACGTGCCAACTATTCTGATCACCTAACATCTCAGAAATGCACTCATACACCATGGACATAGACATTCCGCAAGCTTCTGCCAAACTTTAATGACTCCAACTTGTTGATGACCTGCAAGGTTATGTCATCTTTGTTGTATGGAACGTAGACGTTTAGGGACCACTTTGAGTACTGGCTGGACCAGGCACAAAACTAATGCTATCGGTCAATATTTTTCCTGCCAAACTCCTCACCAGTGTATTGTTTACTAATAGAATTTCATTTACCTACGCAAACCCTGATGCTAAAAGCACACTTTTTGTCGAAGGTTTTGAAAGTGAAGAACACTACTACAGAACACTGAAATATACAATCTGGTACATTTTCTCAGATGAAAAGATAAAGTGGCATAAATATTTGAGAGCTTCAATTAAAACCTTGAAAGCACAGGATTTCTGGGTAAGTGCCCTACCACCTAAAATACTAGGAAGAATTCTGATGAAACAGGCAAAGTTAATATCAAGAGATCTTGACTTCGAAGCCATTAAACAAATGTGTCTTCATAAGCACTACTCCACTTCAATATAATGCAGGCAGCATTATACGTTTTTGGGATTATCTGTTGAACCACTACATGAAAAATCAATTACTATGACGGAGGAGTGATATAATTCCTCTCAAAGAGTGTCACTATGGCCGGCTACTTTGTACGACAGAGCGGGCCTGTAGACTTTGTGGGGTTGCGTTGGATTCCTTAACTCACATTATCTGCAATTGTGAGCTATTACTGGCCCAGAGGCGTTACTGTATGCACCCAGTTTTCTTACAGATAAGATTATGCTGGAAAGTAATTATGCAAAAAGAACAATTGATGGACAAAATGCAGAACAATGTCATAAATTAACCCCAGTACAGAGATATGGGCCTTAATCCATAGTTTTTTTGCTCATCATGCCATTCTAGTTTGCACCCATCCATATGCAAATCAGTATTGACCATGCACCCAATGGGAACAGTCCAGCCCGAACATCCAGACCAGGTCCTCCCTGGATTGGAAACAAGCATCTTAGGAATGGTTTTGGCTTTCAGCCCTCATCAGCCAGGAAAGCTTGATTACAGTGGCATGGAGAGCATGTGACCCACGTCTGAGCATACTCTTCCCAATATGGGTGACAAATGCAAAAAGAACAATCGATGGACAGAATGCAAAAGAAGGTCTTACATTCACCGCAGTACAGAGATCTGGGCCTAAATCCATCATTTTTTTGCTCCCCATGCCATTTCTGCTAGGACCCAGCCATATTCAAATCAGTCTTGACCCTGCGCTCAATTGGAACAGTCCAGCCTGAACTGCAAGGCCAGGTCCTCCGTGGACTGGAAACGAGCATCCGAGGACCGGTTTTGGGCTTTCAGCCCTCATCGGCCAGGATTGCTTGACTCCAGTGGCATGGAAAGCACGGGACCACACATTTGGGCATATCCGTCCAACTCTGGGTGACAAATGCAAAAAGAATAATCGATGGACAGAATGCAGAACAATGTCATACAATCACCCCAGTACAGAGATCTGGGCCTTAATCCATCATTTCTTTGCTCTCCATGCGATTCCAGTTTGGACCCAGACAGATGCAAATCAGTCTTGGACCTGCACCCAATGGCAACAGTGCAGCCCGAACTGCCAGGCCAGGTCCTTCCTGGACTGGAAACAAGCATCCTAGTACCGGTTTCGGGCTTTCAGCCCTCATCAGCCAGGATAGCTTGACTCCAGTGGCATGGAAAGCACGGGACCCATGTCCGGGCAAACCTGTCCCACTCGGGGTGACAAATGTAAAAAGAACAATTGATGGACAGAATGCTGAACTATGTCATAAATTCACCCCAGTACAGATATCTCGGCCTAAATCCTTTGTTTTTTTGCTCACCATGTCATTCCAGTTCGGACCCAGCCCTATGCAAATCAGTCTTGACCTTGAAAAATCAATTACTATGACAGAGGAGTGGTATAATTCCTTTTGAAGAGTGTCACAATGGCCGGCTACTTTGTACGATAGAGCGGGCCTGTAGACTTTGTGGGGTTGCATCGGATTCTTTAACTCACATTATCCGCATTTGTGAGCTATTACTGTCCGAGAGCCGTTACTGTATGCACCCAGTTTTCTTACAGATAAGATTATGCTGGCAAGAAATTATGCAAAAAGATCAATTGATGGACAAAATGCAGAACAATGTCATAAATTAACCCCAGTACAGAGATATGGGCCTAAATCGATTGTTTTTTTGCTCACCATGTCATTCCAGTTTGGAACCAGCCTTATGCAAATCAGTCTTGACTCTGCTCCTAATGGGAACAGTCCAGTCTGAACTGCCAGGCCAGGTCCTTGCTGTACTGGAAACAAGCATCCTAGGAGCGGTTTCGGGCTTTCAGCCCTCATCATCCAGGATAGCTTGACTCCAGAGGCATGGAGAGCAGGGAGGACCTGGCTTGGCAGTTCGGTCTGGACTGTTCCCATTGGGGGCAGGGTCAAGACTGATTTGCATATGGCTGGGTCTAAACTGGGATGGCATGGTGAGCAAAAGAACAATGGATTTAACCCAGATCTCTTGACTGCGGGTGAATGTTTGATTTATTCAGCATTCTGACCATCATTTGCTTGCGTATCACTTTTCACACTAACTGGGATAGGGAAGCCCAGATGTGGGTCTCTTGCTCACTGTGCCACTGAATTCAAGCTAGCATGGCTGATGAAGGGTAATACCCAGAAACCGGTCCCACAATGCTTGTTTCCAGTCCATGGAGGACCTGGCTTGGCAGTTCAGTCTGGACTGTTCCCATGAAGCTCAGGGTTAATACTGATTTGCATATGGCTAGGTCTAAACTGGGGTGGCATGGTGAGCAAAAGAACAATGAATTTATCCCAGATCTCTTGACTGGGGGTGAATGTGTGATTTTTTTAGCATTCTGTCCATCATTTGTTTGCCTGGGAAGTAATTATGGTCTGCTTATCACAGCAATCATCCCAGCTTGCTGCTAGATTTACAACATACATGCAGTATGCAATAAAGTTGCTGGAGGCTCCTTCAGGTTAACACAGGCCACAGTAAGTGATGCTAAATACAAGAACAACTCATTGAACTGCAGCACTACACAAACCTTTAATCACTAGCAATATCCAATCTCCGGCTGGTGATGTTGAGACTGGAAAATAATGGGGTGCTCCGATCAGCATGCTAGTCAAAAAACTATAGAGAGTAATCACTTTATAAGCTTGCCTGAATAGTACTGTAGAGTTGGGTGCTCCGATAAAGGGGTGGGGTCTCAGGCGCCCCTTCCCCTCAAATGGTGTCATTTGAGGTGTCATCAGTAATGTCAGTAATGTCATGGATGGTGGCATTCACACATGTCATGTGTGATGCCATATGTGATGTCATAAGCAGTGCATGGTAGGGGTGTAAGTTATATTTAGCCCTAATAACTATAACTGGTGAATTTATGTATTTTTTTAATTTCAAAACTTTAATTTGGTCATTGACAAATTCACCTAACTATATTGCTTAAAGCCCCAGCCAAGTGAGAGCAAATTCTAAGTAAGTGATGTATATGTTAGTGGATCTGGTCCCTCTGCAACATTTTCAAAGGTTTATGGCCTGCCTACTTGGCAGTCCACCCACTGTTTCTAGATTTTGGTGGGTCTATGGACAAAAGACCACACGATTGGCACCAACTACACCCGGAATTATCACCCACATCAACGGAACCATAGGCAGAAGCAGATGGATCAGCGGGATTCCAACCAAGATTACCACCAGGCCAATCATGATGTGCCTTTCAGTTGGGGAAACGTTGATGGGAAAACTCCTACATTGAGTCTGCAAAATCAAAGGAAATGAGGTATAAACTTACATTTTTTATGTTTCTCATTTCCGTTTCCATCTTGAACCCCATTGTCAAGGTCCTTCCTTTGCTGTGTCTACTTGACCACGACGGTAATCAAATTTTTTTCTCACCAGGATCGAAGTTAAGCATCTTTTACACTTGACCACTATGAATCATGAGTTGACTATTGCTTTAGCATCATGTATTTGTATATTGCTCTTAAATGCATTTTTATATATATAATGCATTAGTGTTCATTTGAAAACTCAAGGTAAATTGAAATCACCTGTATTGACACATTAAAAAAAGTTGTGTTATAATGCTTGTGGTGCCTGTGGGTGTGCTTTCAATAGTGTTTGTGTGCAATGCAATATGTAAAAAAAAGCATAACTCATTACCTACATATATTTAAGAAGCAAACACAACATATATGTGTCTTGACACATTAATAAGTAGTAATTATCAGTATCCACTCCAACAGTGACTCACTTCCACAGCAAACCACCACTGGGACAAAGCTAGCACAATGGGGATATCAAAATACACCTGGCGCAAACCCGCCGACCTGAATGTGTACTGTAAGCTAGAATAGAAGTCTGCAGTGTCAATGACGGATCGCTTCTTACATGATGGAAAATGGTCTGTTGATGCAGACAGCAGTTCAGCCAGCACACATCAAAATACCGCGGGTCGGATACCATCAGCTTGGTGGAGTAGGATAGGATAGGCCAAAAATGTATACAGCACACTAAAACCCAAAGCTGCTAAAGCGATACAGTAGCAGGTGAGTCAGCAGGAGCAGAGCAGCAAAAATCAGGGATTCTCAGATGAGAAGAGTCCACTTCTGAGATATAGGTAGGCAGAGTATTTCCTAATTTGGCAGCTGCTACAGAAAAGGAATGCCCACACCATCTAGTTTTCCAAAATCTAGGGATCCAACATTTTTTACGGAATGAGGATCTAAGTAGTCTGCAAGGCGTGTACCAATGGAAAAGGGCATTCTTTGAATGAAGCCCTTGTGGTGAAGAGCCTTAAAAACTAAGTATAAGGCTTTAAGGGAAATATGTCTCCTGACTGAGAGCCAATGAAGGGAACGAATTCTGTCTATAAACAAATGCCGCTTGGAAGAGATCAGAATGTAAATTAAATGTAAATTGATACTTGTATAGTGCACTACTCACCCGCAAGGGTCTCAAGGCACTTGTACGAATACCGCTGTGGAACCCATCCTGTCTTTCCCTGTGAGGTGTCCACTCCTGGGCACCCCCAAGGTGGAAGCCAGGCATCCTTAGCGTTGTGGGGGCCGTTGTGGAGAATAAACAAGCTATTGCCCAGAGTTGCAGAGTGGGACTCCATGATTGGAATAGGCACCCAGGCGATAATTATCAGGTCCGTGGAATTTTGAGCCCAAGACCCGCCGAGGCGGGGAATTGAACCCTGGTCCCGGGCTAGACCTCTGCATCAGGGTCTGCCGCTCTAACCATTGAGTCACACTTCTCTGAATAAGGCAAGCTGCTGCATTCTGTATTTCCCGAAGTTTATTCGGAGAGGAACTAATGATATTCAGGTAAAGTGCATTACAGTAATCCAACTGTGAGGTGATAAGAGCTATTGGAAACTTGGATACTCGGAAACGTTGGGCTGACGGTAGCCCTGCCAATATGTACATCAGGTCCTAAGTCCATCAAAATGCTGGGAGCAGACTTGATGTCACACATGGGAAGCAGCATTTTTCCCTACTCCCTGGAGGTAGGGGCATTGGGGCAGCCCCCAACAAAGGTGAAGTGGGTGCCCTGGGAGGGTTCCAGGGCAAACCCACTTTATTGACCAGTCCTGTGGAAAAGCAGCCCAGGGAGGGGGCCACGTGGAGCCCACCCCCCTTAACTAATTAGCCAAGTCCTGGAAGATGGGGTCTCTAGAGCCAATATTGGCTCAGGGAGGGGGATGCATGTCGACCTCCTCATTCATAATGTGGCTGAACCCTGGCAGATCGGGTTCCCTTGGCAGGACTCAGCCTGGTGAGCAGGGGCACGTGGCCCTCCTCCCCAATTACTAAATACCTAGGCCACATGGAATGGGGTACCCGGGGCCAATATTAGCCCGTGAGGGTGACTGAGGGCCTCCTCCAGCTTGTTCATATGGCCTGGTCCCTTGAGAAGTGGTCCCGGGCCAGAAACCCATCCAGGGAGGGGAGCTGTGTGCCCCTACCCAATTACAATGTGGCAGGGAAAGGGGTACTCCGGGCTAAAACAGCTTCGGGAGGGGACTGTGTGACCCTCTCCCCCAAAATATAAATGATGGTCCCCGGGGATGGACTCCCTGTGTGGTACTGAAAATTCTGGACCCATGTCATAAACATCGTCGTATCATGACGATTTTGATATCAGCAGGCCGAGAATGGCTAGTATACTATGCACAAGCATTTTTGTCATATTCGAGTGACGATATCACCCTGAAACCAGAGATTCCGTCCTGAACCCTCGGGTTCCATTTTGTGATTGCCCTCACATAGGCCGGTGACTAAGGCCAAAAAACGAGTCTGAAGGACACGTACACCTTTGCTGAATCCTGCACGACCTGGGCAAGCTGACTCCACTGCCCAAGGCCAAACCTGTTCGGTCAGTTCCTCTCCCAGTGGCCGATCGAGATAGTATCAAGACACAACATGCCATAAACCTTTCATCACACACAAACCACGCCTAATCTTGCACACACCTGTCTCTGTTTCTTACTTTATGACCTGCTTTACGAGGAGGAGGTGCCCGATTTTATTAGGGGTCCGTCGATATCTGATGAAAAATATTGGGCCTTGCCGGGTAATTGATTGTGGGCTGGACAAACTGAAAATAAGCTTGTCATCATGATTCTGCTTTTTCATTGTAGTGAAAATATGTGAATGCTCAACTGTAAAATAAGGAATGTTTGCCTGAAGCATAATATTTTGTATAAAAAGAGAAGGCTGGCTTTGTAAGATTGAGCAGTCTCCTGAGAATATACACCGTGTTGTACTTCTAGGATACCTGTTACGGCTGCAGCCAATAAACTCGATCTTTGACTTCACCTAGAAGACTCTGTGTTTCTGTAGTCTGAAACAGGAAGGACTCGAAGTCTAAGGGTGTGTTCCCTGGCACCACTGGGTTCTTAAAAACCCAGTACTTCAGTTGGCGCCCAACGTGGGGCGATATCAGCGGTACCGGTCCAAGCCAGAGGTTTGTGAGGAGCTTCGTGTGAAAATTCTGGAGGAAGGCCAACCACTTCATCGACCCCTGCATGTCGTTCGTGGTCCGAAAGTCTTTGCTGCGAGGTTCCCCGCTTCCCGACGGCTACAAAGGACTGCTGCCCTGACTATCGCCCTGTTTTGGACTCTTTGATGATTTGTAGAGCGAAACGATAGACGAGTCTTCTGGTGACGTCATCGATACCTCAATTAAGTATAAGTGGAGCGTCTCCCAGTCCTTAGTTTGGTTCTTAGTTTGGGTATCCCCATGGGATCTTTGATTTGGAACTTGCAAGTACCAAAGCCGAGGGACTCGTGTATTCACGAGACTATCGTATTCGATAATCCTTTGAAGTTTGAAGCTAGACTAGAGAGCGAAGATGCCTGGTCTTAGCAGACTTGGAAATTTGTTTTGTCTTGGTTGTAATAGGGATTCCCGATTAGAGGACTCGTGTGCGGTTCCTCCGATTGGAACTCCAACCTATGAGCTCTATGTGAAACATGGCGTAGTCCCAATCACATATAATGAAGTATGGATCCGATACACCAGAAAGGATGGTGTTTTAAAATGGCCCCAATATGGTAGTTTTGACACAGAGATATTAGATAATCTAGAGGTTAGACTCTTTAAGAAGAAAGCCCGGCTGGCGATGTTTGACTCTTTCCACCTATGGCGAAAGGAAGCCAAACAGAAAGAAATTAAATTAGCAAAGAAAAATAAAAGAGAAAAGGGTATCTCGATAATGCAAGCTGCTATGCAGTATAAAGATAACGAAGAAGAGCAAGCGAGTGAGCAGTTACACAGGCAACATAAAATGGTTATCGATAAATGTTACCCAGTTTTGCCGCCTCTTCAGCAAGATGCAGCAAAAGAACTTGAAAAAGATCCTTTAATGTCTCACTTATTGAGTTCACCACCCCCCTATGCGCAAAGTGCTACTGCTCCTCCGTACCTTTAGTTGTGCATCCCCCAATTGATGTGCCTCAAGTTCTTCCACAGCCGCCAGCTCCTCTTCAGTTGGCTCCTACTCCTATGGCGCAGCCTCCTCAAGGGCCGCCGACTTTGCTACCTGCTCTACCTGCACTTCTTGCGACTTTACCTACTGCATCGACTACCTCTTCTGGTATTCCTCCTGATACTGGCTCTGCGTCTGCATCTGCTTTGCCTCACTCTGTTTTTCCTCCTGTTCTTTCGTCAACTTCTCCTTCTGTTCGACAGAGAATGACAGACACTGTTGCTAGTCTTCTGTATCCTCTTTTTGGGGCAACAAGTATGACCCCTGTTTCAACGAGCAAACAGTTGCGTAGTCAACTGCCCGACTCTAGAGAGCGGGAAACATTGAATTATTTGGCACATAAATGGGTTACAGACCCTACGAGATATGAGCTAGATTCTGTTATGTATGTCTTCCATCAGTGGAAAGAGCCGAAACAGAGATACCTTTTCGAGAAAATGTGTGTGTTTCTTTGTGAGGAATCGGAGGAAAATGATTTAGAATGTAATCCACCTGAGCTATGTCGTGTACGGTACGAGTTTGCAAAAGGCACAATTGTGGGTTCCGATGTTGAAAGAGCAGTTGCGACATTATTGTCGTTTAGGAGTGAGGGTGTTTCCTGGTCATTATTTGAGCATGATTCCTCCGTTAAAAGGAAAGCGAGACAATATCCCATGAGAGAGGTCCCTCCGGTATGGAAGGAAGCAATTCAGGCTGATGTTGCTAATAATATCGATGCTTTTCCAGCACACTTTCAGCGTGTTTGGGTACATGTTCCTTGGAAGCGAAAGTATTGGCCCTTAAACAGACTTTACCTGACCCCCGTAAAAAACCTGCAGGGTATTACAAGGAATTATCACAGACTGCAGGCTCATGTATTATGAATTTAGCCGACATAGACATGTTGTTCGGGAATGTTGTTCCACAGCCTTTATGGGGTTTGATTCGTCATACAGATCATGCGCAAGAGTTAGGCGATACATGGGCCAATATTGGCGCTGCGAATGACAGACAGGTTGGTGGTGCTAAACCTGAACCGTTGGTAGAAGATCTCCCCGATAAGATCGTTACTTACATGAAGACGTTAATGCCTGCTATGCGAGTGAATTGGGACAAATTGTCTGCATGTAAGCAGAAGAAAGATGAGACATTGTCTGATTTCTTCACCAGGCTTGAAGAGACGTTTATCGACCACAGTGGTCAAGATATGAGTACAGAAGGTGGTCAACAGTTGTTTGTTGACAAGTTTGTGCACAATTTGCTTCCTGAGTTGTGTAAGAAATTAAAAGATTCAGAAAGTTCTTGGGCCGTTTCCTCTTCAGCACAGATATTAGCTACTGCCCAGTACTACGAAAATAGGGATAAAGATGAGAAGGATAGAGCAGACAAGAAAACGAAAGAGTTAAAAACAAAGGTTCTTTTACAGCAGGCGTACCCGCCTCGTGGTGGTCAGAGTAACTATCAGCAGCCTCAGCAGTTTCAGAGAAACACGCAAAGGACCGAGTATCCTCAACAACGTTTTCCTGTAGGCCCTAATCAGTGTGCATATTGTAAAGAGGAGGGCCATTTTAAAAATAGCTGCCCTGCTTTATTACAGCATATGAATGGTGTTTCTGGCGCACGAGGTCGAGGTACTCCACAAGCGCCTGGAGGTAGAGGACGTGGAAATTTCCTACAGAACGGGCGTTCTTTTCCGCCACAGAACTCAATGAATAGTTTTGATCAGCAGAATAACGCGTCTGGTAGGACGGCTCAGTACTATGCTGATGACTACTATGCGGAAGATGAGAATATGGAAGGCAATGATTGATAGGACAGCCACGGACAAAGAGAGGGAGTTGTTTTCAGTTCCAGTAGATCAGAGTGGACCTTATGTGGAGGTGATTACATCAGGTGTGTCAGAGCCTTTTCTGTTGGATACTGGTGCTACAAAGAGTTCCATTATGCACTCTAAACTCCCTGGCGCACCTTTGTCTGGCGCAACGAATATTTCAGTAGGTTTTTCTGGCGCCCCGGTTAGGAACCCGATTTCTAGTCCTATGTCCCTGTCTGTTGGACCTTGTGAATTAGAAGAACCCCTTATTCTGACAACAGGTTGTAGTGAAAACTTGTTAGGATTGGATCTGTTGAAAAGATTGTATGCGACTTTGTATTGTTCTCCTTCGGGAGTACAACTTACACTGGGTAAGAAAGTGGTCTCTCCTATGTATTTATCGAAGGACAAACTTCCGACAGAATTGTCGTTTCTTCCGGATATTCTTTGGGCCACTGGAACAAAATCGTTGTGCCACAATTTCCAGTTGTTCCTGATATCACTGCATTATTGACTATGATTCCAGCTTCCGCGACTTGGTTCTCAGTGATTGACTTGAAGAATGCCTTCTTCAGCATCCCGATTGCCGAAGAGAGTAGGGATATTTTCGGCTTCAGTTTAGGAGGTCGAAGCTTCCGCTCCAAACGCGCTCCCCAGGGCTACTGTGAAAGCCCATCAATATATAGTCAAGCTTTGAAAACACACCTTGAAACGATTGTTTTACCTGATGGCGCTACACTTATTCAGTACGTTGATGATTTGCTTGTTGCTGCAGATACTGAGGAAATCTGTAAAGAAGCCACATTGTCATTGTTGCGCCATTTGTCTGATTTGCATCACAAAGTGTCTCTTTCAAAATTGCAATATTGTCGACAAGAAGTGACCTACTTAGGTCATCTCTTATCGAAGGAGGGTAGGAAACTGACCCCAGAAAGAATTCAGGCAATTGCAAAATTAAGTGTGCCAAGGACACAGAGAGAAGTGCGCGCTTTCTTGGGCATTACATCCTATTGCAGACAATGGATACCAAATTTTTCTCTGCTGGCCAAACCTTTGGTAGCATTGACTTGTAAAGATATACCGAATCCCCTTCCAAGGTCTGAAGATTGTCAGAAAAGTTTTTCCGAATTGCGTGATGCATTGTGTTCGGCTCCTGTGTTGGGTACCCCCGACTACAGTAAGCCTTTTTCACTGTATGTCCATGAGAAGGAAGGTTGTGCATTGTCAGTGTTGACACAGTCTTTTGGGGACAAGCAACGTCCATGTGCATATTTTTCGTCGACTTTAGATCCGGTAGCTAGGGCGTTGCCGAGTTGCTTGAGAGCCACAGCGGCAGCAGCTGTTTCTATTCGGCAGTCTGCTGGTTTAGTGATGAATAATACGTTGATTGTAATGGTCCCACATGCAGTGGACATTTTGTTAAACAGGACCAAGACACAGCACTTAACTAGCGCTCGATTGGCAGGTTACGAGTTGGCACTTTTAGTGAGTCATGTACACATAAAAAGATGCAACACGTTGAATCCAGCTACGTTGTTGCCGATTGTAGCAGAGACAGATGCTTCTGAACAGCATGATTGCTTTCTCAGAACAGAAGAAGAAACGAAAGGGAGAATAGATCTTCAGGACACTCCTCTTGCGAAGTGTGATGGTACTTTATGGGTGGATGGTTCATGCTTCAAGCTTCCGAATGGTGACACGACTGCAGCATATGCTGTCACGAAGTTGCATACGATTGTTGAAGCTGCACGTATCCCACATAATTCAGCTCAAGCAGCAGAGTTGATTGCACTTACGAGAGCGTGTGTGTTGTCGAAAGGAACGAAAGTGACCATATATACCGACAGCCAGTATGCATTTGGTGTGACTCACAGCTTTGGACGATTGTGGAAAGAACGTGGGTTTCTGACTTCACATGGAGCTAAGATACAGCATGGTCAGTTGGTGAATAACCTTCTCGAGTCACTTACTTTGCCGTTGCAAGTTGCGATTGTGAAATGCAGTGCGCACAAAAAGGTTACTGATGATGTTGGTCGTGGAAATGCATTTGCTGATGAAGTCGCAAAAGAAACAGCAAGGGATGTGATGAGTCGAATGTATGTTGCAGGCCCTGCAAGCTGGATTGGTGACGTTGGAATGTGTGAAGACACGATAGAGAGTGTGAAGTCTATTCAAGCTGAAGCTACAGAGAAAGAGTTTAGCGTGTGGAGAGAGAGTAAGGGTAAAATGGATGCAAATGGTTGTTGGGTTGAATTGTCAGAGCATCAGCGATCATTGTTACCCGATGCGTATGTGCTTGCAGTGGTTACAATGGCCCATGGAATGGCTCACATCAGTGTGAAAGGGATTTGTAAGTTGCTGGCTCCAGTATGGCAAAATGCTGGAATTCCCAAGTGTGCAGAGAATGTGGTCAAGAATTGTATGGTGTGTCTGAAATACAATCCTGGTAGGGGAACCCCAACTCCAGCTGGTCATTTTGCACCTCCAACGTACCCGTTTGAGGCTTTGCAGCTAGATTTCATCCACATGGAAAGGTGCAACAATTTGAAATACGTACTCGTTGTTGTTTGTGCCTTTTCGAGGTGGGTAGAAGCATATCCCCTGAAAGACAACACTGCCTTATCCACAGCTAAAGCCCTTGTCAAATAATTTTTCCCCAGGTTTGGAATGCCGAGAATGGTCTGGAGTGACAATGGGAGTGAATTTGTAGGACGAGTGATGAAGAAAGTATGTGAAGGGCTAGGTATCCAACAGAAATTCCACGCTGCAAATCACCCCCAATCAGCTGGACTAGTAGAGTGCTACAATGGCACACTAAAACTAAAATTGGCCAAAATTCAAGCGAGCTCTGGTCTTAAATGGCCTGACGCTCTGCCCTTAGCACTCCTATCAACAAGAATGACTGTGCATTCGAGAGTGGGACTTAGTCCCTATGAAATCGTGTTCGGCCGTCCGGGCAACATATGGGGAGTGCCAGGGCCGACACAATTCAGTGAGATCGAACACCCTGTACTGCTTACTATTTGTATGAATTGACGGCTAAATTGCGTGTTTTACACCAACAGGTTCACGATACTCTGCCTCAGGTCTCTGAAGCTCCAGGACATCCTATCGATCCTGGATCCTGGGTGCTGGTCAAGAATTTCAGCGGACAAAGAATGACCAGCCCCGCTGGACCGGCCCCCACCTAGTCCTTCTCTCAATGAGATCAGCCGTTCGAGTGGAAGGGAAAAAGAACTGGATCCACGGCGTACACTGCAAGAGGGTCCCTTTGCCTCTGCCGTACGACCGGTGGGTCCAGGACGGTGTCGCTGACTCAGAGACTGAAACTGTGCCTCGTTTTCTGCCTTTCAGCGATGCACGTGTAAAAGGAACAATTTCTGAACAAGAAAGTGACAATCTTTTGCAGGAAGGTGTGCCACCGTCAAACCGATTGGACACTACAGAGCCTGAACTTCTGTTCCAGGACCAGACATTACCTGGAAAAAGACGCTATAACCTGAGGCCGAGAACTACGGACTGATAAAAATTCCTTTTCTTTGCTAATTTTTGAAAGTGCAGCTCTCCCATCTGAAAAACTTTTTATTTTTGTTTTTCGAACCACCATCCGGGTTCAGCTGTAGGGTCGCGGTTGCCCAAGTCTTTGGGGTGCAGCCGAAGACGTTAGGTCGACGGTTCTGGTTGGTCTAAGGGAGTTGCCCTGGACTAACAGAAGCATTCCTTAGCATAGAACACCCTACCATCGCGAGCAGCAATTAGAGAGGATGGAGTTTTCCGAGATGGAGAGACCTGCCAAGGAAATGAACTTCAAAGCTAAAATATGTAGAATAATGACCAAGAAACGTTTTTTTATATTATGCATTTTTATGTTGTTCAGTGTAATGATGTTTTTGATAGGATATATTTTATTCTCTTTTCGAGTGACATTTGCACCCACTATACAGCCCATACCTCCTCCTACTGTTTCCTCGCACTCTTTCCACCCTTTCCCTGAACATGAATCCGTCAGGAGATTAGAGTTTATTAATAACTCTTTTGTTCAGCTTTTACACCAACACCAATTAGTAATGAACACGACTAACTGTTGAGTGTGTGGTCTTATGCCTCACACAACGGATAAAGGTATCCCTTATCTGGTCCTGCCTTTCAGCCATAATGGTTCTGTGTGGGCATACAGAACAATGTTCATCTACGCACATGAAATCTACCCCCTACGTTCTGTGAAAGATAATCCTAAGAATAGTGCTCTAGTTAAGGGTATAGTAGACATGATTAGAGAAGATACTTCCTATGAAACTATCCCGAGAGATGAGACACTAGCATACATTGGATGGAACGTGACCGTATATGGAGTTACTCTGAGTTAAAAACAGCGAGCTAAGAGATCCTCCCCAATTTGGATTGTACCCCATCAGGGTCACCTATGTCTGCAAGATACTGGCAAGAATCCCAGAGCTCAGTTAGGGAAGAGCATCTGCACTGAGACATATGTTTTTGCGTCCCAAACTTCCCCTTCTTTCTTAGCAGCTAAGGGTACCTATTTCGTCTGCCATGATAGAGCCTATACATGGTTGCCCCCTGACTTTTCGGGCACATGTTTTGTTTCGTTCCTGTTGCCTCCCACCTACACAGCTGTGGCAGATTACCACAAGACAAGGATAGTTAGAGGTGTCTTCAGTAAAGAAGACACTGCAGGACAAGAATTTGGAGACTTCGTGACGGGTTTTCTGCCGTTTTGGGGACCCATGGTTAACAGCAGGAACATAAGGCAATTGACAAGGGTGGTTGAATCCACCGTAGTTGAAACTGCCGGTGCCCTTAGTAACTTGACTGCTGAGCTCCAGTCGGATCGCCTTATGACTCTTCAGAACATGGTCGCGTTAGACGTCATACTTGCAGACCGAGGTGGGGTATGTAAAGTGATCCAATCGAGTTGCTGTGTTTTCATTCCAGATAACGCTCCAACAGTGTACCAGGCCATCTCCAAACTACATAAGATCTCTGAATCTATTCATGTGGATAAAGGAGATTGGTCGTTGATGGGGTGGTTCTGGGAACTGTTATCCGCCTGGGGATCGAAGATTCTGATGGTCATTGGGATGATCTTAGCCATTCTTTTCCTGTTCTGTCTGTGCGTACAGTGTGTTCCTGCTATATGTGGGCTCTGTGCTACATCGTGTATAAGGAAACCTGTATCGAGGGACGAGCTAAGTAATAAGATGATGCTACAGCAACATCTCAATGACTTTATGAATATAGACCTGGACTCAGATTAGCGTGAGTATAGGTTATTGCCTATGTAAGGGCAAAAGGAGGGTCTGTGGTACTGAAAATTCTGGACCCATGTCATAAACATCGTCGTATCATGACGCTTTTGATATCAGCAGGCCGAGAATGGCTAGTATACTATGCACAAGCATTTTTGTCATATTCGAGTGACGATATCACCCTGAAACCAGAGATTCCGTCCTGAACCCTCGGGTTCCATTTTGTGATTGCCCTCACATAGGCCGGTGACTAAGGCCAAAAACGAGTCTGAAGGACACGTACACCTTTGCTGACTCCTGCACGACCTGGGCAAGCTGACTACTGCCCAAGGCCAAACCTGTTCGGTCAGTTCCTCTCCCAGTGGCCGATCGAGATAGTATCAAGACACAACATGCCATAAACCTTTCATCACACACAAACCATGCCTAATCTTGCACACACCTGTCTCTGTTTCTTACTTTATGACCTGCTTTACAAGGAGGAGGTGCCCGATTTTATTAGGGGTCCGTCGATATCTGATAAAAAATGTTGGGCCTTGCCGGGTAATTGATTGTGGGCTGGACAAACTGAAAATAAGCTTGTCATCATGATTCTGCTTTTTCATTGTAGTGAAAATATGTGAATGGTCAACTGTAAAATAAGGAATGTTTGCCTGAAGCATAATATTTTGTATAAAAAGAGAAGGCTGGCTTTGTAAGATTGAGCAGTCTCCTGAGAATATACACCGTGTTGTACTTCTAGGATACCTGTTACGGCTGCAGCCAATAAACTCGATCTTTGACTTCACCTAGAAGACTCTGTGATTCTGTAGTCTGAAACAGGAAGGACTCGAAGTCTAAGGGTGTGTTCCCTGGCACCACTGGGTTCTTAAAAACCCAGTACTTCACCTGGGGCCTAATATGGACCGGGGAGTGGAGCTAAGTACGTCCTCCCCTAAAAAAGAAATTGCCGGGCCCCAGGAAATGATGTCCAAGTGGCCCAGGGAGTCAACCTCCAAAGTTAGCTGCCTTTGGGGGTATTGGCCACAGGGTGTGGCCATCCTGCACAGCATGTTGTTAGCTGCATGCAAGGGGAGCCACAGGACCTGGGCACAGGCTAAGTCCAGAGGTCAACTCCCACCTATATACATACACATTGCAGGGCAAAATGGTTCAAAGATATAGTAAAATTTTATACAAGTTTTCAATGAAGCCCAAGTGGGCAAAGTAAGTTAATAAATAAAATAGATTAAACAGAAATAGAGCAATCCAAGATTGACAATTCTGCCCAAGTGGACATAATAGGGTAGGTCACAAGTTGTATGCTTACACAATATCAACAAAGCACACTAGTTTACTAGCTCAAAAGTAAATGTCATTCTTACTAGACCCATGGCCAGCAGGTAAATTAAGGCCCGAGAGGGCAGTAGCTTTACTTGACGCTCTCTGGTCTTCATGTCTACTCTGAATGCACTCGCATTCTCAAAAATCGGCAAAAATAAAACACCAATAATGAACACATTAGCTCACATATCATCAACTAAGTATAAACGCTTTTCTCAATGCAATATACTCTAAAAAGAAAAATGTCAAACTGCTAGGAGTTCCGGGCAATCAAAACATTCTCCAAAATACAGCTCTTTCATAATTGTAGCAGTTTAGTAATCAAAGATGAACATACAATTTCTCATAAGCATTGACCCTTTTTGGTTCTGTGCTGTCTAGTTCCAAGATATATTTTGAGTCTGTATCCTGAGTCGTTTTTCTCTATCCCCTCCTTCTTTCATCACTCTTTATACCATCAATCACACTGTACTTAATGTATGGCAGTATTTGGCTAGTGCATACCTTTGGGCATTGTTCTTAACTGGTCTCAGATGTGTCTATGTACCTGTAGACTGTAGAGTGGTGCTGCCTCATACATCTTCCCACAACCACACGTAATTCTGTATACTACACTACTACTATATCTTTATCTATATATCTATTCACAGAAAAAACCATAGGTTATAGACCATATATAGTTAGGAATTAGCATTTACAAAACCTTGAAAATTCACTGAAAAAACCATAGGTTATAGACCATATATAGTTAGGAATTAGCATTTAAGAAACCTTTTTTTTACTCACACAAAACCATTGAAATTCCATATATAGGTAGTTGTACTAACTATATATCGCGCACCCGCAATCCACTGCTGATCATGTCACATATTACATCATTCATGACATGGTCAGTGACATCACTGATGACATCACTGATGACATCTCAAATGACATCACTGATGACATCACTGATGACATCTGAAATGACATCACTGATGACATCAATGATGACATCTCAAATGACATCACTGATGACATCACTGATGACATCTCATTTCACATTACTGATCACATCACTGATGACATCTCAAATGACATCATTGATGACATCACTGATGACATCTCAAATGACATCACTGATGACATCACTGATGACATCTGAAATGACATCACTGATGACATCACTGATCACATCTCAAAAGACATCACTGATGACATCACTGATGACATTATTCATGTGATAATACGATGAATCTCTTCAGACTCTAATAAAAACTTAGATACACTCAGTGTAAACAGACACTCACAGACTGTCACTCATCCATGGAGTTACTCACACACCTAGTCAGTCATGCAAAGAATCAATCTCACATCCATTTCCTCAACTATACAGTTATACACACCTTACTTATTCAAACATATACTAACACATATTTACTCTCTTATACAATCCCTGATACAAGTTCACAATGATCCATACAGCCACTCACACATTCACTGGCTCTTAGGCATAGTTTTATATATAATTTATATATGTCAACTCTCACATGTACTGTGTTTTACATATGTACTTACTTTGACATGTAGCACTTAGATATCCATTCACTCACCAATACACTCATGCACACAGTCAACCACCCATACAGCTGTTTCCACATGCACTTTTGAACCCATACATCTAGTGAATCAACTGCTCACACATCTATGCACAGAGTTATACACCTCCCAGCCACCCACACACACACTCAGTCTCCCATACAAATACTTAGGCAATCAACCAATAACCCATATAGTTACTCATATAGCTACTGATCAATACATGCAGCAGTTTACAGAACAACAGACATAATGATGCACAAATTAAGACAGTTTAGTCACTAACCCATGCACTCAGTGAGACACATTTAATCAGTCACTCATACAGTCAGTCATGCACCTAATAAATCCTTCATCCAGACACTTATAAATCCACTCATTCTACAATATGTAAGACATATTTTAACTTTACAGAAACATACAGTCACTGGATGTTGTCATCAGTGATGTCATCAGTGATGTCATTTGAGATGTCATCAATGATGTCATCAGTGATGTCATTTGAGATGTCATCAGTGATGTCATCAGTGATGTCACTGACCATGTCATGAATGATGTAATATGTGACATGATCAGCAGTGGATTGCGGGTGCACGATATATAGTTAGTATAACTAACTATATATGGAATTTCAATGGTTTTGTGTGAGTAAAAAAAAGGTTTCTTAAATGCTAATTCCTAACTATATATGGTCTATAACCTATGGTTTTTTCAGTGAATTTTCAAGGTTTTGTAAAAGCTAATTCCTAACTATATATGGTCTATAACCTATGGTTTTTTCTGTGAATTTCAATGGTTTTTTAATAGAAAATATCAAAAGCTTTAAAATGTATTCTTCTTTAAATCAAAAAATATATTTTATATGTTTATTAATAAAAAAAAAAATTATTATTACGTTTTGGTTCGCTCCCGGTCCGCGAACCGGGTAGCTTCCCGTTAGCTCAATTTGGTGCCGCGACTCGGTACGCGAACCGGTAAACGTTCCGTTAGCGCAACTTCCGCGTTAGAAATCAACATCGTGACGCGTCGCGGAAGCGCGACGTATCGCGTTGTCGCGTAATGCGTCTTATGACGTGCCGCGTTAGCGCACCCGGAAGTGCTCCGGTACGCGAACCGAGGCACGAAGCGCAGCTCCCCGGAAGCGATCCGGGGCGCGGCCCGCAACGCGTAACGTAAGCGTAACAGGTCATGTGACTTGTTAATAAAACTTTTCATTGGTTCATTTCACTTTTGGTTTCCTAATGATGTAAGGCTAGGTCATGTGACCTAAAAATAACACTTTTCATTGGTTTAGAACTATTTTATTTCCAAAATGATGAAAGCCCCCACCTTTTTTCTCACTCTGACTTTCAACTTTGTGAAAGGAAGACCTATTTTGCTTAGTAGAAAATGGCTTCAGTAGTAGCTGCAGCTGGTGCACCCCCACCACCACCACCACCACCAAGGAAGAGAGGACCACCTCCACAGTTCCTTCCCAACACAGAGGAGGAAGAGGACGAAGAAGAGGAAGAGGAAGTACAGCCAAGACAGTTTTTACGTGAGGAGCCCCGGATATCTCACCACAAAAATAGTTTTATTTGGCAGTTTTTTTCTTTTCCTCAAGGACAGAAAAAAGTGAATGCTCGCTATGTGACATGCCTCATATGCAAAGAAGATTTATTTAGAGGCACAAATAAAAAGTATAGTTTCGGCAACTATACTATGCACCGTCACATGCAGAGGTGGCATCCACTGAATTACAGCATGGCAGAGATGCGTGACCTGCAAGACAACCCACCAACTCCTGTGGCCAGTACATCGGCACAGGTAACTCTGTCGGGGCCAGAGGCACGGGAAACAGTGCCAAACATTCAAGAACATTTTGTGCACATGAAGAGAGTGTGTCTTTATTGTGGTAACCTACTCTCATGTGCAAACATGAGTATCAATTTGATAAACAGAGCATATGAAAACCACAAGTGCTCAAAACGCCCCAAAAAATAAAAATTTTTTTTGCTCCTGTTGAGCCCTTTCTAATGCCTGTTTTTCGTTGTTTCCCCCCAAAAAAACCAAAAAAAACATAAAATTGTTCAAAAAATACAAAAAAAACAAAAAATGTTCAGAAAAAAAAATAAATATATAAAACAACAAAAACATTAAAAAAAAGTTCTTTTCAGAAAAACCTCCCCTTTATAAAAAAATTGCTAGAATGTTTAGCACTCTGGCAACCTCTATTTCTTTTGGTTCGCTTCCCGGTTCGCTCCCCGGTACGCGAACCGGGAGAGAACCACAATTTTTTTTTTTTTTTAAAAAGAGTAAGTATAAGGGAAGTAAACAGAGAGTAATGTTAAAAGAAAGACAGCTATAGGGACTAAACCAGAGATACTGTTTAATAGATCTATTTACCAAAGAAAAGATGGAAGAGGGTATAATTGTGAAAAACAAAATAGATAAGGAAGTGAAAGAAAAAAAAGAGAGTAGAAGAATAACAAAGAAGAGTTTCTTAGAGAATGTGAGTGAATGTTCAAAATAAGATTAAAACATGTGGAATAACAGAGAGAAAAAACAGAAAGCAGAAAAGAAGAAGTAACAGAAAAGGAATAATTGAAACAGTAAAGAAATGTAAATAACATAGGGGCATATTATCAACATAGACAATAAAAGTTTCGCAGCTTTTATTGGCAGAAATGTGTCGCTAAAGCCGCTTTTGCGGCAGAAAACTGCTAATAAAGCCGCTTTTGCAGCAGTTTTCTGCCGATAAAAGCAGCAATAATTTTATTGGCTGTGTTCATAATATGCCCCTTAGTGTGCTTCAACTACACAGAGAAAGCATAATGAACAAGTAGTGAAAGAGTGATCAGTCAGAGACACTAAGAGTAATAGAGACGGAGTGAGTGAACAAGAGTGAGGCACTATGAGAAGAGAGGGACTGAGAAAAGGAGTGGAAGGAGTAGAGTAAGTAAGTAATAGAGAAAGGAATGAGGGAAGTAGCAAAGGCAGGAAAGTGAGGGTTAAAGAAATGAAGCAGTGGAACTAATAGTAGTTAAATGTGATAGAAATGTAACGAAAAGAGTACAAAACATTTACCTTATAATTGTCGTTAACTTAGTCACTTGTTATTTTTATACTTTCAATCTGTGAAAGAGAGAACAAACATTTGAAAAATATTAAAACATGTATTTAAAAATTAGAAAAGACAAGGGAAAAGATTGAAGGACAAACAGTTTTTCAACAACTTTGACACTTACAGAAGCCTCTGCTTCTCCAGGTCCCCTACACAGTCCTAAAGATATACATTTTAAACTAACAGTATCTTGATGCAGATGAAGTGAGGCCTATCTTGGAACATGGTGCATCTTTTGCACTGCTGTTGTCTCACAAAAGTGACGCAATGGCAGCGCAAAAGAGGTGCACAATCATCATAAAACTGTTCCTAACATTTTAAATGATTGTTTCAGGATGGCAATAAGGTGTGTCCTATCCAGACGTTTGTTTCAGGTGAGGCCTACTCAGGGTTGCAGAGGAAATTTAGGCTTGTTGAAGAGTACAGAGGAGATAATACATGTGCAGGCCTACCAATAAAGTTCAGACCTCCTCTGTTTCCCTGGACAGGCCTAAACTTCACCTGCACAATGTGATTCGTAATGTTAGGAAACACAGGTAATGTATTTGAAAAACGTGCAATTTCTTTTGCTCATTTCACAATCACATCACTTGTGTTTCCTTTGGTTAGGTATCTCATTGTGCAGATGTAGTCCAGCATATGAAAGAGTACGCACTGCATGCAACAACTTTGACACTTACTGAAGCCTCAGCTTCTGCATGCCCCCTACACAGTCCTAATTATATACATTTTAAAGTGACAGTATCTTGCTGGAAATGAACTGAGGCCTATCTTGCAACATGGTGCATCTTTTACACAAAAGTGACGGAACAGCAGCACAAAAGAGGCACACAGCCTTCATAAAACTGCCCTTAACATTTTAAATGATTGTTTCTAGATGCTGATAAGGTGTAGCCTATCCACAGATTTCTTTCAGGTGAGTCCTACTCAGTTTTGCAGATGAAATTTAGCTTCTTGAAAAGTACAGAGGAGATAATACATGTGCAGGCCTACCAACGAAGTGAGTCATGTCCACTGCACTCTTGAACAAAGGCCAGACCTCCTCTATCTCTCTGGACAGGCCTAAACCTCATCTGCACAATGTGATTCGTAATGTTAGGAAACACAGGTAATGTAATTGAAAAATGTGGAGTTTCTTTTCCTCATTTCACAATCACATCACCTGTGTTTCCTTTGCTTAGGTATCTCATTGTGGAAATGTAGTCTATCATATGAAAGACTACGTAGAATGTGAGCACTGAATGCAACAACTTTGACACTTACAGAAGCCTCAGCTTCTTCATGTCTACTACACATTTCTAAATATGTATCATAAATACAAAAAGTACAGAATTAATTATACCTGTTAAATGGTTTATTTTTGCTGTTCTCAGAATTTATCAAATTTCACTAAAAACAGTGACTTGAAGGTATTCATCATATAACAGCGGGGAAAAAAAACACAATCAAAATGATTGTGTTTAAAAAACCCATACAACATAACCAATCAAAAATCAGAACTCCTTAAAATTAACTTACTTTCCATGACGTCGAATGATGTCCTATGAACAGCTTACACTCTGTTGTGCTGCTATTATTTTCAGCCCGCCACTTTCTGAAAGAAAACCTCCATCGTTTTGAAAAATATGTTACATACAATAAATGACTTCTCGCTCTCTATCACACGTTTCCACAAGGCCAAGTTGTGTAAGAGCCATTTATAACTCTTGGAATTCTTCTAAGCAAATCCCGTCATTTTGTATTTCCGCAACTTTGAGAAAGAAAACGTTCAAGATCACTTTCACAATCCTGGACTAGTAATATCTTACCCTTCTTGCTCACTCATGTTCCACATTTCCTATGACACTGATACTGCTTACTATGAAGCAGACTTACACTACCTCTATGACTACTACAATTATTTAATTCTCTACATCACTTTTAATCACAAAGCAATTTAAAACAGTAGATAAAATTATATCAACCCCTAGAATCATTATAGACCAGTTACCTACCCTAAATTCTCTTTTCTGAAAACAGAAAGTAAGAATATTTTTAAGTAAAAAGGCAACATTGTATCGTAGTCAAATAGGAATCATTTACGAAACAGCAGCTTTTTTTACATTTTCAATAAGCTGTGTAATAAGCGGATCTTGTCAAAGGACCATTATGTCATATAATAGCTGCAGTTAAAAATGTTCTTCCTAAAATAAACGACTGTGTAGCCACAACATTTGTAATTAAAGTTGAAGACTTACTTTCATCAGGTTTATATAGTTGGAATTTTAAAATGACATTATAACCAAAAGTTTGGTCAAATAATCTAGACAGCATTGCAGACTTACATTACCTCTACTCCATGTTTTTATTGGCTGCTTGAATTACCTTATAAAAAGAAACAGTTTTTCTGAACTCATTCAAAATGCAGCTATTTTTCCATGACGTCAAGTGTTATGGTAAGAACACCGTTTGCTTTGGGAAATACTCTGTTGTCCTTTAACTAATCCGTGCCCACCACTTTCTGTGAGAAAACCTTCTTTTTTTCCAGGAACTATTTAAAACTCAAAAATAACTTTTGACTCTGTACTACACTTATCCTCAAGGCCAAATTGTGTAGGAGCCATTAGAACCTCTTGAAATTCCTCAGAGCAAATCCTGAGATTCCTTCCCCAAGATTTTGGTTTTAAAAACACCAGGTAAGAATTTTTAAGGTCAAAAGGCAATTTTTTTTTAAAAGTTAAAACAGAATCATTGCAGAATGACCAGCTATTTCTAGACTTTAAATAAGCTGTGTAATGTCCTGATGTTATTGAAGGACCGTCATGATATATAATTGCTGCAGTTACAAAAGTCCTTCCTGATATTGACAACTGTGAAGCCACAAATTTTTTAATCAAAGTTGTCAATTTTGTTCCATCAGGCCTACATCGTTGGAACATTAAAATAACATACTGGCCATATGTTCGTATAAATAATGTTGACAACATTTCAGACTTACATTGGCTACACTCCATGTTGTGATCAGCTGCTTTTACTAGCTTATTAAAGGACACTGATTTACTGTCTGGCAAATTTAAATATATAATTTTTTTTGAGTCTACACTAGTAGTACTTGATACCCTACAGTTCTCGCAGTCATGCTGCCGTTGATAAGAAAGCCCAAACAGGTGATCTACATCTACACCTTCATCATGCAATACATCAAGCATATACATTAAAAACTCCTGACAATCTTGCTGAATATTTTGAGAGAATTGTGTTTGACCTGAACATCTGTCTAACAGATTTCGAATTTCAGACACACTTTCTATTTTTGTTCTATCAGTGCTACATTTCTCTAACACAGAATTCAACAAACTGCAAAATCTCTGATCCGAATTGACCACAATCTCTTGTTTTAAAGTTTCTAGAGAAAACAAAACATTAACCACTACATTAGCATAGCAGTTGACACCAGAACTGTTTTCAAATTGAAAACCAACAACATCTTCAACAAAATCCTTTTTCTTTCTGCTTATAATTTCGGGTTCATCGACTTTTCGTCTTTTTGCTACAACCTCCCTACTATTGGTCACATTTCTTCGTTTCCGGCCTACCACACGTTTTTCAAACAAAGGATATTGAGGCAAATGTGGCTCATACTCTCTTCTTAACCTATTGTATTCCTTAACACAGTCTAGATCCGCACAAATGTTTGTGACATCACACTCAATCAAGTACAATCCCGATAAAGTTCTGACTCGTGACAATGCCACATATGCCATACCCTCCTTGAACACAGAACTGCCAATATTCACCAATGCACTGTCTACACTTAAACCTTGCGATTTATGGATTGTCACTGCATATGCCAAGCAAACAGGAAACTGCTTACGGCGAACATATAAGTCTTTCACAAGCAAAAACCTAGCAGAGCAACAACCAATTAGCTGTACTTCGTCAATGCCATCAAATTTAATTTTTAAAAATTCAATTTCATCCCTATTTCTGTATTTCACAAAATCAACAACATTACCCATTGATCCATTTACCAGACCTCTTTCAACATGTAAATTCCTTCTTAAAATTATACGGCAATTTAAGCACACATTCAGAGTCTTTTCAAAACCCTCAGTTTTAGATATACTCTTTTCTAATGAATCCAATTTTGATTTCAAATTCTCAGACAAAATAATTGTTGATCCCATATGCTCTACTCTGTCAATAGCTTCCAGTTTCACAATATCTTGGTTTTCTAAATACAACATTTTGTTGTTGAAGATGGCACATTCTGCAAGAGTTGGCATCAAACATATTCCAGATTTCTTCTCAGTAATTTTCTGAAAAATATTCTCAGGCGCAACGTCTTGTTCTGGATACAAATTTGACAGTAATCGTGCATGTAAAGCTTCTTTCCCATGCTCGGTCACTTTTCCGATTCTAACATCTTGTAGAATATTCTTGTAATCTTCATCCTTCGCCTGACGCATATTTTCATGCAGTTCAGCATAATTGAAGTTTAACCATATATTGACGTTGCCAATGCTCCCTAGGCACTTCCTGGTATCTTCATGCGTGAGCATTTTGAACACAGTTTGTCCTTTCACTGGTGACAGCTGCAGAAGATCACCGAAAACAATGATGTGTTTGCCACCAAATAACACATCATACTCTGTTTTGAGAACTTCTTGCATTCTCAAATGCACAAAGGCAAGCATGACATTGGAAACCATGCTTACTTCGTTAATGATAAGAAGTTTCATTTTCCTCAAGACTCTTGAAACTTCACAACAAGCATCTCCAGATAACTTGTGGTATTGTAATTTGTTATCATGCTCCACTGGCAGCATCAGTAGACGATGCAAAGTAATACCTTTAATGTTATGTGCTGCCAGTCCAGTTGGAGCGGTGACAACACAAGACAGCGATGACTCAGTCCTTTTCTGCAAATAACATGAAATTGCTTTAATGAGGAAACTTTTTCCAGTTCCCGCTTCTCCACTCACGTACAGTCGGACAGGCTTCAACAACGTACATGAGCACTCTTTCTTCTCATGACTTAATCCATGATCTATTTGGTTGGTAACTTCGTCATATATTTTCCTCTGCTCAACGTTGAGTTGTCTTTCCAAGTCTTCTAAGTTAACCGCATCCTCCTGAGCATGTGCCATGGCTCTTTCCACTTCAATCATGGCAGTGGCAGCTTCATTTTCGATAACTGGTCCTCCTAGTGGATCCTGACTCAATGAAACAGAACTCTGACTGTCCTGAGAACTGTCTCTAGCAATCTCGGCTGCAATCGTTGCTTCCTGCTCGATTTCCGCATTCAACATTTCTACATATTTGAGAAAAACAGGACATTCTATGGTCTCCTTGGCGGCATTGAAAGAGTCTTTGTAACAGAGGAAATCTCCAAGCAGTTCCTCTTCTGCACGCCAAGGCTTGAAAAGTTGCAAAAGTGCTAAATAGAAAAACTCTTTTTTTTCAGGAGATTCGCCACTCAATTTTCGATGGTTTACCAAGTGGCATTTTCTTTGCTTGACGAGACATCCCTCACTTCCAATTACAGCATACACTCCTTCATCAATATCTTCCTTGATGTTTCTTTTGAATATGTAATTTTGTAGAACCTCATACAGACAAACATTCTCGAGGTGTCTGCTTCTATTTGGATAATATGTATCCAACATGTTGGTCTTCAAAATATCAGTACTGTTTGGCTCCTTTTCCGCCAAATACTCAATTTCCCGCACAGGTTTCAGAACTCGATTACGCGTTGCAGCAAGACCAAGACTCGCCCAAACGATACTCCTGGATTTGGCATAGAGACTTGCTGAAGACAACCGGTCAGAACATTCTTAAGCTCCGATTTCTCGATGTGACAACATCTTCAGACTGAAACTGTACAACTTCTTACTGAGGCTCTTTTCATGGGAAATGTCCTCCCACATATCCTTCAATTCTGTCTTTTCTTTTTTGGTGATGTAAGATGTCACATACCGAGCCACAGCCATACAGTTATCAGCCACGAACTGTATATCCATGTTAGCATTCCACATGGACAAAATCACTGGGTTGTAGTCGTTGATATACTTGGACTCTTCGTTCCTTTTCAAATTGTATGTGTTTTTAGGTGATTTCTTCATCACATTATGTCGCAGGGAAGACATCAAACTGTTCACTCTTCCTTTAGAAATCACCGGTCGTGGAAAGGCGAAACGACATTTGGTGTAGAACTTGTCCTTGTTTCTGAATTTACGACGACAGTACTTTCCGCAACGATGGCTTTGGAAGCGTAGAACTTGTTCTCTTAGGCTTTTGTCCTCCTTTGCGTTTGGAACAGCACATGTAGAATACTGTTCTATGAAACTCATCACTAAGTCTTCTGGATCTGTTCCAAATTTAGGTGCATCCTTGATCCACAGCAGCATATGTATATGAGGAGCACCTCTTGCTTGGTACTCCTTTCTCCAGAAGAAATCCAACACCTCTCCAAGAGGTGGATTTCTCTTGTTCATGATGAAAGACATCATAGCTTCAAATCTA
Source organism: Lissotriton helveticus (assembly GCF_964261635.1). Taxonomy (NCBI): domain Eukaryota; kingdom Metazoa; phylum Chordata; class Amphibia; order Caudata; family Salamandridae; genus Lissotriton; species Lissotriton helveticus. The sequence goes on along the minus strand of NC_136063.1, from coordinate 535,350,112 downwards.
TGATTGAAGTACCTGCATACATTCACTGGATCCAAAGAGCACAGTTCTCCGGGTGTCTTGAATTCGATATTTTCAATGTTTCCATTTGCCTCTCGTAGAAATTCAAGTAAGTCTTCCCAGCCATACTCGGCACAGCTGAGAGTGAGGAACCATGTGGGAGTTCCTAAGTTCCTCAGCATACATTTTAAATCACCATGACGACGGTACCAGTACTCATTAGTACCACGCTGACACGCCATGAGATTAATCAGGTGAGAATCCAAAATACTGTCTTGCACATTGACTTTATCCATAAAGTCACTTGCCGAGATGTTTTGCAGCTGTACACCACTTTTCAAGATGTGGTTCACTGCATATGACAGTCCAGACAGATCGCTTTCAAACAGGAGATGAAACAAATAGGGAATGCATTGTCGAAACCTAGGATCTTCTGCATACAATCGTAAAGTCCGGTATTCAGAAGCAGGAATTTGATGAGTTCGCTCATCATATCTTCCTCCTTGACCTGTTGGAAATAGCTGTGGGAAACACCGACCTTCCAAACTTTCCTCCCAAACACTAATGGGACTCCCTTTGGCTTGTTTCATTTGAAACTCAATAGCATTCCCCATGACTTCCTTGGAATGCAAATGATGAACACTATAATGTTCATATATTTCTTCACTTTTAGAGGGTTCTACTTTCTCAATTTGACCAGCACACAAATCGCTATCCTCTTCTTCACTTACTTCCTCTTCTGCAACATATACATTCTTATAGTACTTATTGTTTTTTTTCACATACAATGTTGCCTTTTTGACTTTCCTAACATCCACTAAATCTTGCCATATTTTCTTACTCTTTGTCGGAACCCCATTAACTAAGATAACCAGAGGTTCCTCTTCCACTTTTTCTACTCCAATTGTATTAATGTTTTTCTTCAAATCTAGAGGCAAATAAACAACTCTTCCCTTTAATCCTCTCTGTAAATCTGATGGAGGCAATTTCCCTGTCTTTGGCTCCATTCTTACAATAGACTGAAAGGGATGGATACTTTGAATCAAAATAGATTCATAAGTATTTAAATCCTTCAATTCAGAAGGAATCTCAACCAATTCCAGATTATTATGAACCGCTCTAGCAGGCATCTGGTTTTGATTTAATTTGTTACAACAATAAGTACACACACGTTGATCCAATCCCAAATCAAAACAATTTTCTACCATCAAGTATGTTGCAAAATCCTTCCATTCACTATTATTTTCCCTTTCACTTTTTGCATTTAAATCCAATAACTTAGTCTGATTCTTATAATAAGTGCGTCGACAACACACACAAGTGAAATTAGGCCTCTCACTTGATTTCACCTGAAACGTGGCAATTTCCTTCTGAAAATTATCTGTACTGGAAACCTGTACACTATCTTCCACATTACCCTCTTCTTCTGGGTCAATTTCAACATTCTCCTCTTTACTTCCAAAGTAACAAAACTCAATTTCTTCACAAATATTCTTCACATCTATTTCAGAACCATGCAAAAGAGCAGTGAATAATTGTTTAAGCATAACTGCTGGACTCTTAGCATAATACAACATTCTAACTAATTTCCTCACTTTATTATGATGCACTGCTAGCATCCTGAAATGATGAAAAACACTCTGGCATACTCTCCTGGAAAGACAAGCCAGTGAATGACCATGCAAACCTGTCACTTCTCTCACTCTGCAAGGATCTAATTCTTGCAACAACTTCATTTTCTGCTTCAAACTTTTCTTATTAAATGTCCGTACAAAATCACAAAGCAAATTGATGGAATCCTGTCGCACACTGCAAATACTACTACACTTCCAGGTGTACACAGGTCCCTTAGGACGTCTTCCTAAAACCTCATTACCTAACACCTCTTCTGCCTCTGTTGTCACAAGTTTTTCTTTTTCAACTGGACAACCACCTTTCACCTCATAAGCTCGACCACTGGTGTCAACTGCATGCACCAAATCATTATCCTGGAAATAACTCTCCTCATTAAAAAATGCCTCACAACTTCAACTATGCATCCATTCTCCTGAAAAAACTTCACAAAAATTACTACGATTAACTGTTCTCTTCCATCTACTATTTCTTTTGAAATCATAAATTGCCTTGTTTAGCTTCCTAATTCTATTGATTATCAAAATAAATAACTTTCGCTTAATTTCAAGTGCCTGATCAATAACTTTCTCAAATTTTATTTTTCTCTTATAAAAAACCACTTTCTGCTGACCTTTCTTAATATTTTTTAACAAATTGCCAATTATCCTGTTGCGGAACATTCGTCTACAAATGTCCCTAAACTGATTTTTCCTTCTACTACCATGCACAGAGTTATCTCCTGCTCTAGCAGTAACATTTTTGATTGGCCTTCCCTTTCCTTTTAAATTGCTTCTCTTTTTCTGGACTAAAACATTTTCTGTAGTACTACTTTTTTTTCTACAAATGTTTCTTATGAATGATTTCTTTATCTTACCCGGACCTTTCTTGGTGACTTGACGAGTTTTTATTGTAGAGGTCTGCTGCAATAATTTTTTAAGCTGCTGTCTTTGATGTTTGGTAGCCTTTCGCCTTCTGTCCTTCGAAGGCATTCTTTAATTTTGAAATGATCTGCAGTTGAATCTGTGGTAAAATATAATAAAAAATGTTATTAACCACTATTAGCAAACAGTAAATCAATAACAGTCATCAAAATTTTAACACACTACTTGTTATTTTTACATAGAATAATTTTTAGTGCATTGGCAAATTTAGAAATCACAAATAGTAGCAAAGAAATGGAATGCTTCTACATTTTACCTGTGCTGTTTTATATATGAATCTGATCTAATTTTATGAGCATATTTTACTATTTCATTAAAGACACTACACATAACCTGTTTTTGAAGTTGTGTTTAATTTTAAATGAAACGGTTTACATTTTTACTTTTCATTTCAAGTAAATTTTAAAAATAAATGTTTATAGTTCCATAGGCTCAAGCAGGTCAGCTTCCCACCCTATGTCATACAATTCTGACAAATCGGCATCCTCATCATGTTCTTCATCATCCTCAGGATTTAAATCATCCAAGGGATCTACTTCCACTGACGTTTCAATTACAAGTTCAATGATAAGGTCGAGATCAACTGATTGCTCATTATCACTCATGGTTGATGTTGTCGTTATCTTTAAAGAAAGAGAACAACAATGAGATGTTGCAGAGTAAGAGACAAATCTCAGAGATTATAATAGTAAAATTGTTTAACAAGAGTAACATTTTGCAGCTATTATTTAGCCATGTCCAGCGATGATGAGGAGGTGAGGCCTATGTCCAAGTTTTCAGTGAACAGGACTCATCTCTTCTTAACCTTAGATAAGCCTCACCGACTCTGTGTCCCCTGCTCATACTTAAATGTAAAGGGGCAGATTTATGTTAACTGGCGCATCCCCACGGATGCACCAGTTAATGTGCACAGCTGCTCTGCCACCCATGGTGTGCCGCATTTACAATGTGGAGCACCATTGAGCAAAAACAGCACAGATGCGTCACGCATCTGTGCTGCAAAAGCAGCACATTGCAGGAATCACGTCGTAAGCGCGACATGTCTACTGCAATGCACAGGAGGAAGCCTCACATTGCATGGTGCATCACTCCTTATGCCTGTTTCAAACAGGCGTAAGGATTTGATTCAGCAATGCTATAAAGCTGACTCAGTGAAATCTTCTAAATTTCACTGTGTTAGTTTTACAGGGCTTTCATGCAAATAAATGCATACCCTGCATGAAAACACCTATATGAAAACTGACACAGGTTTCACGTGGCACAGGACTTTACAGCATGACACATCTGCCTAGATGCATCAAGTTGTAAATATGTCACAACATAGCAAATCTTTTGCACCGCCGCTGCATCACAAAAGTGACGCACAGAAGCGGAAAAGAGGCACACACCTATCATAAATCTGTCCCTAACATTTTAAATAATTGATTCAGGATGACGATAAGGTGTGGCCTATCCAGAGGTTTGTTTGAGGTGAGGCCTACTCAGGGTTGCAGATGAAATTTAGGCTTGTTGAAGAATACAGAGGAGATAATACATGTCCAGGCCTACCAATGAAGTGAGTCATGTCCACTTCACTCTTGAACAAAGGCCAGACCTCTTCTGTGTCCGTGGACAGGCCTAAAGCTCATCTGCACAATGTCATTCGTAAAGTTAGAAAACACAGGTGATGTAATTGAAAAATGTGGAGTTTCTTTTCCTCATTTCACAATCACATCACCTGTGTTTCCTTTGCTTAGGTATCTCATAGTGCAGATGGAGTCTAGCATATGAAAGAGTACACAGAAGTTCAGCAGTGTATACAACAATTTTGACATTTACAGAAGATTCAGCTTCTTATCTTGTTGGAGATGAAGTGAGGCCTGTCTTGCAACATGGTGCATCTTTTGCATCACTGCTGCATCGGTTTCATGTGGCACGGGACTTTACAGCATGACACATCTGCCTAGATGCATCAAGTTGTAAATATGTCACCACATAGCAAATCTTTTGCACCGCCGCTGCGTCACAAAAGTGACGCACAGTGACGCAAAAGAGGCATACACCTATCATAAATCTGTCCCTAACATTTTAAATGATTAATTCAGGATGACGATAAGGTGTGGCCTATCTAGAGGTTTGTTTAAGGTGAGCCCTACTCAGGGTTGCAGATGAAATTTACGCTTGTTGAAGAGTACAGAGGAGATAATACATGTGAAGGCCTACCAATGAAGTAAGTCATGTCCACTTCACTCTTGAACAAAGGCCAGACCTCTTCTGTGTCCGTGGACAGGCCTAAACCTCATCTGCACAATGTCATTTGTAAACTTAGGAAACACAGGTGATGTAATTGAAAAATGTGGAGTTTCTTTTCCTCATTTCACAATCACATCACCTGTGTTTCCTTTGCTTAGGTATCTCATAGTGCAGATGGAGTCTAGCTTATCAAAGAGTACACAGAAGTTCAGCAGTGTATACAACAATTTTGACATTTACAGAAGATTCAGCTTCTTATCTTGTTGGAGATGAAGTGAGGCCTGTCTTGCAACATGGTGCATCTTTTGCATCACTGCTGCATCGGTTTCATGTGGCACGGGACTTTACAGCATGACACATCTGCCTAGATGCATCAAGTTGTAAATATGTCGCCACATAGCAAATCTTTTGCACCGCCGCTGCGTCACAAAAGTGATGCACAGTGACGCAAAAGAGGCATACACCTATCATAAATCTGTCCCTAACATTTTAAATGATTGATTCAGGATGACGATAAGGTGTGGCCTATCCAGAGGTTTGTTTAAGGTGAGGCCTACTCAGGGTTGCAGATGAAATTTACGCTTGTTGAAGAGTACAGAGGAGATAATACATGTGAAGGCCTACCAATGAAGTAAGTCATGTCCACTTCACTCTTGAACAAAGGCCAGACCTCTTCTGTGTCCGTGGACAGGCCTAAACCTCATCTGCACAATGTCATTCGTAAACTTAGGAAACACAGGTGATGTAATTGAAAAATGTGGAGTTTCTTTTCCTCATTTCACAATCACATCACCTGTGTTTCCTTTGCTTAGGTTTTTTTCATTTTAAACTCTTATTTTTTCAACTGCCATTTCACTGCCACACTTCATCTGACTGCAGCAGAACCTCCTCTCACCATGTTTTCTGTCTGGATTGTTGGACATAGTTATATCCACTGGGCTCAAAGGTTTGCTGATAACAGAAATTTACCTAACCTCAATTTACAAAATGTGGAAATCAAGTGGATTGCCCACAGAGGATTAAAATATCACCAATTGATACCATTGGTGAAAACCTTTTTGCATTTGCCAAAACCTGACCTGTTAATTGTGCACTGTGGAGGTAATGACTTGGGCACTTTGACTGGGGTAGGTCTGGAAATGCTTTTAAAGGACACCTTTGACCAATTGATGGCACTTTTTCCTCAATCTCCCTTGGTATATTCAAATATATGCCAAAGACAGAAATGGAGGTGGTCGAACCAATTTTGTCCACAAATTGAGAAATCGAGGAAGCATGTAAATAAGTCTGTTTCAGCTTACATGAGAGACCATGGAATGGGCTCCATCTACAACAATAACTTGCGTTACTACATGCAAGATATCTACAGAGCAGATGGAGTTCACTTCTCAGATGAGGGGAACAGAATTTTCATCCTCAATTTAAGACTGTGCATTGGTACCTACTTGTAGGTACCTACATCAGCCACAGGACCCAAAAGCTCTTTTCAGAGCTACCCTACATCTGATCACTCACAATTATTATTTTACTCTAACTTTTTTCACTAATTTTCAAAAAAGTACGCTCCCGGAGCGCTACCCGGTATGCGCACCGGACGCTAACCGTGCGAAATCTTTTTAAAAAATGTTTTTTTTTCGCAGATATGGGCCTCCTCAGCCACCCTCAGAAAACCTAGGGGGTCAAGATACGTCTACTGTGCCCCCTTTTAACCATTCTGAACATTATTTGCCCTCCATCTTGTATCTCAATTCTACCGAAACACAAAATGGTGGACTCCCGTAACGCTGCCGGTTCGCTTACCGGGGCGCGCACCGGGAAGCGCTCCATTAAAAAAGGTGGGAAAGTAATTTACAGAAAAAACCCTGGAGACAATGTCACCAAATATAGATTAACTCATAGTACATACCAATCCCTACCATTTTCACAAATTTGGTTGGAATACCATTTAGCCATTTAGCCTGTAGACCTCTCTAAATACCCTGAGGTAAATTACTTCACAAAACACATCTGAAGTGTTGGAATTGACAACCAATTAAAATGTTACTTTCATTTTCTACTTTTTTTACCTGACATTTGATTGGTTATATACCTGAATATATATAAAAAAAGAGAGAAAAACACAGCCATTTTGACTACTACTTCCTGAACTACATTGCAAGATCATTTTCACTCACAACTTAAACTTGTTTTTAAAAGGTAAGATATTATTTTATAAATTTGAAAACATTTTCAGATAGTTATATACTATCCCTCTGTAAGAGTTAGACATTGAGAAAGGCTTGTTTATTATAATTATGGATTGATTTAGGTTTCTGTGGTATAATTATGAATTTACATAGGCTTTTTCACAGGCACTTTTTAATAGTACTACTTCATGCCTCAAAAGTACCTGTCTGAACTTAAACCCAACAGTGCCCTATCTCTACTGATATATTTATTGTTTATTCAAATTTCAGCACAAAAATGCAAGGAGAACAGAACGTTTCCTTTGAAATTGTCCTAGACATGAACAATGAGGAAATAATTGAACCCATTGACTTGGAATTCATGGATGAATCACGAGACCATGAACTTCTACAATGTGTAGAATCTGTGGATCATTTACTTCATTATGATGATGGTCAAATGTGGGAAGTTATGTTCACTCAACAAGAGGACATATCGGACAGTCAAATGTTAGACGTTCTATTAAATTTTGAAAAACAATCCGAAAAATAAAAGTATATGTAATATTAAAAAATTGTTTGAGTCTTTAATCATTTTTATATGTAATTCATAAACTAGTACCAAATTGATTATAATGTAAAGTCAGACTTATAGTATACTGTGCACAATTCCAAAAATACATTGATATTTAATAATCATTAATACTGCTACTTAAATAAAAAAAATTAAAAAAACAACAAAAAGAACAATCAATAAACATACAATATTTCAAAATATCATAGTCTATCATTCTTTTTTCCTTATAGTACGCTCCCCGGACCGCTTCCCGGTGCGCGTACCGGGCGCTCCCCACGCAAAAAAAATGGTTTTTTTTTTTTTTTTGCCCCGCGGGGCCCTTTTAAAGCCTCCAAATCAAACCTAGGGGGTCAGGGAGGATCTACTATGCCCCCTTATGGTCATTTCCCCCTTTGTTTTGGCCTCCTCTTGTCTCTCGATCCTACCGAGAGACAAGATGGCGGCCGCTCCGGACTGTTTAGAATGTTGACAGACACCGGAGAGCCAATCAGCTTCGCTTCGCGAAGTTCCGTTACGCGTCAGGTACGCAAACCGGGGCGCTGCCCGGAGCGCGCTTACAGATATATATATTTTTTTGAACGTTAATTTCTCAAAATTCACTGGAGCACATATATTGAGACCTAGCAAAGGCACATCGGGCTACCAGTCCCTACAATTTTGCCAAGTTTCGTGCAAATCCATTCAGCCGTTCGGGCTAACAGTGAGGCCAACCGCCCTATGGAAATTAACATGGGAAAAACACGTTTTGGGACCCCCCTTTTTTCTGGGCCCCCCCCTTGAGGACCCCCCCCAAATTTTCAGTGGCTGCTCAGAAACAAAATGTTCCATTTTCCTGAAAATTTCAGCCAATTCCGTTAACAAACGCCAAAGTTATTAGACATAGAATTTTCAAAAATATCATAGAGAAAAAATCCTAACTATATATACCTACTGGCGACCGCCAGTAGGTAATATATCTATATATATATACATATATATATGTATATATATATATATATATATATATATATATATATATATATATATATATATATACCTACATATATATCAAAGCACCTGCTTGGTTCGGTCAGTTGAGGAGCACTCACACACCCGCAAAGGGCTTCAAGCATAGCCCCCATAAACGGTACAGGAACGCCTTCCAGTTGATCCCCTTTCACAGTCCTGACAACATGTTCGCCGACGAGTTTCGAGATAACACTCTTCTTCAAAGGCTAATGATGGCAGGAAATCAGCACCGCCCAGGAACAGTCTCCATTTATGCGTCAGGGCGCGCCCTCTGATGGGCTGATCTGTATGATGATGCGCTGAGCATTATGGGAGTTGCAGCCTTGGGCTAAAATTTGATTATCAGTAAGTGCTTCAATAAACTGTTGGTGCATTAAAAGCTCACAGATGAGCCTCCGCTGGTATGCGTGCCTTTATCCAGTGACGATGTACCACGGTAGGGGCTGTTGTATTCACACCCCTGTGGCCCCCAGGTTCATGGGATGGTGCCCCTCGGCGGCACGAACTCTGCCAATACATCAAAGCTCCTGCTTGGTTCGGTCAGTTGAAGAGCACTCACACACCGGCACAGGGCTTCAAGCATAGCCCCCATAAACGGTACAGGAACGCCTTCCAGTCGATCCCCTTTCACAGTCCTGACAACATGTTCGCCGACGCGTTTTGAGATAACACTCTTCTTCAAAGGCTAATGATGGCAGGAAATCAGCACCGCCCAGGAACAGTCTCCATTTATGCGTCATGGCGCGCCCTCTGATGGGCTGATCTGTATGATGCTGCGCTGAGCATTATGGGAGTTGCAGTCTTGGGCTAAAATTTGATTATCAGTAAGTGCTTCAATAAACTGTTGGTGCATTAAAAGCTCACAGATGAGCCTCCGCTGGTATGCGTGCCTTTATCCAGTGACGATGTACCAAGGTAGGGGCTGTTGTATACACACCCCTGTGGCCCCCAGGTTCATGGGGGCCACAGAAGAAGAGTGTTATCTCGAAACGCGTCGGCGAAAATGTTGTCAGGACTGTGAAAGGGGATCGACTGGAAGGCGTTCCTGTACTGTTTATGGGGGCTATGCTTGAAGCCCTGTGCCGGTGTGTGAGTGCTCCTCAACTGACCGAACCAAGCAGTAGCTTTGATGTATTGGTGGAGTTCGTGCCGCCGAGGGGCACCATCCCATGAACCTGGGGGCCACAGGGGTGTGTATACAACAGCCCCTACCGTGGTACATCGTCACTGGATAAAGGCACGCATACCAGCGGAGGCTCATCTGTGAGCTTTTAATGCACCAACAGTCTATTGAAGCACTTACTGACAATCAAATTTCAGCCCAAGACTGCAACTCCCATAATGCGCAGCGCAGCATCATACAGATCAGCCCATCAGAGGGCGCGCCATGACGCATAAATGGAGACTGCTCCTGGGCGGTGCTGATTTCCTGCCATCATTAGCCTTTGAAGAAGAGTTTTATCTCGAAACGCGTCGGCGAAAATGTTGTCAGGACTGTGAAAGGGGATCGACTGGAAGGCGTTCCTGTACCGTTTATGGGGGCTATGCTTGAAGCCCTGTGCCGGTGTGTGAGTGCTCCTCAACTGACCGAACCAAGCAGGAGCTTTGATGTTGACCTACATATATGTATACATATATATAGAGAGAGAGATAGAGAGATAGATAGATAGATAGATAGATAGATAGATAGATAGATAGATAGATAGATAGATAGATGGATAGATAGATAGATAGATAGATAGATAGATAGATAGATAGATAGATAGATAGATAGATAGATAGATAGATAGATAGATAGATAGATAGATAGATAGATAGATAAACATATAGAGATAGCTAGATTGATTCAATGTGTGTAGATGCAGAGTTAACATGTAGCACAACAAGTTTTGGAAGGGTCCAAGGGGAAATTATATTTAACGACCACAAAAACCAGTCTACACCCCCAAAACACATGTAGCAAAAACACAAAGACTAGTAGTGGTCAACATTAAGCAACGAAGACTGAGCAAAAAGACAGAAGCAAGAGACTATGTGTCGTAAAAACTATGTGTGTGAAGGAACGGAAATGAACCCCATCAGCCCACCCAAATGGCGGAACCTCATCATCTGGGATTGTAGCAGGTAAAGGTCTAGATAAGGAGACACACCTGATGATAATGTGTGTATCTCTCCAATTCTTCAAGCCCTCCAGTGATGGATCCGACCCCAAATGTTATGTGTGGGTAAGATGGTGTGGGAAAATTAAATTGCAGTGAAAAGAAAATATGAACAAAAATCAAAAAGTGCTATTTAAAATTGGCTACCATAATACGAGGGAGAACTTTATTGGGGATGAATTATGGTGTCAAGATAAAAAGAAGTGTATGACAGTCTGAAATAATGGCTGCCCAAGCTAAATGGTGAGGTGGTCAACATGTTTCTGCCATGCAGGGGCGTCTCCCCTACCAGGCTTTCATCAGGACCTTGGAAATACACTACTGCAATAACGTACAAAAAAATCAAAATTAATTAATGTTACCCAAAAGATACTGGATACTCTACCGTCCGTGAACTACTTTCTGCGTCGGTATTTCCAGAATTTCTAAGGGATTCTTTCCTGCAAAAATTCAAAAACACACAGATATATACAACACATACACAACGTGCTTACTGTCAAAAAAGGTATTATATTGTTTATCAATTTGCTTCCAAGTCAACCTTCACAGAGGTAGTGCTTGAAAAAAATTGTATAGATTTTATTTTACTCACCCAAAAATTCTTGGGAGTAAACCTCACCTCTCCTGGCCACTGCTCAGGAAATAGAGGCCCCGCTCTGTAGTAAATGGAAAATAATTATTTACATATATGTGGGTTATCCTGTTAAAGTAAAACCCAACTTGTAAGTATCCACTACGTGTGCTTTCCTCAAAGAAGCACTCAAAAAAACCTTAGTATTAGGTCACTTAAAAATAGAGATGGCTCAAGATCTCACGGACCGTCATTAAAACGTCAGACTAGATGTTTGTTAAAAAACACACAGAGAGTTATGGTTTAAAGAGTACTGCTTTTGTGAGTTTTTTGAGTTTATTAATTTCAAAACTATGTAGTATGCACCAGTAATTGCTCGAAGTTGAAAAAATCACTACTTTGAAGACTCCCTGCACACCTATAACTAAGCTCTCCCATCACATCCCAAAATGTATTCAAAGGTTAGGTCCCAGTGTGAGGATGCATGGAAAGTTAGTCCAAAACTAAACCCTCAGGGCTGTAATGCATTTGCCTACTATTATTGCTTTATTAAATCTACGAACACACAATATTTCCATGTCCAGCTCAGTGCAACGCACACACCAATCAAGTAGTTATTTTTGCATATATTAAGGAGCTATTGATTTCAGTGCCTTGTGCACTATGCTAATAGTTTATTGTGGATAATGTAAGGCACCCAGGTAAATCCCAGTAGTGCAATATGAGGTGAAAAGAGGATTGAAATACAGAAGAGTGAGTTAAGCATGAAGTAATTTGCGCCAACTAAAATTGATTGTGAATTACTGCTGTTCATCCACCTACTTCTCATCCATCTAGTATTTTATGACTTGGAAATTGCCACGGATATCTGAGTCTACTCTGCAATTTCGTGTTAGACAGAAAAAAGAGTTGTATTCCAGCTGCATATAACAAAAATGTTACTTTTGTATCCGCTAGCATATTTTAATAGGATTAAGATATACAATAAAAAGATACAACAGGCAAACAAAATGTGTTAAAGAATGTATAGGACAGAGATGAGGCATTCTTAGTCTCCTTATTTAGTAGAGTAGAACTGCTTTCTCCATGTCCCAAGAATGCCTGTGACATCATGATCTTAAACAATAACTTAAATCATTTTAACCTTTTGTAGATTGGCACTGTACGCATTGCAATCTGTTGAATAACTGAATATAGTATATTGGTCAGTAGTATGAACTGAGAGACAAAGGTCAAACTTTTCCAGAACCATAACTAAGGGGAGTATGATGAATTAGAAAAAACAAGATGATCCTTATGTTTAGCTATGCAAAAATGTTATTTACTGGCACAAGGACAACTCTTTTTCAATGGAATTAAAGATAGAAAACAGCACACAGATTATCCATAAATTAACATATAGTGAGAAGAAAGCACATCAGATCATTATTGTACCACTACTAAGGGTGTGTATCGAACTCTGGAAAAGCTCCAGTGCATGTCAACTTCAGCTACATACAAAGGTGTACCACTATGTAAGGATGTCTTCTTACCAAACCATGCACACGAACCAAGCTCAAACATAGGGCAACATTAAGGCTTCAGGACGTTCTGCATGAAGACAACATACCTGGAATTCAAACTGGTACTGCACTTGGGGTGTGCTCTGTGGCATCTTCCTGGGATGTTCTCACTCAGCAGTGTGGCCAGATGCTAAACGAAAAGTTGGTGTGTTGATGTCTTCCATGACGTTAGTGAGGAGAAGTGCTGAAATCTAACATATTACTTGAGCATTCTGCTCAAGGTGGGTGAGAGCAAGGAGTGGCACCCCCTTGTGAACAACATGCATGGCCCAAACTAAGCTGGTGCATCTCTGGAGCAATCACTTGCGCATATTGTCAATCCAAGATGGCAGGTTATTACTTCCTGACTTGCTTTTCACTTGAAGGGCAGTTTTATGCTATAAAAGCGTTCAGTAACAATGTAGCACTGAGTTGCAATGCTTTTGCTACGTCTTTCCTAGAAGTTAACTACTTTTCACCAGTACTTTCTCCTGGCTATATTCTTGCTGGTTGCTCTTGATTAGTGAATCTTTTTTATTTTCAGGTATTCCTCTATCTTTTTGCCCCGGATCTTAGCATTCCATGTTACATTCACTACTAGTCCAATTCCTGGATGTTTTTATGCCACTGATCTTTTCCTCGATAAGTGGTAGTTTATTTCCAAGAGCACGTGCTTGGAAAATTTTACTGCTGCTGCGTGTAATCATCCATCGGTCATTCTTTGGCACTGTGACTGGAGAAATGAATTGCCCCTAACTCGAGGTGTAACCCTCCCAGATAAAAGAACACCCATTGTGATCTGTTCTAGACATATTAGCATTAGGGCATAGCTTGTAATATAGCAGTCATACCGCACTTCCTACCACAGCCTCTGGCTCACCAGTTATTGGAAGCTTGGGTGATGTTCCTAAATTGAGGTTAGACCGCAATTGGTGTTCCTGTGAGAAGCTTCCTTATGTTTTCAATGGCCAATTGGGAATTTTTTTTATAAAATAAAATAACATTTTTATGAGAGAGGCCCCTCAAACCAAAGGGACAGGGCACTATATAAACTGTGACATCCAATAAATGTTCCCTTTGGTTTAAAACTTTATAAAACACTACCAGTCATACATGTCCGATCTCATTCCAGTTCCATATATTCATCTAAACCCCACTTACACTTATAGTTCCTCAGAAAAAACAATATTCAATATCAAATGTTCTATATTTATTAAAACAGATATGACCCACACTGTTTCTTCACAATATAAAAAAATCAACATAAAATTGCAATCAAATTCATAAAACCCAATGACATGATCAAGTATATGCCACACGTATAATACATCACTCATCTATGAGCAACAAATCGTCAAACAATTATTGTCAACATATATCTCATAATCACAATATAAAAAACACTACACATTCAAATAAAAGGGACAATAGAGAAGAAAAAGAGAGATAAAGCACATACGACAATACACTTAGACTTTTGTTCATTTACTAATCGGTTTGAAAAATCATAACAGGCATCTGATTAATGTGAAATTTCCATCAAGCATGCCAGTATGTCTACCAGATATAGTTTTTTCGATGCATCGGCGCGTTTCGGTGGTATAAACCAGATATAAGCCACAGACTGTATGACTGGCACTGTTGGATCAAGTTTGAAACCAAAGGGAACATTCATTGGATGTTCAAATGAAACATTTTCTCATGGCCCAATGAGAATTTTCTGGACAGTCCTGTGTGATTTATTAGTTTTTTTTACTTTGGTAGACAAACACAGACAAATATGAAGATGATGTAGCTAGTATCCCTCTTGGGCACTATCCTATGCCTTAGGGAACTATTTATAAGCCATGATTACTGGATGAGGAAGCCTCACCCATGTCTTGTGGCATGCTTCATCACAACATGGTAAGATGATACCCCCAGGATAGACATAAACCTGAATAAAAGGGAGTTCTTTATAATGTAACCACAGTAGAGAGAACTCAGCCAGATAGAATGAAAATAATTTCAGATAAACTCAAGGGAATACCTTTAATACTGGGCATATCCCGTATAATTAAAAATACACCAGGGTAGACAATGCATTGGTGCAATGACCCAGTCATCCTGACTAGGCCACCATGTTTCTGCCGGAACTCATACCAAACAATGGCCTGGGGCATTTATCAGGGCTGAGGGGATAACTAGTTCCTAAAAATACCTGATACATGCATACTCATGTGGGAAAAGAAATGTCTGACCTTCATGTAGGGTGTAAATGTAAAATCCTAACTCTGGGATATTAGAATCTAATTGTCTGGAGGGAGGTACGTTCCCCTGTAGGGGGCCAATGCTTACAAATCCCTACACAACCAAGGACAAGCCAACATGAACCACCACCTGATCTTCCACCAACCGACCA